>NC_136817.1:70132740-70219503 GCF_951394365.1 Tetrao urogallus
GGAGAGGAGGTCAGGAGGTGCCCCGATGCCTTCATGGGGGGGGCACCCCCGCGGTTCTCAGGAGGGAACCCCCGAGGTAAACGCGTCCGTGCGTTTCCCACTCTCTCCCCCCCTCCGAGCCTTTGGGAGAGGATGCTTCCCGCAAAAAGGGAGAGATTCCCATTGACGGCACCGGCACGGGATGCCGGAACCCTTGCGGGGCGGCTCCGCAGCGCGGCCGAGGCCGGGGAAGGGCAGCGCGGTGCGGGTTGCGCGGTTCGGTTCGTCCTTCTCGGTTCGGCCCGGTCCGGGTCCAACCCCGAGTGTGAGCTCTGAGCCCCCGCCCCGCCAGCGGCGCCGAAGGGGTTAACGGCACTCTCTCAATAGGGCTTTATTTTTTAAAGAAATTTATCAGATTTTTACAGGGGGACCAGAAAGGGTTCTCGCTTTTCCACAGGCTCCATCCAAACAGAGTGCAAGGGCTAAAAATACAAAAAAATTTTGTATAAATTGGACTCCATTCGAAAGTTCTCCCCGCATAAAGGTCCTCTTTGTGCTGCCCTGGAAATGGTGTACAAATAACTCTTTATTAATGCCACAAAAAGGACTTTTTAATTATATTTACGCAGATCAAGAAACGGGGTCACCTGAACATCTGAAAATCACAACCGCGCTTTTGTTTCAAAATAAACACACGCGAGCTGCGCTGCTCGCGGGGTCCTCCAGCCCGGTTCGGCTTTGGGAGGGGAAAGGGGGGGGACCCGGCTCGTCCCCCCCTTCTCCATCCCCGGCTCCATCCGGCTGTTCATCGACAAAAGCCCTGGGAGCATGTGGGAAAGTTATTAAAGGGCTGCGCGGATCTGCAGATCGAGTTAGGCAAAGCGCAGCCTTTCGAGTAAATTGAGTCTGGGAGGAGGAAGGAAAAAAAGGGGGGGGGGGGGAAGGGGGAAAAAAAGGGGGGGAGAAGGGAATGAAAAAAGGGGGGAAAGGGGAAGAAAAAAGAGAGGGGGAAGTGGAAAAGGAAAGGGGGGGAAAAAAAAAGGAAGAAAGGAAAAGAAGGGAAAATGAAAGGAAAAAATGGGGGGGAAGAAGGAAAGAAAAAAAATAGGGGAAAAAAAAAAAAAAAAAAAAGAAAGGGGGAGGGGGGAGGAGAAAAAGAGGAAAAAGTGGTTAAAAAGCGCCCGGGGAGGCAAAGGTGGAAGCAGAAAGGGCGGAGGGCGCTGCCCGGAGTGCGATGCGATGCGGTGCCCACCGTCCCGGCTGGGTGACCCCCATAAGCGGCTGTGTGGTCCCCGTTCCTTCCCCCCCCACCCCTCCCCCGACTCATTCTGGGGTGTCCGCGTGGAAAAGAAAAGCCGAAATCTGCGCGGAGGGGCTCAGGGAGCGCTGATTTGGAAGGGAACCCCCGGAGCGGGGGGGGAGGAGTTATAAGGGGAGGGGGGTTAAAAGGGAATGGGGGGGGGTGGGGAGGGTGAACCCACGCGGTCCCAGCGCCGCGTCTCCATCCCCACGCCTTGTCCCCCCCCCCCCCCCCACCGGTCCCCCCAATCCCCACGCATCCCGCAGGGTTCGTGCTTCCAGTCTTCGCGACGAGAAAAATACGGCAACGTGTTCAAGACGCACCTTTTGGGGCGGCCGCTGTGAGGGTGACGGGAGCGGAGAACGTGCGGAAGATTCTGATGGGGGAACATCACCTGGTGAGCACCGAATGGCCTCGCAGCACCGTATGCTGTTGGGACCCAACACCGTGGCCAATTCCATCGGGGACATCCATCGGCACAAGAGGAAGGTGAGGAGGTCCCCCACGCGTGATCGCGGGGTGCGTGGGTGCTCGCGGGGGGGGGGCTTAGAACGGGGGTCGGGAGGGTCCGGGGGGGGGGCATTGCGTTCCCTTCTTCCCCTCTCCGTTCTTTTCTCCTCTCTCCCATCCGACCCACTGGCGTGTGAGGTCCCGCGTGGGTTCCCCCCCCACCCCGCGTGCGTGCTCGGAGCCTTTGAGGAATTTAAAAGGGCGATGGTCAAGAAAAAAGGTGATCGGGGAGGGAGGTGGCACGAGGGGGTTTCCCCTCGTTTTAAATGCTTCGGAAGGAGGGTTGACTGTGTGATCGCTAGCCGTTTGTCGCCTCCGAGCCAACCCGCGGGCGTGACACGCGTGGAGTGGGTTGGAGGCCGAGAGCCGGCACGGAGTGCTCTTAAAAAAGGCGATGCGCGCACTGTGGGGCCCACCGCGGTGCGGCTCTCGCGGTGCGGGGCACAGGAACGCGGCTCCGGTGTAACCAGGCTGTGCTGGAGGGGTATTGTGTGCAGAATGCATTCTCTCCGGGTTGGTTCTCGTGGTGCTGAGCGTTGCAATGGGTTTTAGGGCAATTGGGGTGTTGATGGGGGTCTGGGGGTGAAGTGTGGTGGCTGGGAGAGGTCAGTCCCTCCTGGGGGCTCACCTCGAATCCTCCTTTGATGCTTCTGGTGTCAGGCTGTAACCCACAAGAGTGGGATCAACCAGGTTTTGAGGGGCTGTGAGACCATGTGGATGTGGGGAATCAACATCACCTCCCCGCCCCCCCTCCTCCCACCCCCCCAGATATAAATCCTGCAGGAAAAGGCAGAGAGGACAGTGTGGTGTGGCAGCTTTCACATCCCTGTCGTGGTTTGTTGAGACCGTTTCCCTACTGGGTGGGGGCCAGGGGTTAATTTGGGGGTGGTGGTGTTGAAGCATTGGGAAGACACAGCTGCACCCAGAGCCTCAATGCTATCTTTACCCCAATGCAAACTCCTCTCTGTGCCCCAGCAGGATTTCCTATTTCATCATATGTATTTCTACAAAAGCCCAACCCATTCACTTCTCTTTTCCCCTGGGGAAGAGAGTGAGATAACAGCTACCGGAGGTCCCTATTTGTCACATTTCTTAACGTGATGCTGAGTGCCTCCACTCGGTGCCTGCAATCACACAACTCCTTAGGCTGCTTCTTTGTGTCTTATGAGAGGAGAAATCCTTCCCAACATCCCTGTCCAAAATAAAGGGCAAGGTGCACGGGCTGCTTCTATCACAGAGCATTGGGGATGGCGGGGGGGTGTGCAGGGACATGGGAGCCACTTTGAGCTCTGTACTAGAAAGCAAACGCTCTATAGGGCTGGGGATGGTGTTAAGCAGATGTTGAGCTTCCAGCAGCACAGGGTTGGTGTGATGGGCTCAGTTGGTTGCTTCACTTTCCTTGCAAAGTGAGATATTACTCCCATTCCTCTACTTGGTCCCCTCTGCATTATTGCTATTATGGCACTGAGCATCTGCACCCTTTCCCCTGTGCCAACCACCCCTCACCCTGGGCTGAGATGTGCATCCAGAGATAGGGCAAACCAGCTTCTAACAGGAAGAAAACATCTCTCTTTGCTCCCAGTCAGATGGCAATGTGACAGATTCAAATTTCTTTTCCAGGCCAGGTGCCTCCAAACAACAGAAATCAGCAGCACTTTTTGAGTTTGTTAGCCCTGAGCTTCTACTGCTGTTAATTGGCTGCTAATTCAGCTCTCCCTATCCTAGCTGTGAGGAGGAAGCACCACGTTTGGCACTTCAGCTTGCTGCTTCCTTGTAGGTTGTTCTCTTGGGTTCCTGCTCTGCACTTTCTTGCAGGGAGCTGAGCAAAACCTGTAGGCAGAAGCCCTTCAGTAAAGATGCTATTATCAAGGGGAAATTCTCAAAGATTCAGAGCCCAGTTGTTCCTTCATCATTCCTTGGCCATCCAGCTGAGCTCTCCTCTTGCTGGGACAGATTGCCATTGAGACAAGAAGACAAGCTCTTCAATAGGTGCTCAGGAGGAGCAGAGCCATATTAACCAGATTATACCTATGGCAACTCTGCTCTCCCGTTCTCTGTGTATTACTTCTGCCCTCCAGGAAGCTGTTCAAGTTAAAACAAACTGGAGAAAGCTTTTATTTTGGGATATATGGGTTCGCCAAGTGTCACTGGAGCAGGGATAGAGATAGGGAGATGATGGCTTGTGGAGTGGGCAGCAGGGCTTGCATGCATCACGGCCTTTATTGCAGATGTCGTTAGTGCTGGCTCTGTGCTTGGCTCCAGATGAAGCTGCTCGATAAGAACAGTTTACAAGCAATAAAACAAAGCAACCCCAAACCCTTCAGCCTCCCTTTTGAGATAGATGTCTGCTGGGGGGTTGTTACCCCGCTGTGGGACACAGAGCTGATGATGCTGGAGGTGGACTGGGGCCACCCGTGCTGCAGTGAGGGCAGTTTGTTCTTTTGCCATGGCACTTTTGTCCCCAGATCACCTTGTGGGGAGGAGCAGCTATATGGCTGAGCATGGCTGTGGCTTGGAGGTGGTGCCCCATCCCTGGAGGCATTCAAAGCCAGTCTGGATGTGGCTCTGGGCAGCCTGGTGTGGTTGTGGCAACCCTGCACATAGCAGGGGGTTGAAACTAGATGATCATTGTGGTCCTTTTCAACCCAGGCCATTCTAGGATTCTATTGTGGATGCCATAGGGGGAAGGATGTGCATCACCCCTGATGAGGGTGGTCCAGAGGGAGCAAGCTGCTGTTCTATAGGGACCTATAGAGGATGGGTGACTGGGGATAGTGCCTTGGTTCTCTCCCATCCTGCTCTTTTTGGTGGCAGAGCCATGCCATCTCTGCTGTCTGAACCTGGGTGGGACCCTGTCCCAACGTGGCTGCTCACACTCAGTCCACATCTTTCCCCATGGATGCCCTCAGTTCCTATTCACAAAACCCCGATCAGCGTGCTTTGCTTTTTGGCATTACGTGTGTTTTGGAAGTGTGGATCCAAGGATCCAAGGTCTCCATGACCTGCAGCAAAGGCAAGGCAAACTGTGCGAAGGGTAGCATGCATTCTGGCTTTATCAGATTTAAGGCAACCCTGGGATTGGGATTTGTGGCAGCCCTGTGCACAGCAGGAGCTGAAACTTGTTGATCCTTACGGGTCCCATCTAACTCTGGTTATTTTATGATCTTTATGTCCCTCCCAACCATTTGAGGATGGAATGGATGTTGGGAGGTTATTGGCAAGCTGACGTGAGGTGCTCCTGTGATGCTGCACAGCATCTGAATGCAGAAGGGAATGGGAACTGGGAATGGGCAGCTTTAGGGCAAGGGAAGGAGTCTCCCAATGCTGGCAGTGCAGCAGGGCAGGGGAAGGTGGGATGCTGATGTTCCTTGGGAGCACTCAGACTTGGCAGGAGAGCTCTGGACTGGCCAGATTCGTGCTGTGTTCCAGCATCGTAATCCCAAAATAGGCCCGGCTGGCTTAAAAAAAGGAAAAGACAGAATAAAATAAAAGGAGTCCGTGGGCTGGGTAGACGTCCCAGACCCAGAGACTCGAGGAGGAAGCAGACAGTGGTGCAGAGAAACGGCCTGTTTTGTCTCACTGTCCAAAACTACATCATTCATTAACACACCACAATTAATGTTCTGCCTCGGAGGCATACAAGTGTTGAGCTTATTAGCACCAAGTAGAAAGGTCTGAGGCTTTAATATAGTTTGCGAGAGGATTAAGAACACAAAAGGGGCCATAAATTTACAACCAAATATAAACCAGCTGCTGTGGGCAGGGCTGGGGGGAGGGAGGGAGGGTGGAGGAAGGAGGGATGGGAACAGCGGGCGCTGCTTCCCTGCTGCCAAACCCCCTCACCCGTGCTGTTAAGAGACGTTGATTACTTTTTGGCATCCCCCCACCCCACCTCGCCACCCTCCCCAGTAGGAATCGGAGCCGTCCTCTGCCCAGCCCACCCATATCGCCCATCGGGTCAGATCTGTGGGCTGGGGTCCAGCTGGATCAGGCGTCCTCTCAGCACGTTGGCATCGAGCCCCTTCTCTCCATCACGGGCTGCTGCCCTGAGAGCTGTAACCCATGGGCAAAAGGCACCGGGGCCGGAGAAAAAGGCTCTCATTGATGTTGAAGGGCTCCGGTTGGGGAAGAATTTGTCGGCTAGGTTGGCTCATTGACTTTAGACCAAATAGTGCTGTCATCTACAGCGGTGTAAATCCAGAGTCATTCCAATGGATTAAAAAAAAAAAAAGAAAAAAAAAAAAGGCCAAAAAAAGAAAAAAAGCAAAGTGCAGGCGCTCCTGGCTGAAATACAAATGTCCTGAGTGCTCCAACCCTGCTCCGAGGAGCTGTGCTGAGGCTGAATGCGATGCAGTCCCAATGCCACCTGAGGCTCTGTCATCTCTTTGGGTTCGGTCTGAAGCCAGAAGAGTCCTCGCAGATGGCCTGCAGGATGAGATGTGATGGCTGTAAGTTGTGCTGGGTGAGGTTCTTGTTGGGTATCTGGACGTTGTTCTTCCAAAGAGCAGTCAGCCATTGGCACAGCAGCCCGGGGGAATGATAGAGTCGCCATCCCTGGAGATGCTTCAGAGCCACTGAGATGTGGCACTGAGGGATGTGGTCAGTGAGCATAGTGGGATGGGTTGGGGTTGATCTTTGAGCTCTTGGCCGACCATAGTAATTCTGTGTATTCTCATCCTGGTATGATGCATTAAAATTTTGCAAAGCCATCCTCAGGATTTTGGTGGCAGAGCTGAGATTTCCCTGCAGCTGGAGGAAGGGCTTTTCCAAGCATCTTCCCCTATTGCTGCCATGCCAAAGCATGCTTGTAAAGTCACATTTATTTCTATGGGATGGAGTGGGCTATGTCATGGGGCAGGTGCTTCCCTCCCAGCTCAGTTTTTTGCCAGACTCTCCACTGATATCTTCTCTCTCTCTCCCTCCTTGTGTTCAGTTTCCAATTTGGGGAGTGGTGACAGTGCATGAAGTGATTTTTTTGCTGTCCCCAGATGCACTGCTTCCCCATGAATGAATGGGTATGGACCAGAAAAGGGGGTGATGTGGGCTCATAGGTGCTGAAGAACTACAGCATGTTTAGGTAACCCCATAATGAGGGTCAGACAGCCTCAGTTGCTGAGTATAACTGTTTGCATTCTGCTGGTGCTGACATTGGGATTATTATTATTATTTTGAGGTGAGGCAGATGGGATGCTGAGATAGATCTACGTTGTCGTGCTTCTTTTCTGTCTGTGCATTACGGAGTGCTGCTCATTTCAGAGGGCAGGAGCTGAAAAATGTGGCTTTTCCCTCTAAATGAGCGCAGGTTTCTCCCATGATGGGAGGATGGCAGGAAAATGGCAGGGGCAAGAGATATCCTGCATTTGGCTGGACATGCTTCTTCCCCTTATCTTAACATGGGGAGGGATCATAGTATCACAGAATGGCTTGGATTGGAATGGACCCCAAAGATCATCAAGTTTCAACCTCCCTGTCACAGGCAGGGCAACCAACCTCTATATCTAATACTAGACCAGGCTGCCCAGGGCCCCATCCAACCTGGCCTTGAACACCTCCAGGAATGGAGCATCTACAGCCTCTATGGGCAGCCTGTGCACCAGTGCCTGCCCACTCTATGGGAGGAGAAACATTTCCTAACATCCAATCTGAGATATATATAGAGAGAGAGAGCGTGGTCTGTGCTGGGACATTGCTTGGGATGCTTTCCCAACACACACCAAGCCCTGTGGGTAGCCAATTGGTTGTAAAAGCATCTCTGTGCCAATCATGCCTTCATTCTGCTGGGTAGCAGCTCTGAGCAGCCAGGCTGGATGAGGTGTCAGATCCCAAATTCTCTTCCTGGAGGGGAAGAATGAAAAACTCTTTTCCTCTTTGTTATGATGGTTGTGCTTGGATGGGAAGGCTTGGCCAGTGCTGAGCATCATTCCTGCTAATTATTCTTCATCCTAGCTGCTGAGTGAGTCTTTTTCTAAGTTTCACTTGAATGTCCCCTCCTCTTTGGTAGGGTTTAAGGATGGGGATGGGGTATTTTCCATGCAGGACCGGGGGCTGCTCGCTGCCACCTCTGCAGGGGATGGCGGAGCTGAGGCACCGGGAAGGAATTTTCTGCCTTAGGAAAGCCATAAATCTTTAAATATCCTGTTTGCACTGTGAGACGGATTCGGAAGTTTCCAGCTGAGAGCTGGGGTCTCCCTGGGCAAATGTGGGTGGGTGTGAGCGTTACCCCCACAGCAAACAGAATCCCCCAAGGGCGGCTTTTTGCGGCCGTACCAAAGATGTGCAAAACACGAGGGCTCCTCTTAGCATCTCCAGCAGATGCTACCGACCTTGTCTTTTTTACAGGTATCCTCACTTAGTGCTGTTTTTTGCTTCTTGGCTGCTCGGGAGGAACTTTTTGCAGCGCTGCTCCTTGGTTGGGCTTCACTAGAGGGCGCAGGGATTTTAGGCTAGAAGCGCTGCGACGGCTGTCAGGGAAAGCTGGCTGCCTTTTCCTCCTTTTTAATCAACTGGAAAGATGCAGGGTTGAACTGGAGGTGACTGGAAGGGGATCCAGACTTGTGTCTGGCTGGGGAAGGATCTGCTGACATCTGGGATTAGGCAGCGTGGAGCGCAGCGACGCCAGGTTTGCAGCCGGACGGGACCAGAGCAGCCCCATAGCAAAAGGACAGCTCAAAAAAAAAAAGGCAAAAGAAAAAGACCCAAACTCACCAATTCTAAATGCTCGCTGTTTTCAGGCTGCTGACCCTTCAGCAGGGACTCCTTTTCTCTCTTTGAGGGTTTCTTCCTCTGCTGTTGCTCTTTGGGATGATTTGGCACAACAGGACCAGAGGTGTTCCTGGGACTGTGGGGTTCGTCCCTTGCTAGGAGAGATGCTGGGCAGGGATGAGGAAGGATGGGGTTTGCACCAGATTGGGAGTTGCTTCTCCCACCTCAGTGCACACGCACTGTCAGCTCTGCCTGAGTATCACTGCTCCTTCTAGGCTTAAAAATAGCTCTGGAAGTGCAGAGGGGCACTGAAGTGCAGATGAGCACCAAAAGTGGCAGCCAAATCATCTCTCACCCTCTTCATGGTCACTCCATGGCTCGTTCATTCAGCCCTCCCCGTGGTTCATTCATTTGCTGGCTCCATTCATTCATTCCTTCACAGACAAGCGGGACGGCTGTCTGTCTGCAGGCACATCTGTCTGCTTGTCCTCTTGCATCTTCTTTATCCCCTCATGTCTTCTCTCTCCTTCCCAGCCCTTCTCCCACATACATGCTGCTATTCCTGCCCCTACATGTGGGGTGTGATGAGTTCTACCCAGGTCTCAGCCCTGGAGGCATTCAAGGCCAGGCTGGATGTGGCTCTGGGCAGCCTGGTCTGGTGCTTGGCGACCCTGCAGATAGGAGGGTGATGAAACTAGATGATCATTGTGATCCTTTTCAACCCAGGCCATTCTATGATGAAGATTCTCAGCTCAGGCAGTAAGTTATGAAGCAGCAATTGTCGATCCTCCCACCTTCCCTGCTAGGGGACAGAGGTGTTATTTCACCAAACAACCTCCCAGCTGAACGCCGCGCTTGAGCAACGGAGGGGTCGCCGCCAGGAAAATGTTACCTTTCCCTTTTGAGTGCTGACTGCGGAGGAAATTCTCACATTTACAGCTTCGGCGCTCATGGAAAGAGAGGGGGAGGCTTTGGTTTTTCTCCTTTTCTCCTGGGTTTGATAACTTTGCAGCCCCCCTCAGGAACCCGGCCACCGGTGAAGGATCTCGGCTCGCTCCTGGGGAGCTGGCTTTCATTTGATTTCTCCCGGAGGCCTGGCATGCATGCAGCGGTGCGTGCGTGCAAGCCCGCCGTGTGGGGAGGTTAATAAAAAATAAACAAACAGCACTTTTTCCTCCGGTGCACTCTGGGAGGGATGCGGCGGGGATGCCGAATGAAAGCGCGTGCTGTGGGGCTGTGCTGATGGGGGGGGGGGGGGAACGGGGGACATTCCTGGCATTTCTCAGCTCCTCGCGCAACACGCGGGCTCGGGCCCAAATTGGAGGAAGGAGCCGTTAGCATGGGGGCCTGGGGAGGCTCGCTCCTGAGCTGTGTTTACTTGCAGAGCTTAAATTAATAGTGTCTGCTGACATCAGTTTTTAGCCCGGCTTCCCAAGGAAATGAGCCTTGTGCGATCGCAGCCTCTGCGTGTGTGCGTGCATGCCTCTTCTCCCCAAAGTTCAGCCAGGTTTTGAAGAGGTCCTAAAGGCCTTGAAGGAATTCCCCCATCCATGGAGGTGTTCAAGGCCAGGTTGGATGGGCCCTGGGTGACTTGAGGTGGTGGGGGGCCAATCAGCCCGCAGCACGTGGAACAGGTTGCCCAAGGAGGTTTTGGATGCCCCATCCCTGGAGGCATTCAGGGCCAGGCTGGATGTGGCTCTGGGCAGCCTGGTCTGCTGGTTGGTGACCCTGCACATAGCAGGGGGTTGAAACCGGATAAGCGCTGTGGTCATCGATGTGGAACCAGATGATCATTGTAGTCCTTTTCAACCCAGGCCATTCTGTGGTTCTATGAAGTGGTTAGAACTGGATTATCTTTAAGCTCCTGTCCAACCCAACCGGTCTATGATTCTATGAAAACCTTTGTGTGCGCTTGTGCACAACCCAACAATTAGAATCCCCATGGAAGAGCTCCATTTGTAGCATCCAGCTCATGGGATGGATGGAGCTGAGAACTGGGATGTGTGGAGCTACAGAAAGTTCTCCTTCCATCTCCTTCCATCTTGCTGTGTGTACGGTGCACTATTTCATATCACAGAATCACAGGATGGCCTGGGTTGAAAAGGACCACAATGATCATCTGGTTCCAACCCCCTGCTGTGTGCAGGGTTGCCAATCACCAGACCAGACTGCCCAGAGCTGCATGCAGCGTGGCCTTGAATGCCTCCAGGGATGGGGCATCCACAGCCTCCTTGGGCAACCTGTTCCAGTGCTTCACCACCCTCTGTGTGGTCTCCATCCTCCCATCCTCAGCTCACTGCTGGAGGGAGACTGTGGGGATCCATGTTGTTGCTGCTGATGAGGATCAGCCTAGGGAGGATTGCCCATGGAGGATCCTCATCAGCCCTTCTTGGCAGCTATTTTAGAAACTGGTGACTCTGGATGATAAATACCGGATGATGCTAAATCTGCTTAGCATGGGGGATCTGCGATGTTCATTTCTATGGGCAGAAGTGGGCTATTAGAGAAGGCAAAGAGAAGGATGTTGGGGCTCCATAGAATCCTCTGCTCATTCTTCTGTAGGTTTTCTCCAAAATCTTCAGCCACGAGGCTCTGGAGAGCTATCTCCCCAAGATCCAGCTGGTGATCAAGGACACCCTGCGGGCTTGGAGCAGCAACCCCGATCCCATCAACGTCTATCACGAGGCCCAGAAGCTCACCTTCCGCATGGCCATCCGCGTCCTGCTGGGCTTCCGCATCCCCGACGAGGAGCTCAACCGTCTCTTCGAGGTCTACCAGCAGTTTGTGGAGAATGTCTTCTCCTTGCCTGTGGATCTGCCCTTCAGTGGCTACAGGAGGGTAAGGGATTTGGGCTGAGCCCTCCCCTAGCCAGTAGCATCAATATGGGATTAGTGGGGCAATGGGTAATCCCTACCTCTGTGTGTTCTTGGTGGGAATGTCTCTCACCATCTGATGTCTTTTGGGCTACAAAGTTCTGTTTTGGTAGAGTGGAGAGGGAGATGCATTCATGGATTGTTCTTCAGAGCACTGGGCGCTCCATGGCTCAATGCAGTGGGGAGTGTGGTTGTAATTTGCTCAGGTTTATTGGGTTATTTACCTCATAGCATCACTTGGTTGACTTTTTTTTTTGTTTGTGGGAGCCTTGTCCTATCGATGCACTGCCTGCCAACTGGGCTTAACAGAGTGGCAGCCCTTTGAATAACAACTCCAGTTCTTCTAGGCAAAAGATTCTTCTACGCAAAGATGCGAAATGAAAACATAACAAAAAAATCTGTTCAGTTTTTGTTTTTCCTCACGAATATTGGTAACATATTATAATTTTTTTTCAATCTTTTGGTTTTTTTTGTAACTGTCACTACAAGATGTTGTTATTGTTATTTAACCTCTTGAATGAACTCAATCGCTGGCAGCCCCAAAAGGTTGGATTTGCGTTAGGGAGGCCAAGCACTAAAATTGTTTGGGAAGCCCATTCTCCTTCCAGGAAGAGGATCCTCTTGGATAAATTGGCCTTCCTTAAAGAGGCAGTTTTCCCAGGGACTTCTTGCATCCCAGGGAAAGAAGGAGGGCTGTGAACTGCTGCAGAACTGGGGCTCCCACATCACAACTGCCATTCGCACGGCGGTCCTGATTACTGATGCCTGTAATCTCATATGTTTAAGGCTTGCTTCTCCTGGCTAGGGAATGACTCCAGCATTTTTGTACTCCTGTCTGAGCACTTGCAACAGCAGTTTGATTCCATAGCCACATCCTGCTTGAGCACATCTCCTTCTCTGCGTATGCTGGAGATATACAGGGTGGGGATGGCAGTGATGGTGTTGAGCCCTACGAGGTCTGATGGTTCCTGCTCCACAGGGCATCCGGGCACGTGAGACACTGCAGAAGGGGCTGGAGAAAGCCATCCAGGAGAAACTGCAGAACACACAGGGTAAGGACTACGCCGACGCGCTGGATATCCTGATAGAGAGTGGCAAAGAACACGGCAAGGAGCTCACCATGCAGGAGCTGAAGGTAAAGATCTTCCCATGGCCACCTGGGGGCTTCCCCAACAGCAAAGCTGGTGTATGGGGGATTTTGGGGGGCAGAGCTGGGATGGGTTTTCAGACCTGGGAGTCCCCACTGTGTTTGTAGATCCTACACCCTGGTGGTGCCAACGAGCCATTTGCTTTCCCACAGGCTGTATTTATTTGCAGATTATGCTCATCCCTTATTAAAAGCACTGCCAGCGAATACCAAAAGAACATATAAGCTTGCTGAAGCTTTCAGCCCTGATCAACTTCACCTCTCTACCTGTGCAGTCCCCTCTTTAATGTGTATAAGTCCTTGACGGCTTATTATTTGAAGCAGACTCGCAGCATCATCACTGATCTTAGAGTCACAGAATCACAGAATATTTGGGGTTTGAAGGGACCTTGAAGCTCACTCAGCCCCATCCCCTGCCATGGGCTGATTACTGCCCATCATTTCAGTCTGCCCAGATTTCCATCCATGGCCTTGGGCTTCTACAGGGATGGAGCACCCATAGCTCTCAGGGCAGCCTATGCCTCCTTGCTCTCTGAGTAAGGAATTTCTTCTTAACGTCTAACCCAAATCTCTTCTCTTTTAGCTTAAAACCATTCCCCATTATCCTATCACTATCAGACTATGTAAAAAGCCACTTTCCCTCTTGTTTATAAGCTCCCTTCAAGTAGTGGAAGGCTGAAATGGGGTCTCCCTGGTGCCTTGTTTTCTTCCAATGCTTGGTCAGGCACAGGCACAGCTACCCAGGGAGTGGTGGAGTCACCATCCCTGGAGGTGTTCAAAAACAGTGAAGATGTGGCACTGAGTGATATAGTCAGTGAGCACAGTGGGATGGGTTGGAGTTGGACTTGGTGATCTTAGAGATCTTTTCCAACCTCAATGATTCTGTGATTCTCCAGGCTGAACATCCCCTGCTCTCAGCCTATTCCCGTAGCAGAAGCCTGTGAGCATCCTCCTGGCCTCTTCTGATCCTGAACCAAATCATAGAATCGTACAATGGCCTGGGTGGAAAAGGACCACGATGACAATCTGGTTTCAACCCCCCTGCTGTGTGCAGGATTACCAACCAGCAGACCAGGCTGCCCAGAGCCACATCCAGCCTGGCCTTGAATGCCTGCAGGGATGGGGCATCCACAGCCTCCTTGGGCAACCTGTTCCAGTGCTTCACCACCCTCTGGGTGAAAAACTTCCTCCTAATATCAAACCTAAACATCCCCCTGTCTCAGTTTAAAACCATTTTCTCTTGTCCTATCACTATCCACCCTCATACCCATTCCCCCTCCTGTTTATAAGTTCCCTTCAAGTACTGGAAGGCCACAATGAGGTCTCCCCAGAGCCTTCTCTTCTCTAAGCTAAATGAGCCCAATTCCATCAACTTTTATTCATAGGAGTGGTGCTCCAGCTCTCTGATGTCCAATGTCCATTGTTGCCTGGGATGCAGGGGCAAGAATGACCCATGGCAGCTTGCTACGGCCCACATGCCTATTCCATCATACTATGGCTGTCTGTATGTCCTTCCAGCCTCACCTGTTTTCTATATTATTCCCTTTCAGGATGGTACCCTGGAGCTCATCTTCGCCGCCTACGCCACCACAGCCAGCGCCAGCACCTCTCTCATCATGCAGCTGCTCAAACACCCGCGGGTGCTGGAGAAGCTGCGGGAGGAGCTGCGCAGCAAAGGCATCCTTCACAACGGCTGCATCTGCGAGGGCTCCCTGCGCCTCGACAACATCAGTGGCCTTCACTACCTGGACTGTGTCATCAAGGAGGTGCTTCGACTCTTCACCCCCATCTCTGGAGGGTACCGGACGGTGCTGCAGACCTTTGAGCTGGATGTGAGTATTGCCATGTGGTTGTGTCTTTTGCAAAGCATGCTTGGAACTGGTTTAGAGGAGGGCTGGGAATGATAAATTTGGTTCCGATGGTGGCGGCGGGTAGAATTGTTGCAGATTCAGAAAGTGGACAGGGATTATACTCACTTGGGATGTCAAACTGGGGAGTGCCGGGGTGCTTCCAATAGCATGAGATGGTTCAGTCTGGAGAACAGGACTCTCAGGAGAGACCTTATGGCTGTCTGAAAGGAGGTTGGAGCGAGGTGGGGGTCAGCCTCTGCTCCCAGGTAACAGCAATAGGACGAGAGGTCATGGCCTCAAGTTGTGCAAGGGAAGGGTCAGGTTGGATATTAGGAGAAATTTCTACTCTGAAAGAGTGGGCAGCCACTGGCACAGCTCAGGGAATGGTGGGGTCACCATCCCCGGAAATGTTCCGGAACTGTGGAGATGTGGCACTGAGGGATGTGGTCAGCGGGCACAGTGGGGATGGCTTGGGCTTGGACTTGGTGATTTTAGAGGTATTTTCCAACCTTAATGGTTCTACAATTCTAAAGCTATCCTCCTGCTCCCTCTCCCTGTTGACCCTCTCTGCTCTTCTCTTCCCTTCTACCCTCCCCTCCATAGGGTTTCCAGATCCCCAAGGGCTGGAGCGTGATGTACAGCATCCGGGACACCCATGACACCGCCCCTGTCTTTAAGGATGTGGACGTCTTCGACCCCGACCGCTTCGGGCAGGGCCGCAGCGAGGACAAGGAGGGCAGGTTCCACTACCTCCCCTTTGGAGGGGGTGTACGGACCTGTCTGGGCAAACACTTGGCCAAGCTCTTCCTCAAGGCCTTGGCCATCGAGCTGGCCAGCACCAGCCGCTTCGAGCTGGCCACCAGGACTTTCCCCAAAATCACCTTGGTGCCCGTGGTCCACCCAGTCGACGGACTCAAGGTTAAATTCTTCGGACTGGATTCCAACCAGAACGAGATCCTGACGGGGACGGACGTCATGTTGGGGGCCACTGTGTAGAGCCCACCAGGGATGGGCGGCTGGGGATGGAGGGGTGGGGTGGGGATAGGGAGATGAACAGGAGGGGAGAGGAATGAGGAGCTTCTCCACGACGCTCACTTGGCAGAGCCTCCAGGTTGGGACTGTTTCCTCCACCGGCAAAGCTGCCAAAATCCTTCTGCTCCGGGCATGGAGGAGCTTGGGGTGGCATCGTGCCTCTCGCTTCCTCCAGAAAGAGGAAGAGTTGTGAATCCCGAGTAGAACTGGGACTGTCTGACCATACACAGTATCTAAATATTATAAATATATATATATAAATATCTATAAAACACTTCTGCTGCCAGGATGAGCGCTGCAAAGCCCCGATGGTGGGAAAGGCTTTGAGAACCAGCTGGCAGCCAGTGGTCTGGTGGCCCAGCGTGGCCCACCAAGCTTGTTTTTAACAGTGTTAAATTAGCTGGTGATAACAGTGTTTTATTTTTGTTGTTGTTGTTGTCGTTCGTTTGTTTGGTTGTATTTGTTTTTGTTTTTTTTTTATTATTATTTCGGGGCTCTGGGGGCTGCCCTGGGCGAAGGGGAGACGAGCGATGCCCCTTCCCATCCCACCCATTTGGGCAGGTTTGGGGGAGTGCTGCCCTTTCGCCTCCGCCGAGGGACCAAAAAACCCTGTGGTGCCTCGTCTGAGGCTGAGCCGTCTCTCCAAAGCCTCAGATGAGTGTGGTTTGGGGTGGGGGGAGCTTCTTTTTTTTTTTTTTTTCTCCTTGAGTTTCCTGCTGCTGCTACACATCCTGTGTGCACCGCTCCCCCTTCCCCACGCAGAGGCATCCCTTTGGGGGCATTTTGGTGCCTTTGCTCTCCCTCAGGGTGTGGGCACCTCCACGATCTGCTGCAGCTCTGTGTGCACTGAGCTGTTCTGTTTGGGTGCACCCTCTTCCACCGGAGGCATTTTTGCATTAAAGGTGATCTCTATCAATAAGCCACCGTCCGCATCGTTTGTCTCGTGTCTGGGTTTTGGTTGGCGATGGGAGAGCTCTGCAGGAAGGAAAGAAGGGCTGTGCCCAATGCATGTGAAGCACAAGGTATCGTGAGCTTCGTATGCTGGGTGGGTTTATTTGGTTTGATTTGATTTCTTTTACTGGCATGAGAAAGGCTTCCATGTGTTGCGTGAGACAGGCGGGTTGTGTTGAAAGCAGACGTGGCCTCACATGCAGGTGCAGAGCAAAGGCTGTGGTGTTTGGTTCAACCTGAGCATCAGGTTGGGAGATCCCATTGGGATTGGAGGCCCTTCATCTCGGGGAAGATCCAAGCAGCCTTGCTCTCTCCCATCTCCTACCCTGGAGGATGAGGTAAGGATGAGGACCGTGGGGTGGTGGGGAAAGATCTCATGTTGGGGTGGGCAGCTTGGCTTTTGGCTTTAAAGGTGTCCAGATAAGTCGAAGGGGCTGAAATGGGAAGGATGAGGGGGCAGATGTCGCTTACCAGGTTGCTTTGCAGGTTGTGCTCTTGATGAGTGGGTGCCTCGTTGGAAGGTCAAAGGATGTGTGGGTGAGCAGTGATGATGGCTGCCTCTGCCATCGTCATCTGGTGGGGTGAGGAGCAGGGAGGCAGAGTTTTAGCTGGGGGAAGCACTTGAAGTTGGGTCAGCCAAGCTGCCAGAAACCCCCAAGAGCACCCCAACGGATGGTCTCCACTCACACCAGGGAGCACGACTTGATTTTCAGGTGGATTTCACCCCATGTAAAGCTCCCAGTCCTCTAAAGGATGCCATTGAGGTCCGGGTCTTGCCTTCTAGTCCGTAAGCAATGTGCCAAACCCAAGAGGGAGGTCTGAGTGTTATGTGCCACCTGGGCACTGTGTCCCTGGAGTGGAGGGACAGTTTGCTGACACGGGAACTCCAAGGGAAATGCTAGGCACTAGTGAGACTTCAGGTATTGGAGAGAAAACATTTCAGGAGATAAAAGGGGCTTAATTGCAATGAGAATCCTGACAGGAAGCAAAGGAGAACATAACCTGAATGCAATGAGAATGGGTGAGTTTCCCGTGGGCAAGTGTGTAGAGAAAGGTTTGCAGCATGCAAGGGTCATGGTCCATGGTGTTGGCTGATGATGAACACGTGTAGGGCATGGAGATGGGGCAGGAGGTGGAGGATGCAGGATGGAAACACACCAGGAACCCACAGCCAGGAGTCCCCCAGACATACTAGGGGGGAGAAACTGTGGCTGGGGGAGAGAGGAGGTGGAAAAATGGGAGAGATGGAGATGGGACGGCCAACAAGGGGCAGAGGTTCAGCCTAAAGTTCAGCGGTGGCTTCATGCCGTGCTCCCATGGGTGAGATGTCTGGGGTGAATTTGGGATGGACTCAGTGAAGGGCGGCCAGTGGAGGGTTTGGTTCAACTGTGATTTGAACTTCCAGTTACAAAGTGAAAAACCAAACATGCTTTTGAGTGAGTGGTTGACTGGAGAGTGGTAATGTCAGATGCATACATCCATTATATATATATATGCTTACACCACGTGTATATATAATGTGTGTGTGTGTAATTAATCTAGGCATCAGTAAGCCAGGCTTTTGTTTTGCCATTCCTAACTAATATAACTTGACTAAAAA
The DNA here is from genome assembly GCF_951394365.1 of Tetrao urogallus. Classification (NCBI taxonomy): domain Eukaryota; kingdom Metazoa; phylum Chordata; class Aves; order Galliformes; family Phasianidae; genus Tetrao; species Tetrao urogallus. The sequence continues at coordinate 70,150,685 of NC_136817.1, forward strand.
AGAAGTTGCTGCAGTGGGTTTGCAGAATAAAGCACTTTGAATCTCAGAATTATGTTGTGTTTTTTTTTTTCTTAGCACAGTTCCAATTCGCTATAATGTTATTTTATACACAGTTATTATTATTTTTGTCTGTCTTTATAAACTATTATAAGTACTATTTTTGTTATAATTCAAAATAGATATTTAGTATAAAGTTTTGTTGTTAAATATTTGTTATTTAGTAAAATATGATTTTTTTTTTTCTCTCTATTGTAAACATCGTCTGGAAAAATATTAATATGTTTTATCACAGTTGTTTTTAATATTAAAAGAAGAAAACAAAAAAAGCACTTGTGGGGTTTTTTTCCTTATGAAATTGGTGCCGTGTGAACATGTGTTTCAGTCATGTGGTTTTTAATATGTATATAATATCACGTGTTGCATATTAAAATGAATGTTGTGTATTTTGTGATCTTGAAAAATAAAAATAAAAATAATAATCCACGTGGCTGTTTTGTAGACTTCTGTCATAACAAGAGTTGAACCTCCCAGCCTCTTGTCTGCATCTCTTCTTGAAGGGCTTGTGGCTGCTTTGGGGTCCCAGGGTAACATCACGTCCTGGGACCCCATAAATGGTTTTTTTTGCACCAGTCTGGAGATCATAGAATCATAGAATCATAGAATCACCAAGGTTGGAAAAGACCTAAAAGATCATCCAGTCCAACCGTTCACCTATTCCCAATAGCTCCCACTAAACCATGTCCTTCAACACAACATCCAGCCTTTCCTTGAACACCCCCAGGGTCGGTGACTCCACCACCTCCCTGGGCATCCATTCCAGTGCCTGACCACCCTTTCTGAAAAGTAATACTTCCTCATGTCCAGCCTGAATCTCCCCTGATTGTGTGTCAGATGTGTGTCAGTCTTCATGGCATGGATTTCAATACAGGAAATTCCCCCTTTGAAATAAGAAAGACTTTTTTTTTTCTAGGGAGGAGGACACATGCTGAACCGAGTTGCCCAGAGATGTGAAGTCTCCATACCTGGAGATGCTCAGAGCCCAAGAGGACTCGGTCAGGGCACCCAGGTGCTCGTTCTGTGCAGTCCTGAAGGTTTGGTGAGCTCTGGGACACCCCATTTCTGCCCAAAGCTTCTGCTCTTCCCCAGTGAGAGACACAGGCTGGGTAAAACCAAGCGGGAGAGGACCCTATTTGTGGCACCGAGTGTTTAGTGGGCAATGGGTTGATGGCTGGACTTGTTGTGTTCAAGAAACACATAGATATTATACTAACGGACATGGCTTAGCAGGTAGCAGGTGGACAGTTGGACTGGACGACCTTGGAGGCCTTTTCCAACCTTCATGATTCTTACGATTCCATGATGATCTTTGTGGTCTTTTCCAACTTCAATGACTGCATGATTCTTTTTGGATCTATTCAGGTTGAATATTGAAGCACAGGCCTGCCCAGAGAACGGTGGGGTCCCCATGCCTGGGGGTGTTCCAGAACCATGGAGATGTTGCACAGAGGGATGTGGTCAGTGGGCATGGTGGGATGGGTTGGAGTCAGGCTTGGGGATATTAAAAGATCTTTTCCAACCTTAATGACTCCATGTTTTAGCAGGCATGGTGGGGATGCCTGATCTAAAGTGATGGCTAGACTTGATGAGAGGTCTGAAAGATTCCACTGCCTGCTCCAGGAATCAGCTCCTCAGCAAACCCAGCGTGTCCTGGAGTCAATTTTTAGCTACTGTTGGGTGTTGGCACCAAGTGCTCTGCTTATGGTGTGAAACCTAAAGCTCGTGGTGAGAGTGGGAGCTGCACCTGTCCCGGGGTGGAGATGGGTGGGTTGGGAGCACTTAGCGAGTCGTTAAGTGATTACTAAAGCAATTAGCTTCTGTATGGGTCATCTTTTTCTCTAAAGGGGAGAGCCGGAGGAATTAATGAAATCCTATGCAGCTGGCTGGAAAATGTAACTGTGTGGCTCCATCCTGTGCCCCTTTTGCTTCAGCCAGTGGTTTGTGCTCATCCTGACCTCCTTCTGCCCTCCACCCCGAGCAGGGGGATGGGGGGGGAGGGGAGCAATGTGTCTACACTGTTCCCTTCCAACCCCACCACGCAGTTACAACACCCACCTCCACCTATTTAATAGCAGGGGAGGTCGTTCTCCTTCTAGCCTTTTCTTTTGCGGATTCCTTCCCCAGTTCCCCTTAGCTTCTATTTATTTATTCGTTTCTTTATTATGATTAGCATTTTGTATTTATTTTCTTCACGGCTTCAGGAAGGAGCTGCAGCACTCTAAGGGGCCGATGTGGCTCAGCTGTGCTCCTGGTTCTCCCATTCTGCTCCGGGAACCAATCTCTCCTTCCTCACTGTGCTTTAACTTCAGCTGAGCTCTCATAAAGTTCTCTTTTGAGGCCTGCGTTTGAGCATAGAAAAGGTCTGTGAAGGTATATATGTATATATATACTTTATGATTTATAAAGTACGTGATCTTTATGATCCCCTCCTCCTTTTTCTCCTTCCTCCTCCCCTGTTTTTTTTTCCTTTCCTTTACCCTCCTCTCTTTTGTGTGTTTTTTTTTTTTTTTCCTTCCCTTTTATTTTTTCCCCTCTTTTTCATCTTATCACAGCTTCAGAGAAGCACTTCTTGCAGTGTGCAATGGAGGAGGACGCTTCCCTTGGCTTCAATCCGGGAGTGAGGAGCAGGCTGGATCCTTGCAAGGGGATGGTGAGTCAAAAATGGCAATATAAAGTCTTGGAGTGTAACTAGAATAAGTCTTCAGCAATATTCATAACTGGGAGAGATATATGGAAGCAATAGGTATCCAGGTGGTTTGGGTGGCTCCTCGGCATCTCTCTCACAGGTAATTGTAGATGCTCACAGTTATGATCTTTGTTGACATTTAAACTTCTTAAGGCGATGTCTTGGGGTTCATTTGGCTTCTCTTCACGTGTTGAAGGCTTCAGACAGCAGTCTGAGGCGCTTCTGGTGAAATAGAGAGGTTAATACGCTGTGTGCATTATCCCCCTGCCAGCATCCCAACAGAAACAGGCTGAGAATCCTGAACATAAATTCTGCTATATCTCCCCAAACGTTGCAATTGGAGATGATGGTGCCTGGATAGCCTTGCTGTCTTATAAATGCCCAATCTTCGCATTTTAAAATGATTGACTGTGACAGCAAGGAGGGTGTAAAAGTGAATGAACAGCAAACTGCTTTCTGGCTAATATTTCTTTCTGAAGGTCTCCCTCTTCTCGTACATGGGTGAGATTTTCAATTTATCCCAGCTGGCAATGAAAGCTTTGCTCTACAACAGGTGACTGTGTTCAAATTCTGATTTACAGCACCTTCCTGCCTGCTGATTAATCTGCTGATGTGCAATTTTGATCTGATAAAATACAAACAATAAAAGTTTGTGCAGGAAAAATACGAGAGCAGGGAAGGGAAGAAGTGAGGTTGCCCTCAGATTTCCAATGTCCGTGAGCCTGTTTTCCTGTAGGCTACCTACAGGTCAGAGATGCAAAACTGACCAATGGGTCATTGCTCCAGATGTGCTGAAGGTGCTGTCTCTCCATTTCCCCCCTGCAAAGTAGACTTTTCTCAGTTACCCAATTGTGACTTTGGAAAGTTGATACAAGGGACTTGGTTCAGTGGGTTTGGTGGGGTTGAGTTGATGGTTGGACTGGATTTTCTTCATGGGATGGCTTGGGTTGGGAGGGACCCCAAGAATCATCAAGTTTTGACCCCCCTGCCACAGGCAGGGCCACCAACCTCCACATTTAATACAAGACCAGGCTACCCAAGCTCCCATCCAATCTGGCCTTGAACACCTCCAACTATCTTTAGTGATCTTTTCCCAACTTTAATGATTCTATGAATCTATGAAATTAAATTAAGGTTGAACGTGCTCCTGAATGTCTTACTAACGCTGGGGAGTATGGACTGCAAAAAATCAAATGTTTCAGGAAACAGCTTGAACAGTCAGTTCACTCACACTAAGAATATTTCTTTTTAATGATTCAAGACCAGCATCCAGCTGACCTTACCTGCGTCCTCCAGGTCATGTTACTATTTCACGTCCTCCTCCAACACTCAGTAAAGTCAGTTCTTGTCTTTCTTGTGACTGCGTTGGAAGCTGGATCGAGCTTTTATATGCTTTTTCAGCATTATAAATATAGATGGAGTACATATGTATATTTGTTCTGAAGTATCATGTTTGACCATTTGTTATGGCATGAACAGTTCCTCTTTCAGTGTAATGAACACAGTTTTATCTGGCATAAGGGCTATGTTTAGTCTACATTCGCATATAGCTTTTCCTTTAACAATATTTGTCTAATTATGACTACACGGATTCATTTTGCTCTGTAGGGAAATGTTGTTTTTTGGATGTGCTTTTGTGTGATGGTGGTGGTCGGCTGTATAGAGCAAACCCAAGCAGCCACAGATGTTCTTTTTGGGTGCTCGTGAAATGTAAGAGCAACTATAGCACTCCATCTTGACGTATACCCAACGCTGTGTATGGCTGTATGTCAAAAGAAAGGCTGAAAGAAACAGATCAGGTGTGGATTGATGGTGGACTGATGGTTGGACTATGTGATTTTAAAAGTGTTTTCAAGTCTTTATGGTTCTATGTTGGAACTTTTTTTTTTCTGGCTAACCCTCAGGTTGAGGCTGTGTGTTGGCTATGGTGGTCTTGGCCTCCTGGAATACCAGAGTTACTTTGTGGTCTCCAATGAAGATGCTCTCCATCTGTTGGCTCCTTCAGTTGGATTTGTTTTCCACTGGAGCCCTTGCAAAGGTTTCTTGGCATTGTGGCCTGCAGAGCATTTTAGGAAAGGATGGATATAGGATGGGAAGGTGAGGGAGTGGTGATGGCCAACAAGGCTTAGTGGGCATGGTGATGATTGGTGGAAAAGTACTTAGTTTTTTTCCCACCTCGTTGATTCTAAGGTGATGACCAGCAGTGCTGCTGGTTGATCCTGCCTAACTTCAAAGGCTGAGCTCCAGATCACCAAATTGCAGAGCCTGGCCTCATGCTCTAAGGTGGGTGCTGTGGCAGCCTGGTCTCCCATCATGTTTTGGGGTTGAGCATGGGGATGTGTAAAGCCAAGAAAATTCAACTTCAGGATGTGGTCATTGTCGTTGTCTTCTTCGTCTTCAAAAAAAAAAGGGGAAATGCTGAGAAGCAGAGTCCAACACGTTTCTCACAGATTGTGTACACCGAGTTCCTCTGAAATCCAACCAAAATAGGGGAAAAATGGAACACTATGGCAGCAGCAACCCTGTCCCTGGCTAGTCTGAGCCTGCCAGCTTCTTCTACAGAAGTTTATTTAAAACCAGAATCCCTTGAGTACTAGAATTGCTTTTACAGGAGCCTCATTAAGACAGACATTATTGCATCTATTAATAAAGCAGAACATTTCCTCTGCTGGATGCTAATCGCTGGGTGGATGCACTCAATGGAACTGTGGAGGGGCCTGGTGGTGGGCAAATCTTGGGACCAAGTAAATTAACTCAATCAGCTTGCTCAGAAAATGAATTCCCTGTCCCATGGAATGTTCCCCCCTCCTGTATGTACTCATCTGAAGGGGATGGAGCGTGTCCTAGAGGAGGCAAAGCCACCATAAGTGGTGACATCCTGGCAGAATTTGGATCAAGCCTTCTCATGTCTTAAGTGTGTTAACATCCCTCTCTGGTGGCAACTGACTCTCCAAGTCGATAGAATGAGACTCAGATGTTGTGATCCTGAACCCACAAGTGAAACACAAAATGGAGTTTGTTTCTACTTTCAAGCTAAAAAAAAATAAAATGAAATTGGGAAGGATGGGAAAGTATTTTTAAGCCTCTTTTAAGGCTGTTCTATGAGCTTTTTATTTATATGAATCCGTTGACAATGTGTGTTTCCTTTCATCACATACATTTCTAGTTAAAATGTACAAAATATCAGAGCAGTATGTTTCAAGCTGATGTAGAAGAACTCGCAAGTAGTTTTCATCAGTACTTCTGAAGACATGCAGCACAGCAGAAAGGAAAGCAACCTGGTCTCAAGGAATTAGTCCAGAATTATTGGGAGCTGATATTAACTTCCTTTCTTCATGGGGAACCATAAATCCATCTTCAAGACTTGTTCATCTGGTCTTGTTGCTTGATGGGAATCATCCCTATGCAATAAGCAAGAAAGAAGTCATGCCTTATTAAGGGTTGATTGTTGGACTAGATGATCTTAGAGGTCTTTTCTAACGTTTCTGATCCCATGATAAGGATTTCAGAGCATTATATGCAAGATAGAAGTTATGGGAATTTCAACCCAAGTGAAGTAAGTCCCTAAAAACTTTTTTTTCATAGAGTAACAATGAGGTAAGAGAAAATAATTTGGTGGGCTGATGAGCAGAGAAGATAGAAAGTAGCATTGAAATTGGTTTCTGGGTCTAGCACTGATGATTCATTGCTCGTTTTATGGATGACGCTTCTCCACGGTGGTGTTGCACTCACTTGTATCTCAGTTGCAGTCAGTAAATATGACTTATTCTAGCCCAGTTTTGGTCTGAAGGTTGCAGGGAACTGCCACCTTTTGGCTTTGTATCCTCCCCCCCTCAAAAATCCCCTTAGTCTTCAGTGGCTCCCACAGCAATGCAAATCCTCTGATGCTCGTGATGCCAAAGCAGCCAGAGACAAGACCCAAACTAATTTATATGGGAGTGAGAAGCCAGTCTTCAAAGCTGCAAGTGTCTGAAACAACCACCGTTTTACCCATAATAGTAGAAATGTTTGTTTTGGATACATTGGCCAAAATGATGCTGAGGTATCTCATCATCATTTGCTTTGCTCTGATTTCTGTTCTCTTTTCTCTGTAGAAAGAGGAATAATTTTGTATCTCAGTGGGGCTCGTTGGATCTCGTCTGAGATGTCACACTGATTTTTTGGGGGGTCACTGGGATATGTTGGAGGGTTTTCTTTACCGTTTGGGCAATGTCTGCCCCTGAAAGAACTGCTGTCACAGAAAATTAGAGAGATGGTTTTATTAAACCAAGGATGAGTGGGAGTAGACTGGAGGAATGTATCTCTGCCAACTTCCACAGGTTTCCCAATTCATCTAGTTTATGACCAAGAAAGGACATTACATCATTCCTGTCTCACCTCCTCAATACAGTCCTTACATATCTTTCTTCTACCTGCGAGTTGCATCTTGCCATGTGAATTTAGAATGTCTTCCAGGAAAGGATCCCATCTTGAAGAAAGCAGGCAGCATGAATTTTCACCACTTCCCTTGGTGGTTTGTCTGTGTGACTACTCTCACTATTCATTATGGGCCTTAGGACCCAGAATTTCCTCCTCCTGAAGAGGTTTAGGTGATATAACCAAACCAGCTCTCAGTTTTTTGTTGTTGTTGTTTTTAAGCTAAGCTGAAATTACTGAGTTGATGGATTCTTTCTGCAAAGTATCTGGATTCAACCTTCAAATCACTCCTTTCTTCCCACAGTCATTTATGTGTGCACCCTCATTTTAAATATATGGCACACGAAAAATGCCCAGGTTTTCCTTATCTGCCTCATTGCTGGAGAAATCACCAAGGAGAGCTCATTTCCTTTAGAAATGTCTTCATTCATAAGTCTCTATGGATTTTGTTCCCCTCTTTCTCTCATCAGTCTTATGATAGGATTTGTCATTGTGTAGCTGTGCCTTTTTGGCCCTCAGGTCCCCTGTTGTGGTTGGAAAGGATTACAGCATCACAGAATGGCTTGGGTTGGATGGAACCTTAAAGCCCATCCAGCCCCAACCCCTGCCATGGGGGGGAGATCAGGCTGCCCATGCCCCATCCATAGCCAAGGACATCTTCAGGGTTGGAGCATGAACTGTTTTTTTTTTTGGGCAGCATAAATAAATTACTGGTTCAGCGTGGCTGAACCAGTAATAGAACAGTTGGACTTTTATCTCATTCTTGTATCTGGAGATGATTAAGCTGGGTCATCACATCCAGTTGGGAGAGAAGAAAAGGTGCAGGCAATTGGGGACAACCATGGCATACAGAAGAGCCCTGTGGTTGGGCTGGTAGCTCGGTGAGCACTGCCATAGGGTCAGGTAGTTGCTCTATTAAAAGAGGGGAAAGCAGACATCAGACGTGGTCAGCCCTCGAGGCAGACACCCAAACAAACCAGTGTGTGGTGGTGTTTCCACAGCCCCAAAATATCAGCTGGGCTTTCCAAGCTGTCCAATTCGGAAGTAGTGTCCGTCCCTGCTGTGTGTCTCTGAGGAGTGCTCTCGTTCTGCAGTTTGTGGTTTATTTACTCTCTGGGTGCTACCAGTGAGCTGGGAAAATATCCCAGGGTTGGCTGAGCGATGTAGTTGGAAAGAGAAGGATGTGTGGGCTATGTATGTTTTTATGGATCTCTGGCTATGGGAATGGCTCATCCTCAGGAGGTAATGCAAGTGGTGAAGCAAAATATCTGCAGTAGTGAAGGGCATCTATCCATCAGTAATTTCTACCAGGACAGTGAAAGCTGCAGGGAAGAACGTGAATGCAGCCTCTTTCTGTGTATTTCAGAGAGGTGAAATTGCATCAGAGACTTGTCCTGTGCCTTTAATGGGCGTTATAGAATGGTTTGAGTTGGAAGGGACCTTGAAAGGCCATCTAGACCAACTCTCCTGCAGTGAACAGGGATGCACACAGCTCGGTCAGATGCCCATACATCCTGATCTTGCGTGTGCCCAGGGATGGGGCACACATCACATCTCTGGGCAACCTGTGCCAGTGCTGCACCACCCTTATTGTAAAACACTTTTTTTCTTAGATCCAATTGAAATCTCCTTTCTTTTAGTTTGAAACCATTTTCCCTCTATATTATGGGCTATTGTAAATATGATCTGCTTTTGTCCTCTCTTGTAGATCCCAAAGCATATGATGAACACAGACTCATCTGGCAACACGCTAGTCTCATTTCCAGTGCCCCAATGTTCTCAGAATTTTGTCTTTGTTCCCTTCCATCCTTTCTCTCAAAGGCATGTTAAAATGGGGTATTAGTATTGCTGCAGAAGTTGGGGAAACCCCAAGCAGCACTGTGGTCGTGTGGCTTTCATTTTGCTTGTTTTGTTGCATAAATGATGCTCCTGTCCTAAATCACACAGTCACAAGCCCAGTAGCTTTGCTACATGTTCTGGTTCAAAGGGAAGGTGTTTGCTTAAGGGCCTGATCCAGCCTGGATCAACCCTTGGAAGTCTCCAGGGATGGGGCATCAACTGTATCTCTGGGCAACCTGTTCCAGTGCATCACCACCCACACTATAGAAGATGTCTTTTTTTATATCCAAGCTAAATCTCCCTTCTTAGAGCTTGAAACCATTTCCCCTTGTTCTGTCACCACAGATCCTGCTAAAGAGTCTATCCTTTTCTTTCTTGTACCTCCCATGGTCATCTTGGATGCAAGAGGTTTTGGTGATTCCTCACTGACTCCCTGAATGGGTCCAAGGGAGACGATGCAACCAGCCAGGTAGCATTTCTGGGGACCAGAGATGCTTTGCTTCACATCTTTTGTCCAGCTTATCTTTCCCTATCTCCTTGTTCCCATTCAGAAGAGACTTGGCTGTCTGTAGCCTCCTTGCCTGTTTCTTTTTATAGTCAGACACTGCCACAGGCTGCCTAGGGAGGTGGTGGAGTCCACATATGTGACACTGTGTCAATGCCAAGCTGTTGTCCTGCGGTGGATCTGCAGCAAAGAGGTTCTGTCACATCTCACTTGAACACAGCCCAGGTTTGCTGTTGGGGGACATATCCCAGCTGTGCTCGCTCTTTTAGGGTGATGCTGTCCCCAGAATCCACAAACTGGGAAGGTGTTTTTCCCAATACTCTCCTTGATGACATTTTTGGAGGTTGCTGGATGGGATAGAGGTGTGCCTGTGTCCTAATCCTGCTTTGTTTTTTTAGCCATCCGAGAGCCATCAGTGCTGGGGTCCAGAGTTGGACATGAGCACAGTGCTTGGCCATGCTCCCTTGCTGCCCTCTGCAGGCAACCGTCCCTTGTCCACTGCTCTGCTGAGCAGTGCAGCCCTCCTGCATCCTTCCAGAAGCAACTTTGGTCTCCTTACCACCTTATTCGCCCTGCCTTCCTACCCCAAAATATCTAGGCTCCATCGCAGACACTGCAGAAGCATCATTGCCAGCTGTGCCAAAGGGCAGCCGGGCTGGCAGCCACACTGGGCAGCAGGGTGATGGCGTTGGCAATGGCTTTGGCTGGCAGAGCAGTGTGGGATGCAGTGCTGTGAGTCACCTGGCCAGCACTGCAGCCACTTGGCAGCCTCTCCTGCAGCAGCCTACGTGCAGAGGCAGTGCAGAAAGTTGCTCCAGGAGGTTGCTTTGGCATGCACAGGCTGCACTTCTGCACCAAAACCAGCCCTGACGCTTTCCAATTCTTCCCCTCTGCTCATTTCTCTATAGGGTAAATCAAGGTTGCAGGCTGCTTGCAGGTCCTCACGCTTTGCATCATGTTCTCTTCTGGCTCCGGAGTCACAGCTGGAAACGGGGCTGATATGGAGTAGCTGGCCCTCAATCAGACCCGAACCCATGCTGGGGTGAGGATGTCTGGAAGTCTGTCTGTGACCCAAAGTGGCAGCATGTGGGGTTGTGCATGGATATATGTTTACCAGTGCTGGCTTGGGGAGATGTGATTTGATGGGATCCAAAGGAGACTCAGACAGAACTCCCCAGGCAGATTGAGCTGTGCATGCACGGAGAGGGAGCCCAAACAACAAAAAAAAAGAGGCAGAAAGAAGGAAGAACTTGAAACCACCCCAGTTTTGCAACACTTCATTTTTCAGTTTCTGGGCAGGATTTGTATTTGGCATCTAATTAATCTCAAAACACACAGAAATCGTGCAGTTTGGTGGTTCTGCAGTGCTTTTTACCTGGGAATTTTGAAACACCTTGTTAGGAAAGTGGGGCTTTGTAGTTATCCCAAATGCCCAGATGGAAAAATGAAGCTGGGGTGTACGATTTTGCCAAGGCTGCCCAGACAGTCAGTGGCAGAGGTGAGAATGAGGTGGTAAAGGCACTTTGCTGTGAACAGAAAATACAAATTAAGGGAAAGAGGGAGTCAGGATCACTGCAGAGCCTTCTAGGAACAAGCCCAGCTCTAATGCTGTTTGCTGGAGCAGGTACTCAGCCCGACACTCCATAACTGTTGCAAAACAGCAGCTGAGTAACATGATAGTGGGTTAATTTGTGGTTACACACGGAGCTCAGGAGCCCTGATTGATGGCACCTTGCTCTGACTGCCAGACTCCACTGCTCTGTGTAATGAGAACATAATCTTGCTCAGTTCCTGGATGCTGAACACCGCTTTGGTCTCCTGCAGGGTGAGGATTTTGCATCCTGCTTTGTAGGCTCAGGGGCTCCCCTTTCCAGGATCAGTGTTACTGAGGTTGCACAGGATGAATTCATCTAAGGATAAAGCTTTTTGTGTCTGAGCATCAAAGCTCTGCTCAATGAGAGATGGAGCTTTCCGTGTAGCAACATGCAGGACTGGAGTTTCAGCTTCATGAAGGAGCAACTGGATTGGAAGGAGCAGAGTCAGGATGGTGATCACTCACAGACTAAGAACAGCAGGGAACAGTTGGGTTTTGGACCATGCCTTAACAATTGGAGTTCATGGGATGAAGGATGCGTGGTTGTCACAGAATCACAGAATGGCCCGGGTTGGAAGGGACCTCAAGGATCATGAATCTCCAGTCCCCCGTTGTATTTGAGCTTTGAACAGCAAGCTGGTGGTGGAAAAAATCTGCTCCTCCACACCACTCAGGTGTGCCAATGCCATGTCTCATGGTTTTGCAATGCTCAGGTTAGAGCTGTGATTGGCCCCTTTGAGCAAAGGATGTCAGAGCTCTGCTTTAACTCGCACAGATCTTGTGAAGCTGAGCACCTGAGAACCACAGTGAGATGCCACAGGTGGGAAGCAAAGAAGGAATCCCCAGGTTTAAAAAATTCTGTCTATAAGAGAAGGTGAAGCTTACAGCAAGGAGGGGTGGGACATGGAGAATCACATGGCAGCTGAAACACTGGATTGTAGAATTGTTATAGAATGGTTTGAGTTGGAAGGGATCTCTAAATGCCATCTGGTCCCACTGTAATGAACAGGGACGTCCACAGCTCCATTGGGTGCTCAGAGCCCTGTCCTGCCTGATTTTGAGTGTCCCTAAGGATGACCCATCATAGGATGGCTTGGGTTGGGAGAGACTTCAAAGATCATCCAGTTCCAACTCCACTGATGCAGGTAGGATTACCAGTCACTAAGTGTGGCACTGGACCAGTCTGCCCAAGAGCCTTGGACACCTTCAGGAATGGGGCACCCACACCTGGGGGGGTGCTATCCTGGGGTCCCATTGCCTTCCTGGGATCTACGGTAGGTGTGGCATGGAAGGCAAACCTGGCATGAGGTGGAGGGGAGGTGAGAACCCTGTGACTCGCCTGGTACCTTCGCCCAGGTAAGGAGAGGTCATTTGAGCTCTCACAGCAGTCAAGGGAACGCCGATTGGAACCAGATGTCAGGAAGTGCGAGGCACCACGAACGTGTGGCAGGGCCTCCCAGCCATGGCGGCGGAGCCCCCTAACACTGGGGTCATTCACGAAGCAATTAGTTGGCATCCCGCGGTTTTGGCCCGTTAAAAAGAAAACGGGAATCGACCTTCAAGAGCTAAGTGGGCCCTGCGAGGAGCTTTCCCAGAGCAATGGGAAGTGCTGGCACGGGGAATTAGCGAGCTCTGGGTGGTAGGGGACGGGAGGTGGGATGAATGGGGCTACGTTGGCTGTGGACAGACTCCTGTTGAGTTCAGAGGGCTTTGCCTCAGGCTGAGTGCCACGGTTTGAGAAAAATGAAGGAAAAATTGGGGCCAGGACTTCTACCTCTCATTCAGCTTTCCTGCCATTACGCTCATTAGGGCTCATATAAGTCATGTCTTCTGTGCTTTCTCTTAGGGAGCTGCTGTCTGCTGAATGGTTGATGCGATTATCTTAAGGTCATGATGGGTCCATTGCTGCTTCAAGCCTCTAAATCAGTTGGGGAGACTTCAGTAGGGGTGTACTGCAAATCTTCTGAAAGTTACGGCCGAAACAGAAATTCCTGGTTGAAAGTCTCTTGCCTGGCTTTTGTAGGAGACCAAGCTGATTGAACATATGCAGTTCTTTGTGGTCTTATGAACATGGCATCAAACCCTATATTTTCTTTTTTTTGCTATCTCATACTCTTCATATTTACATTATCTTCTTTATGTGGCATAGAGCCATGAAGATACGTTGCCCATAGACTCTCCTATTAATGTTAATGCAAAAACCCTAGAGAAAATCAAAGGGGAGAGAAACATGTCTGAGTCTGTAAATGCTCCTCTCCTCTCCTCTCCTCTCCTCTCCTCTCCTCTCCTCTCCTCTCCTCTCCTCTCCTCTCCTCTCCTCTCCTCTCCTCTCCTCTCCTCTCCTCTCCTCTCCTCTCCTCTCCTCTCCTCTCCTCTCCTCTCCTCTCCTCTCCTCTCCTCTCCTCTCCTCTCCTCTCCTCTCCTCTCCTCTCCTCTCCTCTCCTCTCCTCTCCTCTCCTCTCCTCTCCTCTCCTCTCCTCTCCTCTCCTCTCCTCTCCTCTCCTCTCCTCTCCTCTCCTCTCCTCTCCTCTCCTCTCCTCTCCTCTCCTCTCCTCTCCTCTCCTCTCCTCTCCTCTCCTCTCCTCTCCTCTCCTCTCCTCTCCTCTCCTCTCCTCTCCTCTCCTCTCCTCTCCTCTCCTCTCCTCTCCTCTCCTCTCCTCTCCTCTCCTCTCCTCTCCTCTCCTCTCCTCTCCTCTCCTCTCCTCTCCTCTCCTCTCCTCTCCTCTCCTCTCCTCTCCTCTCCTCTCCTCTCCTCTCCTCTCCTCTCCTCTCCTCTCCTCTCCTCTCCTCTCCTCTCCTCTCCTCTCCTCTCCCTTCTTCATTATTTCTCATTTTCTCTACTATTTCTGTTCTATTTCTCTAGAAAACTCAGCAAATATCTTCCAGGCGCCCAGTTTTGCAAGCTCTAAAGGGTCAAATAGTTTTTCCATCTGCACACTATTCCTCCTGACCTAATCTGAGTTTTTTACACCTTGATTTACTGCAGGAAGGGAAAGGCTCAGGTGCAAAGCCATAACTTTTTGGTCATGGAGGAACATTTGTGCAGGTGAATGTTTGGAGTGCTACCAGCTCCAGTGACTGCATGCTTGACATCAGGCAGGTGCTGCTGTGGGTGCGAGAAAGTTGCCCCAGCCATTGCTCTGCTGAGGTAGGAGAGAGGCTGTGTAAGTCTCTGTATCAGAGTCTGCAAGGTCAATAGATGTTGCTCTGGTGAACTCAATAAGCTACAAGATACACCAAGGGAGCAGTCTTCAATTGAATTGGTTGCTCTCCCAGCCTCCCTCCTTCCCCCAGTGTGGGAGGTTGCAAACTTTTTATCATTTCTTTGTGTGCTCAGGGCTGGAAGTCCTGAGCAATGACGCAGGGTCCTGGGTTTCCTCTGCTTTGCTGTCTGTACAGCCAGGTCAGCACACTGCAAACAGGAGCAAAATACGTAGGGTACTCCAGCCTACTTCTCTTGGATGTGAGTAGGAACTTGGAGCTCATGGGATGCTGTAGCACCATTGCTAGTGCCAATGGCAGAGTGAAATATTCATTTTGGCTAAAAAAAAAACAACAACGAAAGGTAGATCTGCTCTGCTTTTCCAGAATGCTGCATGAAGTTATGTGGGTAGGAGTCAGAAAGGAGGACTTGGGGGATATCTGGAACAGGGGTGGGATGTCTTGCTCCCTCTGCTTCTCCCCAAGTGAAAAAGTCTGGGGTGCAATGGCTTTATAGTCGCTCGCATAACAGGATCGGAATGACTTATGAACTGTTCCTATCTGAACAAAAATAACACATTCTCGTTTCTCCCTCCCCTTCCAGGCTTCATGACTTTAAAAGGATTTGTGACAAGCCATGAGCCTTGAGAAAATAAACCATGATGAATTCCCATCCGTAGAGACAGCTCTGAAGGTATGTGTCCCCTCCTCCCTGCTCCCTGGAAAACCACAGTCTTGGCCAGAAGTGGAAGAGGAGCCATTCATTCAGGAACAATTTCCCAAATCACGCTGCAAAAAATGGACTTGCTCACTCTTAAATGAGCTCCATGGGGATTTTGCGTCCCCTTTATGTGCCAGGTTAGCTCTGGGGAGTGTGCAGGCTGGCCGACGTGCTCGGCAATGGGAGCACAGCATAGTGGGGCAGGCACGTAGCTGGGGAGTGGCTGAGAAGAGGATGGCCTCATCCATGGGCTAATTGCCCTCTGGAAATACCAACACCTCCCAGCTCTGTTCCACTGCCATTAGCTTAGAGAGGGACATTAAAGCAAAAGACATGGCCTTACCTTTCTCTAAACACAGAATTGTAAGGGGTGGAAGGGACCTGCAGAGGTCATCTAGTCCACCTCCCCCAGAAAGCTAGTGGGTTTTGGGTGCCATGCTCAGAAGGACATTGGAGGAAGGCTGGAATGGCTTTTGAATTTTGGTCAGGACGTGTTGCTGCCTGTCTCACCAAGGGTGATCAGGATAAATCTAGCTCTCTCAGAGATCACAAGCACCCTACCAACGCAAGCGAGAAAGTTGGCTTCTGTCCCACGTAGCTTTGAGTTATCTGGGAGCAAAGCATACATGCATCCATGGCCCTACCTCGGGGTCTTGACCCTGAGCTAGGTACAGGGGAGAAGCCATCTCTGATTGATTCCCTGACATTTGTGATTTTCCTGCTCTCCATTAATGCACTTGTTGAGCCACAGAGAGGTCAGCACAGGGTCTGTGTAGTCTGCATGCCACATAAAGCTCTGTGGGATGCCTGCAAATTTCTGTGGTTTGAGCTGTTGAGAAGAAGGACAGCATTTTGCATGCAGAAATTAGGAAGGTTGTTTTCTCTTTGTGCGCCAGAAATCATCTGCTTGGTTTTGTTGCAACCATTGGTAGAGGTGGGCCAAAAAATGTTTGTGTTGACAGCATGGTGCTTAGTACTTTTCTCATGATGGCTTGTAGTTGCTAAAATCACAGTGATTTTCTTTCATTTCCCCTTGGAGTTTTATTTGGACACCAATGAACTACTGAAAGGAGGGCAGGCAGGGAGTGGGAAGGACCATGCAAGTGTGAAGTGCGCTGGGAAATTCTCTCGTGGTGGATGGGGAATGATGACACATCAAAGGAGATGGGGAGAAGCAAGCCCATGAATACCAAACACATGGCAAGAAGAACCACCTACTGTTTAATGAGAGAATTAGGACACGTGAATGCTTTTTCTCAGGCTACTTCAATCTGTTTCTAATACTGGCTTAGGGAAGAGTGGATGAGAAGCAGGAGGCCAATATATATATATATATATATTAATGTTTCTCTTCTTTAGCAAGTGTGTGTGTATTTATATTTACCCTAATTGCTCACAAAAGCATGTTTGGCACTGTTATTTCTGGTGTTCCTTGGCAGTGAGGGGCTTTTTACCACCAGCCTATCAATACCACATGGTGGGTGGGAGAACCTCCTGCTCTCCCTCCCCTTTTTGCTCCATTCTGAAAAGCACTGCGTTGTCTCAGCTTGGCAAAGGAAGAGATACAAAAGGGGGAAGCGAATCTATTGGTTTAGCTCCAGACCCCTCCATGTTCCTCCTTTGATCACGGAACCATTAAGGTTGCAGAAGACCATGCAGATCATTTAGTCCAAACATCACATGAGATGCAGGTCCCTTTTTCCAACGGGAGTGTGTATGTGCACATGTGTTAGCTGTAGAGCTTTCCCATGGCAGAGCTTCTACAGTGCTCTATTTATTTTTGCTGATTTCTTGCTCAGCTCAACCACGGTACTCTGGTTTGGACTTGGAGGTGGATTATGTGGTCTCCGTTATTGGAGATCACCACTTAAAGCCTGCCCTTGCCAAGGCCAACCATCGCCTCTCATTGTCTGGCAGCTTTGCCCAAATTCAGATGAACTTGGATCTTTCTGGGTCAAGGATCTTCCTGGCTAATGGAGATGATGCAGAAGTGCTTGTAGGATAAAGGATGAAAAAGAAAATAGTTCCTTATTCCTCCTGTGGAGAAAAAAGTCTATCCTTAAGTGGGGAGTTTTGTCTACAGGTTGTCTGCCTTCAAATCCTTATACAGCTTGGGAAGTCACCATAAGCAAAGGGAGATTGTATGAGTGGTGGCTGATGGTCTCTTGGAGGGCGTTGTAGAAGACAGAACCGTTTCATGAAGTACTGAGTAGATACACGAAATCTTTTTGTGTATGAGGGAGGAGTATTTCTGACTGATGGCTGGTAGGGCATTCAAGTGATTGTCAAAGATACCACAAGGATGCCACAAGATAGGTGTGGGTTCACAGATCCCTTTATAAACTGGCCCTTCCACAGAGCAATCTATCTCATCCAAAGGAGAATTGGCTTTTGGAAATGGCCTCAACTCTTCACTGGTTTTTAAGGAAGCCAAGTGTCCAGGCTGTGCTGCCTCTCACCTTTTAGGCTCCTAAATGCCAGAGGGATGTACGCCACTCTTAACACCTTAATCTTTTAAAATTACATTGAATTTTCATGGTTTTCCATCTCAGTGTCTTTCTCTCGCTCTTGGATAATTCTGTGGCTCTTGCCTTAACTCTCTCCAGCTTTCTGACATCTTTTCTATAATGTGTGTTGCAGATTGAACATGATATTTCACATCTGTGGTTAGTACAGACTTCTTCCTTGCTCCTGTTCACCAGCACTTTGGGGGAAACTTTCTAGCTCATGGAATTCCCTGTCAAAAAAACAAAACAAAACAAAAACCCAACACTGTCCTTTAGGTCACAGCCCCCTGCTCTGTGGGTATGGAGGGCATCTCTTGTACTCTGCATGTAACGTGGCATTTTGCTACCTACAATGTATGTTTGAGCTGAAGCATGTGAT
The DNA here is from genome assembly GCF_951394365.1 of Tetrao urogallus. NCBI lineage: Eukaryota > Metazoa > Chordata > Aves > Galliformes > Phasianidae > Tetrao > Tetrao urogallus. The sequence goes on from NC_136817.1 coordinate 70,168,590, forward strand.
CACACAGTCCTGAAGGACCTGAGTGCCCTGCCCTCATTGTTACTTATTGCTATGACAGCTTCTGTGACCTAAACAGCATACGTCAGCTGAAAGTAATATATTTACTTTCGGAAAACTGACGACAATGCTGACTACCTCTGAGCAAGGCAACAGATCCTGACAACCACTGGTGATACTTTCTCACTGAGAAAATACCTTCCAGCTTCTACAAGCTAGCCAGCTCCTGATCTGTTGGATGTATGCTTCGTTTTTGTAGTGTAGCAGAAGCTTTTCAAACAGAAGGTTGTGCAATGTTCAGTCATGCACCACATGAAAGTTTGTATTATGCCTGTAAGAGACTCTTTGATGAACTGAACTCATTTTTGTCAGAAAATGAAATCAGGCCTATTTCCCATGAAAAACATTGACTGACATTTGTTGCAAATGTAATTACTTTGCAAGGTGGTGTCACCTCACCTAAATTTAACCAAATAATAGTTTGCTGTCTGATCCAAACCAGCTGCCAAGCTTGGTTCTGCAGTCAACGGAGAGAGATCAGCCCTCCAGCAGTTGAATCATCTAATCTACCATAGACATCTGTCTTACAGTAGGATGATTGCTGTTTGGATGTGCCTACATGTCTCCATTGACTGAAGGAGAGAGGATTAATGTTGAGCTAGCCTCTGTACGGCTACTCGAGTGAAATCACTTCTGTTAAAATATTGGCACGGCTTTACCATTCCTTTCTCCAAATGTTGGGAAATGCATTATTCTCCTTCAGGACTCTCATGACTCACAGTCTGGGGAGTTTCAGGTAAGTCACAATTCGTAAGTCCAAGATCCCCTCCCTGCCCCTTCTTTTTATCCGGAGAGATCGGTTAGGTTTTGGTTGAGCTGTTAATGGGGCAGCATTTGCTAGACTACGCCCTGTTGCCAGCTAGCCACAGGCTTTGATCATTGAGCTCTGTGCATCACCCAAGCTGGAAAGGAAAGTCTTGTGTTTGCCTCAGCAAATGCCTTGGGATTAAGTGGTGAATTCAAGAGAAATGTGCAGAGGGAGAGGATGGAAGCACAGCGGTGATGCTTTGACCCTACGTCAGGGGAAGTGTGCATGGGCAGGTTGGGTGGAGGGTGGGCTGCACCAACATAAGGCAGCCAACCCTATGGAAAGGAGGGTCTTTTCTAAGTCAGAAAACACTGACCATGCTCCTCAAGATAGCCTGGATGTAGCCTCTGGGCAGTGAGGTCTCATTGCAGATGTGGGCGTTCAGAGCTTTATCTATGCTTGGGTCAAGGAGTTGGCTCATTAGTATCTCGTGCCACAGATGTAGTTTACACAGGATAACTTTCAAACCTACACAATCAATGACCAGTGGGCTGGTGCTTTTCCAGTGAAAATATGTGGCATGATACATGCAACTAATACAGCTTTTCCAATGAGGGGAAAAAAACCACATTTGGTTATCCCTGGGCTATTCCATTTTCAGTGTGCCTCACTCCAGAGATATCAGAATAATGCTGGGAGGGCACAGATGTACAGCTGCGACAATGAAGTGCTAAAACCAGCCAAGGATTTAGAAGCTATTAGTTACAAGTAAAACAAATGAGTGCATTTCACGACCTGCTAATTTGTAAGTGGAGAGAGAAACGCAAAACAAATCCAACTCTTGTTTGCAGCAAATTGTTTACTTTGTTCTAATAATAAATGTGACTAAAAAGTAATGCCAATGCTCTGCCAAGGCAAAACGAAAAAAAAGGGTCTGAATGTGAGTGTAATTCTTCTCCTGTTTAAATGAATGAAACAGAAAGAACTACAGAAGTCTCGTGTTTCATCCTTTAATCTCTTTGTACATAATCTGTTGATGCAGTGGGGGATGGACTAGATTGCTGTAATGTGGTTCATCATCAATTATTGTCAATTGGAGCCATTTTGTCATCCTTAATAGATGGGTTGCTTTTTTTTTTTTGGAATGAGTTTCTCTGAGAATTCTTGTTATCAATCAAGGGAACTGGAAACAAGTTTTCAGTTATGTTGATTTAATTTAACTTTGTTTTAACTGTTTCCAGCGTGCAGGGCAGCAAAAAATGGACTAGTGTTAAGACATGTGTGAACAAGACAGAAAGTTGGGTACAACAGAATTCCCTTCTTTCCTACTCAACGTGTTCTGCACCACAGCATGGGTCTGCACAGTCACAGGATGTTCCATGCTTTGGGGACGTGGAGTCAGGCAAAGTTTCTACTCCATCTTTCTTCAGTGACCAGGATGAGTTTTCAAGTATTTAACATTTCAGATATTTGCATTTCGGATATGGTCCCTGGTGGGAAAAGCAGAGCCATCCTAAGCACGGGGGAAATGTGGAGTTGGAAGCATATCCAGACTTAGTAACTTAAGCTTTCCTCTCCAATGGGCTGAACTGAGATCTCTGATCTGGGAAGTCCCAGAAGGCTTCAACTGGAGCCCGCGTGTCCGGTACAAGGCATGCTGAGATAGATGGAGGCCAACTGGAGAAGGTCCAAAGGAGAGCAGTAGAATGGTCAGAGGTCCAGAAAACATAACCTCCAAGGAAGGATTGAAGGAGTTGGGATTGTTTAGTCTAGAGGAGAGAGGACTGCAGAGATTTGCTGGGAGATTTTAAGTATGTAAAAGGGTACCACGAAGAGAAGAATTTGCTCCCTGAGTCCTCTGCAGGAAAAAAGACATGTTTCTATCTAAATTAGGAGAAAGACCACAAAAACAGGCATGTTTCTATCTAAGTCAAGAGAAGGACGTTTGGGTTGGACAAGAGGAGAGGCTCATGATGTCAAGTAAATGTATTTTGGTAGAATGGATTATGACTTCTGGAAGCTCACTTGCAGGTAGATCTGTGTGTGTGTGTGTGTGTGTGTGTGTGTGTGTGTGTGTGTGTGTGTAAAAGGGAAGAAAGCACGAGATGAGAAAATAACCTCTCTGTTTGGTGCAGAGTCTTCTCCACACGTGTTGTTAACAATCTTCTCAGTTTGAGTTAGGTATGTTGCTGATACTTCTGAATCTAATACTTAGAATATTCCTTCACTCAGCATTGTTTAAGCCATGTCTAAATACTGTGTCCAGTTTTAGGGCTCTTCTCACACATGAAAGTGCATGAAAATTAGAGCAAGTTCAGCAGACTCCATTGAGATGTTTGGAGGCTGGAGTATTTGCTGCATAGGGTGGCTGAAGTTTATTCATCCTTGGAGGTTTTCAAGATCAGAATGAATAAAACACTGTGCAATCTGGTCAGATCTCCCAGGGAACCTGGGTCTGAGCAAGGTAATGGACTGTGGAGACCTTTCCACAATTATCTGATTCCAAAATTCAAAAATTAAGTGGCTGTACTTGTCAAAAAAACCTGTGCTACTACTGAACCCAGAGGTGCTTTCCAAGCATCTAATGCCAATTGTCAACAAAAGCATTGTGGTGCCTCTATATGTTCTTAGATGTCTCTGTGCAACCAGTGCTCTTCACTTTGTGCTCTCAAACTTTTCTTTGCCAGCAGGAAGAGGGATAGACATGAGCTCCAGTTTGGATTGCTCTCATTAGCGAGGATCATATAGAGATTCCAAGCAGCTGTAGACTTGTTTGGGGCTGGAAGTTGCATCAGGGCAGCAAGGATGGAAAAGTTTTTGGATTTGGACACAGTGCTGCCATAGAGTGGCTACCTGGTTATTGGATTCTAGTTATTCACTTTCTCAGAGTACTCCACACTTCATGTTGAGGGCTGTACTCTTACATGCTGGGTTGTGTAACCCATTACATCCTTATTGTTTAAGCCTTTGGAGCAGTTGAGATTATTTCAGAGTCATAAGAAGCTATTAAGATCGTTGCTGTTGTTTCTCACCATAGAATAAGAGAGTGACAGAATGGCTTGGGTTGGAAGGAAGTTTGAAGATCGTCTAGTTCCAGCTCCTTTTTGGAAACAGGAAGGCCTTGCCATAAATTTTAAGTCATGCTGAACATCACAGATGCCAGAGCTTCCCTGATATTACAGAATCATAGAATCCTTAGGGTTGGAAGGGATCTTTAAAGGTCATCCAGTCCAACTCCCTTGCAGTGAACAAGGGCATCCACAGTTAGATCAGGTTGCCCATGGCCTGATCCAGCCTCACCTTGAACAACTCCAGGAATGGGGGCATCCACCACATCTCAGGGCAACCTGTATGGTGCTAATTCCATAACTGGAAGGGGTATGTGTGTGTACAAACACAGCACACAGATGACCTTTTAGTGTGAACTCTTACTAGCGCTCTCCAGACAAGATGCCCATCCTTCTGTCTCAACTTCCCCTCATTTTCGAGTGTTTGAGAGAGAAAGAAGATCGGCATCTTTGCTTGCATTATGGCTGCTCCCAGCCATGAAGAATAAACCCAAGGCTTATTCCATTCCTGTATTTTCTTAGATTTGGGCAAGGGGCCTGCTTGTGCTCTGTGAGTACCTTCCCATGGTGCATGCGTGCTCAGCATCACACAATGTGCTTCTTGCAGGGAACACCCTGCCCGGATCCAGTCCATCTCTGGTCAAGGGAGGATTATTCCCAGCAGACCGTGCTTCAGTCCATTTTTAAATATCTTAAAGAGCAGGGTTTCCACCACAGCCCCTGGGGAGGATGTTCTACAGTCCAGTAGGTTAGATCTCACTGTTAAGAATGTTTCCCCTGATATTCAGTGTTCATTTTCCATTCCTTAATCCCGTTTTGTGATTCCTGGTTATTCCCCTGTTGGGCTAACCTAAACAATTCCTCCCCCTCTTCGACATTTATGCCTGTCAGCTAGTCGGCAGACAGTTGTCCTCCTTTGCTGTCCTTGAGCCAAACTATACATATTTAGCTCCTGTTTTTTTCCTCATAAGTCAATCCTTCCAGCCACTAAATCACCCATTTTGTCCTTCTTTGAATTCTCTCCAGCTCCAAGCATTCCAGTGCTGCTGAGGTACCCAGAAGTTAATCAAGTCCCCAGTGACCTCAGTCCAAGGAGGAGGTTAACAGAGGGAAAAGACAAAAGAGTGCCCCAGATGACAGAGAAAACCCTGTTTATGAGACAGTCCCTCCAGCCATCTTCTTCAGTGTGGAGCTGGAAATGGGGTGCTACTCCTGAGACTTGTCCAGCAAAAAACTGCTGGTTTCTTTCAATTATTCTATAGAATGCAGGTGCTGGGAACAGGTTCAAAATGAAGTCTTGCTGCATCATTTTTTTTTCATCTCGTTGTGATCTACTGTGGTGGTGTTGGAAGGACACAAAGAAGAGTTAGCTATCACAGAGCGTCACAGCCTATCCATCCCCAGGGCCACGTCATGAAAGAGCAGCCCAGATTACCCCACCTGCTGCACTGCTTTTATCTCTGGGTCCCCAGCATGGGGACATGGAGCTGTTGGTGTGGGTCCAGGGGATGCTACAAGGATGCTCAAAGGCTGGGGTATCTCTGCTAAGGAGGCAGGCTGAGAGCTGGGGATGTTCAGCTTGGAGAACAGAAGGCTCAGGGGAGAATTTGCAGTGGCCTTCCAGTGCCAAAAGGGGTCTACAGAAAGCTGGAGGGGGACTCTTTGCTGGAGGATGTCGTGGTAGGACAAGGGATAATGGTTTAAACTAAAAAAGAGTAGGTTGAGATTAGATATTAGGAAGAAATTCTTCACAATGAGGGAGGTGAGGCCCTGGTACTGTGTGTGTGCCTGGTGATGTGTGTGCCCCGTCCCTGGAGGTGCTCAAAGGCTATGGATAGCCCTCCCAGCATAGAGGTAATGTCTCATTCGTGGTTGGAGCCCAGGGTGCCATTGGGTTACAAGGAGATGCCACAGTGATACAGCTATTGCCTTTGTCTGTGGAATAAAACAAAGTCCCAGACTGCTTATTCACATCCAAGGTCCTCTGCCATCACTGATATTCATTACAGCACTGGCGCCTGTTGTTTGCAGAAGAGCATTGTCTGCCACCGCAGACAAGAGAGTGCCCCAGATGACAGAAGATTTAATGATGTTCTGAGAAAAAATGACTGCGCCATCAAAATAGACAAGGAAGGAGGAGGAAGGATATTTTTTATTTCCATTTTAATGGTAAGGAACAGAAAGGTGAAGCTAGAGGGGAAAACGTGCTCAGCCTCTCTGCTGGGCCAGGTTTTCTCAGGGATGCATTCCCAGCTGAAGCATTCTCCTAATCCCCCAGGTCCTAGGATGCTTTAATTCTTGTCCAGAGAGCTTGGTTTCCAGGCTAAGCTTGAAGCTAAATTGCCTGATGACTTTAATGGAAGATCATCCTTCCTTCACACCACTGTGAGTGGACAGAGGCTTGAAGCATTGGCTGTCCCTGGTGCAGCTAGAGGGATGAATTGCATTCAGCTGGAGCAATCCAGCCTGTTTCATACAGATACCATGTATAGAATGGCTGTAAATCATGGTGAGGTTACTGTGCTTTGTACCAAAGCTGCAGATTACTATAGGTCAAGCCATCAGAAAATTCCTCTTCAGATTTAGAACACAACCACTAATTTTGCTCTTCCAGCCTATTTTAAAAATGGGAAAACAACAGCCTCTTTTAAAAATAGGAAAACAAGCACTTTACTAAAAACAGTGGGTTTTTTTTTTTTCTTCTCTTTTTTTTTTTTTTTTCTTTTTCTTTTCCTATTTTAATTTGCAGGCTGCCTAAGCCCTGACTCAGCAAGGCACTTCTCCTTTGTGCACATCTTATGCCTCATGTATAAGGGCACATCCCACCTCTATTTTGATTCCCTGATGCCTTCAAAGTGTTGGCTCCTGAGTACAGAGCAGCTGGTGGAAACGGCCCCCAAGGAAAGCTGAGCAAGCAGAGTTATAAAAAAAAAGAGGAGAACTGAGATCAAAATCTGCCAGATGATGGTGAGGAAACACCTGAAATTCTCTTTCTGTAGAGGAGATAGATGTGAAGTAGGTTAGATGGCTAACTTAAAGGCTAGGTGGCTCTGGGCAGCCTGGTTTGGTGGTTGCTAACCCTGCGCATAGAAGGGGGGTTGAAACTAGATGATCATTGTGGTCCTTTTCAACCCAGGCCATCCTATGATTCTAAGTAGAGGGTGGTGTGATGACATCAGTAGATGATGTCAGAAGGACATGAAAGAGCAGAGAGGACAAATCTTGGTGTACATCTGGGTGGCAGACTCAATTTCATGTGCTGTATCCAAGGCCGTTCCATCCTTCCCCTCTTCACCAAAGTGCATCAGAAGTATTTGAGCTCCTGTGGATTTCCATGCTGACCTTGAAAGAGAAAGACTTCTTGCTAAATGTGAAAAAGTATCTTTATTTCTTCAGCTCACCCTAGGAAATGTTGCCTCTCTTGCAGAGACCATACCTATTTGTTACTTGTAGTTGAGGCTACTGCATCCTCTTGTGTCTGAAATTGAATGTGACAATAAGGTGCTTGCCTAGGTCTGGTCCTTCTTTGGGGTGGACAAGAGCAATCTCTGTGCCATAGAGATTGCATAACTTTTGCCTTTGTTCTAATCTTGTCCATGGATTTGTGGATGGACTCTTGGCTGGATGTTCAGGAAGGCCCTGCCCATCCTTTCTGGATTAACACTCAAGCAATGCGTTTGTCTGTGGGCTCTGGGTGAGAATGTGATACGCCCCATGGACAACAGAAACATGGAATGGGTTGGAAGGGACCTTAAAGATGAACATATGGGAAGAATTTCCCATGAAGGTATGGGAAGTATCTTCAAAACTAGTTGTGTTCACGAAACATTCAGATGGGACTGAACTAAGAGACATGGTTTAGTGGGGAAATGCTAGTGGTCGGTAGATGGTTGGACCTGGGTGATCTGGGAGGTCTTTTCCAATCCTGGTGATTCTATGCTTCTATGAAAAGCCAACATCTTGCATACTTCCTAGTCTTGTTATTAATTCTCCTGCCACTCTTGGCTTTTATGGCAAGTCTAATTATACGTGAGCTGCTTTCTACATGCTTCAGATTGTTTCTAAGATTCCAGATGCCCCTTAATTCCTTTCTCAGACAGGCAGTGTCCAGGACACTTTCTGCTGTGAATGGCAGAGGGATACTCAAGCTTTCCTCTGTGCTTTACACCTTGTCAAAATACACAAAAAACCCCACCATATAGTGTCACAGGATACCTTCTAAGGGTCAAGGGTTGCTCCTGAGTTTGTATCATGGCATTCAGGCTACTGTGGTCACCTTGAGGAATAAATAAGTGTCAAAAAGGCTGGATGTGGCTCTGGGTAGCCTGGTCTGGTGATTGGTGACCCTGCACATAGCAGGGGGGTTGGAACTAGAAGATCCTTGTGGTCCTTTTCAACCCAGGCCGTTCTATGATTCTATGAAATAGTAAGATAGCTCCTGCTACATGTGGGCCACTGACATTTAAAGCTAATTTACTGCTTTTATGCTGTTTAATCTCTCCCCCTCCTTTCTCCTATGTTAAATGGAACGTAAAAATAGTGTTTCGAGCTAAAAGCATGGGAAAGTCCAAAACCCTCTCTGCATTCCCACTAAAACACAAGCAGTTCCCACAAATTGGAGATTTCCCTCCCTTCCCCCCAGCTTTTCATGTTTTTTTCCTTCTCTTCTGGATAGGAATTGTTCGATTCAGGGCGACCATAAAGGATTTGGGGTTGGAAAGGAAGGGAGCGGGAAAGGGAGGGAAGGAGGGGAAAGCAAATGGAAAAAAATACACCACAGTAGTAGCCACAGAATTCTCTGCTCCGTCTTCTCCTTTGAACTGGATACGCCACCCCCCTTCCTTAATAAGGAACAAATTTTCAGTGCTCTATGGGAAAGTTTGAATGCAACATATTTCTGACAGGTCACTGTCAGTTCACACTGAGGAGGTTTCTTTTTTTATTTCTCTTACCATCACTCTCTTTCTCTTCCTTCTTTTCCTCTCTCTGTCCTTCTATCTTCCTTTCTCTTTTCTCCTTTTCCTTTCTCTTTACTTACTTTCTTTTCCATATTTTTCCTTTCTATTTCCTTTCTGTTTTTCCTTTTTTCTTTCTCTTTTTTCCTCTTTCTTCCTTCCTCTTTCTTTTCTCTTTCCTTCCTTTCCTTCTTTCTCCTTTCCTCTTTTTCCTTCCTTTCCTTCTTTTCCATCTTTTCCTTTCTCTTTCCTCTCTTTTTCATTTATTTATTTTTAGGAATAAAGTGTTGCCTGCAATAGGCTGGTGCATGTGCTGGAAGGCACATTGCTGGGGATGGGTGGCACGCAAAGGACTTGAAGTCAACAGTGCCCTACCAATGCCATCTATTTCTCATGGGTGACAAGTAGTTGTCCCCTGTGTGGCCCACGGTAGGGCTTTGCTGCTGTTCCAGGTGTTTGAAATTGGCCTCTGTTTGTCCTCTGAGCTCAAAAACTTCCTCCCTGCTGATGGACTGCACTTTCAGGGCTCCGAGATGCATCTGCCCACCTTCTCTGGCAGAGACACAACGTCTGTGCACGTGAAGCTTTGGGCATCCTGCTCAGCTGGAGGTCCCAGCACTGTGTGCTGAAGCAAAGCACAGCATAGACCTCATTGGAAAAGCTCTTGATATTCAGCCATTCTCAGCCTGGCCCAGGTTGTTCAGGCTAGGAACCAAGTTTTTTTTTTTGTAAGGATGGTTTTCTGCGTTGGCATGAGGGAGCACTAATGATACCCTGCACTGGTTTTCCGAAGGACGGAAATCAGGTGCAGACTGGTATGAGCCAGGGCTGTTCTGAGTCAGGCTAAGGAAGCACTTTCTGGGGGAAAGCAACAAAACAGGACAGTCCCTTTTTGCCAGTTTGCATCCAGGATGGATGGGGCTTTGAGCAACCTAGTTTGGTGGGGGATGTCCCTTTCTATAGTAGGGGAGCTGGAACAAAATGAACTCTTAAGGTCCCTTCCAATCCAAATCATGCTATGATTCTATGAAAGCCGTGATAGCTGCTGCTGCTGAAGTTGCCAGGATGAAGTAGAAATGCCTTCCTCCATCTGCCTTCCTGTTCTGCTCCTCAGCAGGAGTACTCAGGGATTCTCCAAAGCTCTGTCTCCTCTTTCCCAACTCTTTCTGCCCTCTTTCTTCTTGCAGGAGTGATCCATGGGGTTTGTTTCACCCCAGCGTAGAAAAGCCTTGCACCATCTCCACCCATGGCATCCCCTCCCATGAGACATACAATTCTCCTAGCTGTGGTATCCCCCCACCACAGCACCCATGCCCCAGCTTTGCTGGCCTTCCCTGGAACAGCTGAGGGGTTACTAATTAGCAACAGCAGTCAAGAAGCTGCACTTCTGCCATCGGGTGATGCCTAACGTGGGTCATCCTGCACGGCCTTTGGTTGCACCCCAGGTTTCTGAGTGACACTCGGAAGCTCAGCAGAGGGTGGAGGGTGTGCAGTGGAATGAGGCCCTTGAAGGGCAATCTGAGGCGAAGGTAATTGGCTTCATATGTCTCGCAGGCCACTTCTGAGATCTCAGAGCAAGGTCAAGGGTGCTCGAGGCAGAGACGAGAAGCTGTTCTTGCTAGCGTTCATTTCCCAGTGGTATGTCAACAGCTTGTTACACGGCCAGGCTGATGACTGTTAAAGATTGGGATGGGTGACTCATTGCATTTGCTTTAATATCCATTTTTATTTAGCATCACGGTGCAGTGGCTCAACTAATAGGCATAAATCTCCCCTGCTTCCCAGGAGTGGAACACATCAGTGTTAGGCCCAGGAGGAAAAACAGAAAATCCTTTTAAAATGAGATTTGGCCAATGGCATCCCGTGAGAGGGACAGCCTTCACTTTTGGCTGCTCTGTGGGGTTTCATCTTGCTGGGAGGATTTGGCTTGTCAAATTGTCCCTCCTTTCTCTGGCTTTTTCTTAACAGGATCTCCTTTGCAGCCCTCTGATGCTCATTGTAATGTCAGGGGTATGCCCTGGTGATGCTGCTACCAACAAAGCTTCCCTTAGCTAAAAAATGCCAGGGCTGCCATCTGAGTGCTCAGCACAAACTTGTTCACAACAGCTGAAGGTACTTGAACTCTTACTGATTCTCATCAGTGGGGTGCTGAGCACTTGTCCTAATGGCCAAAGATGTGCTGAGATCTTTAGGAAATCTTGTGATTAGGTGTGATGGTGGATTTGAGGAGAAGGGGGGGAAATTGGATTAAGATGGCTGGACAAAATTATAATCACTGATATCAGTTTCCAGCCAGTTTTCCACTCCAGGGGACTCAAAGTGGACCCAGAAGCTCTATTTGCTGGCAAGGATTTTGTCTGATGGCTGGTTTGAATGTTAAAGGTTCCATTCTCAGCTGGGATGATTTTTATTGCTAGGTGTAAGTGTTGCTGATTTTCCACCACTCGTATGTGAAAGCTCATCCATGCATGAATAGGTACAGGGCTTGTTTATGGGCACTCCATGAAATATTTCCCTTTGCATCCCTAAAATGTCCTGCTGATGGGAAGGAGGCGAAACCAATCCTGATTTGCATAGGAAAGGTCACTCAGGACACTGTGTCCGGAACTCTCATCCTCCCACTAAGGGTTGAGGCCTATGGGAAATCCCAGTGTTTAAAGATTGGCCTCTCCATCCCTGGTCAGATTACTGACAGTGTCAGAGATGGGTGTTGCCATTTCTGTTTTGGCCAAATGGGAATTCCCAGGTCCCACTTGCTAAATGGAAACCCCCAGAAGGAAGCCTCGAACCCAGGACTGTTCTTGCTGGAGGCTGGAACCTCAGCTCAAGAACTCAGGATACTGAACTTGCCCACTTAGGTGGGGAACACCCTAGTGTCTTTTGGTGCCCTCTCAGCTGCCTTTGATGCTTTCAGTGCTCACCAAGAAAAGGAACAACCCAAGCCTTCTCCCTGACTGCTCTTGCATTCTATCTGGAGATATTTACTGTTCACATACCAGGAAGTCAGTCTGGATTCTTTGTTTTGAGAACTTCTAACCTTAAGGTGCAGGTGATTATCAAGCAAACTTCTTTTCTGCTTCACATTTTCTCTCATCTCTTTTGTTCTGCCATCTTTTCTATAGAACAACATTACTTCCTTGCCCAAATTGTATTAACTTCCCTGTCTGATTCTTAGCACTATTTCAATGGAACTATTTCAAAGTCATACAAAAGTTAGTCAAGCACCTCAGCTCTGCTAACAGCCCCTGTAAAATGTCTAGCATTATCTGGAATGATAATACAACTAATGAGTTCTAGAATCTCATAATTAATGTGTTAATTAATTACCAGGTTTGCAACTACGTGTTGTAATAAAGGACGTCGTTTAGCGGGGAAATATTGCTGGTAGGTGAATGGTTGGACCAGATGATCTTGCAAGTCTTTTCCAACCTTGGTGATTCTATGATTCTACCTCTGTTCAGGTCCTAGGAGAAAACAGCATGTCACCAAAATAGCAGTTCTCCTGCTTTGGCAGCAGGCAGGTTGATTTTGGTCTTCAGCTAAAAAGGAATACACCCAATCCCCAAGCAGCTGCTACCTTCTGAGATCTTTGGATCTGTCATAGACTTTCCCATCAAAGAGAAGAAAGGCGGGGAAAGAGCATGATGAGGACATCCATGTCACATCCTTTAAGCTCTGTTAGACAACAACTTTGGGCTGAGGTGAGGTAATTTCTTCAGTCTGTGTCTCTCTGCAATCCGCTGTATGGAGAAAGGGAAGACTAAGGCATTCCAATGTGGCATCTTGTAACTTGGGGCAGACACTAAAGGTGAAAGAGTGGAAAAAGGGAGCGAAAGATCTGTGAGACGGAGGCGCTGCCCAGATCAAAAAGCAGGTTGTAGTGTTAGCTTTGGAAGCTGAATTCCCTGATTCCTTGTTTGGTGTCCTATGCACCAGATTACAGTGGTCCTCTTGTTGAGTTCCTGGTGTAGCTCCAGTGAAGTCAATGGGTTTGTACTCTCCCATTTCCTCCTTTCCCTCTAGGCATGAATCAGACTCCAACCCCTTGGCTCCAGGATGCGTCCATGATGATGAGGTAAGTTTCCAGTCTTAGGCACTGACAGAGACAAGCTGGGAAGAATTTGTCTCTATGTGGCTGGAGAATGACTGTGTCCTCCCATAAGGGAGCAAAACTGGAAACCAGAAAAAGGATCGCCTCTTGGCAGAGCCTCTGAAGTTCAATGTTACAGTAGCAAAAGGTCAGGATGCAGTGCAAATGTGGCTAATCCTGCAGCAGCAGGGGCAGGGGAAAGGCTTTACATGGTACAACCCCGTCCTCCTTTTCTCAGGGAGAATGTCTTTCAGAACAGTCCAGTGGAAGAAGCCAGAAGTGGGGGATTCTTCACATTTTTCTTGAAACCCCTTAAGGGAATCCTATCAAAGTAGAGAGCTGGTTTCAGCCTCCTGCTGTTACAAATACCATCTAAGCAACCTCAGGCTGACCTTAGCTGGTCAGTGGCACTGGTCTTTCTCAGAAACCCACAGTCCTAAAAAAGAAGGAGCTGCTTTTTCTCTTTCCTCCCTTCCATCACCCTACAGAATGCCAGGCCAGAAATGACAAACAATCCCTCAACCTTCCAAGAAAACAAGGCAGAGCCACCTAGCGCGGAACAATAGAGAATGATGAAGACACAGCCACAATAGCTGGCTGTGGTTAACCTCAGAGGCTGCAGTCAAACCCAAGGAAATTACAGAAAACCCTTAAACAAATACAATGGCCACGACTGTTTTCTCCCCAGGGGACCCATAAATAGAAGCCAGTGCTCCCGGGGAGGGAGGAGGGGAGAGGCGGGTGGCCACTGTTTGTTCTGCTGTGGTTCGGTGTAGGCTAAACTGGAGATTAGGCTATGAAATCGAAGGCAGAGAGAAAGCAGGCAGTAATGGCTTTTGGCCCTGATTTTCACATGGAGCCGCACAAATCCAGGGCAGAAAAAAAATGTTGCATTCCTGCACGGTTCTGCAAGGCTTGCGTGGGCTTGCTCCGTAGTTTGAGTGTGGATTGAACTCACCTTGAGCCAAGGGTCAGCAACTCTGAAGGTTTTCCTATCCCTATTCCCTTCCGTGTTGCATGGCCAAGGTTTGAATTGGGCCCTCTGTGTGCGAGCATGTGGTTCAGGCCAGAGATTCTCTCTTTTTTCCCTCTCTTCTTGTTCTTTATATCATTCCAAGACCTGCATGAGCATCTGGGTGACTTGGAAGTTGGACCAGATGACCTTTAAGAGTCCCTTCCAACTCGAATTTGTCTATGATTCTATGATCCCTACAATGCTGATAGCAGTGGAACGCAACAAAATCAGAGGTATGAATAGAAGCTGACCACAGTAACAGACGGATCTGCCCCTTATAGATTCCAAGTTGTCCAGCCTCTGCTCGTGTATTAGTATAGGGCTGGACAAATTGGTAGAAAGCTCTGGGCCTTTTTTTGTAAAGAAGAATGCAACGGCATTCAATGGCACTTTTTGTAGCAGCCTTTTCTGCTGTACCTTTTTCTCACAGAATCATTAAGGCTGGAAATGACCTCTAAGCTCATCTAGACCAACCATCAGCTCACCTCGTTTTACATTTTACAAAGAAGCATAGAATCACCAAGGTTGGAAAAGACCTCCAAGATCATCCAGTCCAACCATCCACCCACCACCAGTATCTCTCTCTAAGCCATGTCTCTTAGTACCATAATCGCTTTATATCAGTGATTATTGTTCCATTTAAAAGGAAAGGATGCAGTAGAAGCTACCAAAAACCTCCTTGACTTGCAGCACAGCAATGTGGTGTTCAAGCACACTGGTCTCATAAAAGCAACCTGGCTGGAGCAGTTTGGAGCTGAAGGCGTTTCTGAACCTTGAGTGCAGCCAACCATGGAGGTATCCTGGTACAGGGAGACCATCCTGCATGCACAGAAAGAAGAGGGTGGCCCAAAAGTGGATCCTTGGAGTGAAAAGGATGGTCGTTGCAGGAGAGAAAGACAGCCTACACACTGCCATCACACCATTTTAGGCTGCAGCTGTGCGTTGGCAGACCTCCAAACCCCATTACCCCCAACCCACTCTCCTCCTGCATAAGCAGTTACAGAGCCAGCAGCAACCCTCACTTCTGCTCCTGAGACAAAGGCAAGTTCCTCCATATGTGCAACTGGATGGGCAGGTCCTAGCTGGATTTTGCTGAGCTTTCTGCTTTCAGGTCTCCCTTTCTAGAAGTTATAGGTCCAAACTAAAGTAGATGCATTAGCTTGGAGTTAGGAAGACCTCAGGTGCTTGAATTAATGTGGCGAATCATCAGCACTTTTTTTTTTTTTTTTTTTTTTTTTTTTAAAGAAATTTAAGGAGATAATAGCAGCTGTGTAGGGATTTTAGTCTGGGAGATGAGTCAGAGTTGGCATGACGGCAGCAGCTGAAGGTAGGCTCTGAGGTTTTGTACTTGTCATTTCTCACTGCGTGGAGGATTAGCAAGATGAACAATTGCTTCCCACCTTTTCTGTGGAGGAAGCTGGAGTACCTGTTGTTATTATTCCAGCTTGCCTTTCAGGTCCTATGGCGTGGTGTGAACCATAGGGATGTGAACGCTGTGAAACTCAGATTCTTGGTGCCTGTGGGATATGGACTTGGTCTCTCTGATTTCTTGCAATGTCTGAAATAGTCCTGAAAACCTTTTTCTAGTGTTTCTCTGGAAAATGCTGATTTGTTGAAAGAATGACTGCTTTGTGGAGATCCTGGTGAGCTGGTTGGTCTGCTTAGAAGGATGTCCTTGGCCTAGGATAAAGCTGGTTCCTACAATCAGGCTTGCTGGTGTTTGGCATACTGGTCATAAATGTTAAATTTCCGTTTGTGATTCATGCAGAGCAAAGGGTTGCAATCACTCTCACATCTCACATGAGCTCCCTAATAACCGGCCTATCTGTTCATCTTCCTTCCTCCACTTCAGCTCCACCATATTTATGAAAAATTTCCAGAGGATGCATAATAGTGGGATAATGTGATCTTGGAGTCATGGATAAGGAAAATATTTCCTGCTTAACTAAGCTTTGCAAATAATTCTGCTTGGCTTGGTGCTTTCTCTCTCCTTAATCTTAGTTCTGAATCATCTAGGGGAGGAACTACCTAATGTTTGGCCTGGGATCTCCAAGGAGGTGTCCAAGGCCACATTAATCTGGGCGAGTGATGTAAAGTTCAACTTTCTGATTCACCCATTGTTCACGAGGTCATGATTAAGCCTTGCAAATGTCACTTACCTTGAGGTCCCTCTGGAGGTGAATCACGACTTCTTGCCTATATCCTCACTTCAAAGATTGCTGTGGCAACGTCCTGTGAAGACTTGAAGTGGGATGACGCAGTGGGTTGGTGCTCATGAGGATTCACTTGTCCTTCTTTAGTGGCCTGAGAAGCGTCCTCCACTTTTCAGATGCCATTTTTTAGGACATCCATTGGAAAAGCGTGGGTTGGCTTTTATAACAGCAGTCTTGGGGAGCAGAAAGCATGTTTTTTTCCTTGTCTTCTGCCCTTTGTCCCTTTTGCTTAGGTAAAGTCCATACTGAGGCACTTCTATGTGTGTGATGGGCCCTGAGCTCAGCTCGAACACTTAACCTGCACTCACAGAAGCAGGTCAGGGAAGGTGCCCAGGTTGACATCATACAACCAGGCTGATGGCTGAGTCTGTGCATGGCACCATTTTTGCCTTCTTCTGGCTTCTTGCGTGGTAAATGCTTGAATAAGCATGAACACAGCACTGAATGCCTGAAGCACTTATAAATGTCCAGGCTGCAGCAGGTAGAAGTGTTTATGGCTGTGGGAGATATTTATGGCCCTATTACATCCTCTGTTATTTTGGCCTCATTGACTTCTTACAAAATCTTTAATGAAGGTTTATATTTTATACCTTCCCTCCTGGCTTGTGCTTGCTTGTAACTAAGTGTGGTGGCAACAGGAGAAGGTACAAAAGGTCCTACAAAGTAAGTCTGGGAATTACATGGGGTGGGTGTACAGCAGGAGGGTATGTCAGCAAGGTTCATGCCAAGAGGAGGGGGCTCCTGGTTCTCAGTCTGATCTTAGTGGTTGCACCAGAGCGTGAATACTAATGCACTACTTGTTGCTGTCCAAGTTGCTTCCATATACATAAATATACATATCCATATATACATATTTTGTCTATATTTATGTATTTTTTTCTAGCCCACGTTAGACAGTGAGTGCTGGTACTCCTGAGAAGGATGGCTGACTTATCTCCTCGTATAAAAGAATGGCTGTTGTCTTTCCAGAGTACTTGATGCCTTTCTAATAAGCATGTCACAATTTCATGGGGATTCTCTGTAGGTACAATACATTTCTCAGAAGATTTCTCAGAGAAAGCTATATGCATACCAGGCATGTGAGCTCTTTCACGGTGTCTTTCTTGATGACTTTAGGTCAGGCCAACACGCGGTCATTGAGTGCAATGGAAAGAACTGCCTTAAGAGAAATAAAATAAAACCAAAGCAGTATGAAACAGAAATAAGAGAACGTAGTCCTGTAGAAGTATTTTCATGTTAGGCTCCTCTCATTTTCTTCATAGATGCACCTATTGCCCCTGTGTTTAATTCTCCTTAACAGGACAAAAGTTGTCTTGTAGAAGAAGTGTGGGGTCTTTGGAACAATTTTGCTCAATTCTTTGTTCTGCCACTGTTGGGTTGTGTGTGTGTGTGTGTGTGTGTGTGTGTGTGTGTGTGTGTGTGTGTGAAATCTGTCTCTCCTGAGCTTCATTTTCCCCACCTGCAAAAAAGCTAGAGTGCTGCTTTCCCTTCTTACTTCCAGGCACTAGTTGGGATGAGCATTGGACAGCATGAGAAGCAGAAAAGTCCTTTGTTCTGTGCAAGCATTGCTCTGAAACAGCTGAAACATTGATCACTACCATTCTCATTAAAAATCCAAAACATGGCACCATGCATCAAGACTCTGTGAAGAAAACTAACCCTACCCCAGCCAAAATATTGAGTCTCTCTAGATTT
Organism: Tetrao urogallus; assembly: GCF_951394365.1. Taxonomy (NCBI): domain Eukaryota; kingdom Metazoa; phylum Chordata; class Aves; order Galliformes; family Phasianidae; genus Tetrao; species Tetrao urogallus. Next base: position 70,186,431 of record NC_136817.1, read on the forward strand.
ATTAAAGCTGCTCTTATCTCATGTGGATTAAGCTTGAACGTGTATCACATACGTGACTTGGACCTGAGGGCCTTAAGTGCATAAAATCACAGAATCATTTGAGTTGGAAGGGACCCTTAAAGGCCATCTGGTGCCACTCCCTGCAGTGAACAGGGACACCTGTATCTCCATCAGGTGCTCAAAGCCCCGTCCTGCCTGACCTTGCATGTCCCCAGGATGGGGCACCCACCGCTTCACTGGGCAACCTATGCCTAGGGCCTCACCACCCTTACTGTAAACAACTTTTTTCCTTATATCCAACCTAAATCTCTCCTCTTTTAGTAGGAAACCATTTTCCCTTGTCCTATCAGTTATTTGTTGCTGTTGCAGTGAACACATCCACAGGCAAAGCTTCCCAGGAGCCTTCTGCCCTATTCTCATGCTCCATAGTGGGAACAGGACGAGCACTGTCAAGAGGTGACAAAGTGTAGAGGCACGTGCAGTGTGGGCTGAAGGGCTCTGAGATGCCTTTTGACTCATTCACGATGACACGAACTTTTTCCAATTTGTAAACTCTGAGAGGGTCAAAAGTTGAAGGGTTTTTCTCTTTTGTTTGCCACCTCCTTTACCCCCAGTTGGAGGAACGCTTGCAGAATCCTCCCTGGAGGTGCACACCAGGAAAGACAGACTGCATTGTTCTGGCTCCCGACTCAAAACCAACACAGCTGACATGCATTGCTGCATGGTTCACCAGCTCCGAAAGGAAGGGAAGGAGCTGATGACTTAATCCTCTGAGTGCTGCCTTTCATCCTTTAGAAGAGCCGGATGTTTTTGCCTCCTGTCATGGTTGTAGGCAAGCTGAGTGCATCGGTTCCTTCTGAGGGTGCAGCCCCACACCTACAAAACTGATAGCCAAAGGGCATGTCTATCTTGCTGGTGTAGGCAGAGCTGAAGTGCTGATTCTTGTGTGGGAGCCGAGCTAAAAGCATGGGCTGTGCTGTGCTGGGTATGGATGAGGCCAGACTGTGTTCAGTGGTGCTAAGCTTGGCAGTTCCTACTGAATCTCTCCAGTGCTCCTCGTGAGATGAGCAAAATACATCTGAAATCTCCACATGGCCTCGGGGAAGACCATGCAGCTTTCAGTATCTAAAAGGGAAGGGGTATAAGAAAGGAGGGGACAGACCCTTAAGCAGGATCTGTGGTGATCAGACAAGAGGAAATGGTTTCCGACTAAAAGAGGGGGGTTTTAGAGTGGAAATAAGGGTGGCACAGGTTGTCCAGAGAGGTATTGGATGCCCTGTCCCTGGAGACATTCAAGGTCAGACTGGTTGGAGCTCTGAGCATCTGATGGAGCCATTAAAGACTATCTAGTCCAACTCCCCCTGTTTGTTGCAGGGGAGTTGGACCAGATGGCCCTTAATGGTGTCTTCCACCTCAAACAATTCTATGAGTCTGCATGAACCTCAAGGTGTGGGTCATTTTTTTGGCTATTATTTCATTAAATTAGATATTTGATGGTTGGACTAGATGATCTTAGTGTTCTTTTCCAGTCTTTATGATTCTATGAAGAGCACATGAGTGAAAAGCTTGGTTTGGAAATGTGGTACTGAATGCAAATAGCCCTACAGAAGGGAAGCTGGCTCCCGACCTTGGGCATAAAGGTACAAATCATAGAATCGTAGATCATTGGTTGTAGCTCAGTGCTTTCCTAGCCAGCAGAAACACTCTTTTTGAAGGATGGATAAAAGCATGGGCCGGTCTCAACCTGTGTGCCTGCCAACCGCAGAAGGCTGGGGCTGGGAGATGGAGCCTCCACCCTCCTGTCCCACTGCTGTCACCACGCAAGGCACGTACAGGACTGCAAGCTTTTCCTCTGGGGCAGGGATTAGCCAGATTAACTAGTGCTTCTCCTCGGTTTGAATCTGTTTTATCACGTCCCAGACTTGGCTGTAACATCCAAGAAGGAGGTGTGATTTAGTAGCTGAAGTGTTTTCTATGGAGATGCTTGTATGTTTTAATGAAGATGTTGGGGATGCCCTGAAAGGACTCTTCGTGTGTCGCTCAGAGGTTTTCTTTACCCTCTCTAGATTTTCAAAGTTATTCTAAAAATGTGCAGAGTCAGCACTGCCCACGTTTCTGTTGTCTCCTCATGCTGTATGTGCAGTGCTGGGACTCAGTTCCCAGGTGAAGATCTTTCCATTACTTCTTTAGAAAATGCAAGATAAGGCTCTCTGACTTCAGCTCTTGACATGAAACACTTGAGTTAACTAAAACAAAGCTTCATAGCAATTCTAGGTGGAGGGGAGAGGGGGGAATCTTGCATTTCAGCTGTCCCATCAAACCCAGGTGCAGACAGACCCCGAGAAGGAACACATTCAAGGAACACTTAGACGTTGTGTTGAGGGACATGGTTTGGTGAGAACTATTGGTGATAGGAGGACGATTGGACTGGATGGTCTTGTAGGTCTTTTCCAACCTTGGTGATGATTCTGTGATTCAGGAGCTGGCTCCATGATCCTTGTGGGCCCCTTCCAACTTGGGATATTCCTAAACAGATGGTACTAGCTCAGTGTCTTTTGTGCTGCTTCTTGCCTAACTGTGCCTATATCCTGGGGAAAGTGTTGCCTTTCATTTTTCCCCTTGGTATTCTCTTTCATCTTCTATTACGTTACAGTGTCTACCAAACACTCAGCGGTTTCTAAGAGTGCTAACGGGCTTGGTGGCTTCATAGCATTTATCTCTTCAAGCACAGGCTGAGGAACTGTATTTTGTAAGCGTCTCCCTAGTTGTTTTATCTCCAGCCAGCTTCCTAATTTCACTTCTAGATTAGAAGCTCTAGCTTGGTAGAAGGGGATGCTTTTTAAAAGGAGCTTATGTAAACTCTTTGGAGGCTGTGTTAATTATATTTGCTTCTGTAATTAATGGACTTGCTGCATTTTGAATGATTCCTGCCCTGCTAATAAATGCTTTGCATTCCTTTTACCACTTCTCTGCTGATGAACAGGAAAGTTAAATGGCCTCGTGTTTGTGAAAACGCCTTCCATCCTCATTCTGTTTTCCTTTTTCCTTTTGAAAAAAGCTGGAGATCTTTGAGAGGGTTTCTGCGAAACCGTCCTCATCACTTTGCATTCCTGGCATATTTCCTTTTCAAGAGTAGGGTATTACCTCTGCATCAAGTCACCTTCTTCACGGCTGGATTTTAAGTGCCATGTAAAGGAATGATTTCTTTTTTTCTTCTGCAAATACTTCTGTCATAAGCTCACTAGTTATCATCTGTCAATCTTGTCTGGCTGTGGAGACAGCACTGCGCTCGTGGGATGTTGCAGAGCACGCTTCTTAATCCTCATCTGGTGCTGACCTTCATTCCAACCTTGGACAAAGCATTTTTTCCACTTCCCCTTTGTGATCTTTGTTTCCTGTTTAGATGCTAAGCCCATTGATGCAGCTGAGACAGCCTTCCCAAAGGAATGAATGACAGTGGCGTGAGCTGAAGATTTTATCCATATCCAGTACCCTGAACCCAGATACTTCAGATAACTAAAAAATATCTGTATTTTCACTCTTGGAACCTCCTCGTTTCCATTTCTTAGCCGTTTGTGCTTGGAGTTCATACATCAATCTCAGCTTTGCTTTGTACCCTCAAAGAGCCGTCTTGTGTATGACTAGAACCAAACTGCAGGGGGGGGGGGATACTTGCTCAGCAACAAGCAGATGAGACCCCAAAACTATTCAGCCTGGTGACCAGGCCAGAAAATAGGAGAGAATACTTGTTTAAATTAACACAAAATGTGATCTCCGGAGTTCAAAATATTTTGTTTCAATCTGAGACAAATCTTCTGGGTTCTATTTCATACTCCCTTAGCGAAAAATCAAAGCAGACTCTCCTTTCCTGTCACATATTTGGGTAAGCAGCAAAGAGGATCTGCTTCCACTTTTGTGTCATGGTAAGGTGATTAAGGAATGCTTCTGTGTTTGGGGAAAAAAACAACTTCTCAATTCAACAGAATAGACCATAAGCATTTGGTAAAATTCCAGTGTTGTGATTTATTTGTTTGTTTGTTTCGTGCCAGAAAATGTAAAAGATGTAATGATTTAGAATGGGCTTTCTAAATGGATGGCTAGCAGAGAAATTCACAATGCTGGAAGTCAGGTGGAACATTTCTATTACTATCACTTGAGGAGCTGGTAGTGGAGTGACCAAATCACGCAGATGAGCTGGACCAGGAAATCTCTGTTCTCTCACCAGATGACTTGTGGGCAACTGTTGCTTGCGCTTCCTTGCAAATGCTGGTCTCACTGGATCAGGGTGAGAACTTCATCTTGGCCATCTGTCTGTAGACACTGTCCATCTTTGTCCATCTCTGTGCTTAATTACTCATCACCAAAGCATATCCCACTGGTTCATATAATCACAGAATTATATAATCATTAAGGTTGGAAAGACCTCTAAGGTCATCCAGTCCAACCATCAACCCATCCCACCATGCCCACTGACCAGGTCCCTCGGTGTCACATCTCCACTGTTCTCAGCCACCTCTGGGGACAGTGACTCCTCCACCTCCCTTAAAGCCTTTCCTCTTTGTCCTATCACAATTAGAAGGGGAGACTTATCTGGTGAGATGTGCGGGGAGGAATGCAGTGGTGTAGGCAGCAGGGAGAATGTCCCCACGCACGTGCTGCTGAAGTCAAGGCAGGGGATGAGTTTGGCGTGGCCAAATTTTTGTTGGGACTTGTTGAGAGGCAGTTCGAGCTGAACTGGAATCTCACCTCAGGTTCCTTGTGCTGGCTGCCAAAATTTGCCGTTGTAAACAAGTTGTACAACCCTAAGTCAATTTCAGTAGATAAAGTGGGACTCCTGCTCTCTTTTACATCATGAGGTGTTGTGAATGAGAGAAGAACTGTGCAGAGCAGACAGGCACAGGACACTTCCCTGGGCTGATATTAACTATTCAAGAAGAACAGCTCTGTAAAGGACTAAAAGGTTGAAGTTCAGGTACTGCCTTATCTGCGCAACTTCCTTCCAAATCAAGGGCTGTGCAAGAGAACCAGATTTTGGTATTTAGCTATGGTTACTCATTAAAGGCGGGGAGGAGGATGAGGAAGAAACGATCACAGAATGAAACCTGCTTTTGCAAGTGTCACTGAAACGAGTTGCCAGGTGTGTGACTCACTCTCTTTGCTGGATTTAGCTATGGTGATGGAGGCCTCTGCAGATGTGCTGGGGATAGTGTGGGAATTGGGTGCCCATGGGGAGTTCTTTTCTACAACTCCCTGAAAGGAAGCTGTAGCGAGGTGGAAGTCAGCCTCTGCTCCCAGGTAAAAGTGATAAGACAAGAGGTGATGGCTTCAAGCTGTGCCAGAGGAGGGTCGGGTTGGATAGGAGGAGGAATTTCTTCTCAACAGAATGGTCAGGCACTGAAACAGGCTGCTCAGGGATGTGGGGTGTCACAGTCCCTTGGAGGTGTTCAAGAACTGTGGAGATGTGGCACTGAGGGACGTGGTTTAGTTGGTTGTTGGCGATGGGTTGGTGGTTGGAGTAGATGGTCTTAATCATTACGATGGAAAGACCGCTGTGTGATTTCATTCTGTGATTTGTGTGGCACCAATGCTCTTTTGTCAAGTACTCAAACCCTCTCACCAACATCCTCTTGCAATGTGCTCTTCCATTCCCTGGTCCATGGGCTGTTGAGACATTTTACAGTCAAGCAGTTGCTCTGTCACTGCTTTTCTCTGCCTGAAAATGTTAAGGAAAATCCCAAATTAAGGATGAATTAAGGAAATATAGCAGACTGTAAAGACGAGACGCTGGCTTGCAGTTCTGCAGCCCTTGCTATGGGGGAAGTCAATTTTGGCACATGGGTGTATCAGAGCTGCTGGTGTTGACTCCTTGCGCTGCCCCAGCAGGTGCCGGTTGAATGTGCAAATTGCAACGCATGCACTTTAAAAGTGCTTCACCTGCACAGCATGCACACGTGTGGAGACCTGGCTGGAGGTGAGCAGCATCTCCTGCACAGCCCACTCAGCAAGATGTCCCAGCCCAGGCAAAGGGCTGTGCCAGCACGTCCAGGTGGCTCCAGCGTGCCCGGCCTGTGCAGGCACGCATTTTGCTGTGTGCATAAGAGCAGCTCCAAGCGTGTGTTTCCACAGGGCTTAACTGGACTCTGCAAAACCAATCTCCTGAAGTCATGGCATAGAAATAGGCCTGGTGCTGTGGCATCTTGTTCAGTTTGGGTAAAGCGACCTCTCCCACCTCAGGTGCTGGCAGCGCATGCAAGAACTGCTGCGGTTACTGTGCTGGCTGTCAGCAGAGTTCCCCTGCTGCTCTGGAGGTGATGAGACTTGCAGTGCCCCATTACAGCAGTGCTTTTGTGGCAGTGCAAACAACCTGAGCCATACTTTCACCTTGTTATGGCGTTCTCCTCCCTTACCAGTGTTTGTTTAGGAGGAGAAACCTCAGAAAAAGTGTATTCGGGACACAAATAAGCAGCCACTTTGATAGCAGCAAAGGCAAGCAGTTGGTGCTGCCTCTGTAGAAGAATGTCAGGAAGAAATTCTTTACTCAGAGGGTGGTGAGGCAGTAGAACACATTGCCCGGAGAACTTGTGGATGCTCCACCCCTTCATGCTCCTAAAGCCAGCCTGGATGGGGTCCTGGGCAGCCTGATCCAGCAACCAGCCCACAGCAGGGATTGGAACTCAATGATCTTTAGGGTCCCTTCCAACCCAAGCTATTCTTTGATTCTAAGAAGCAAGAGAGAGGAGCTGGTTTCCAGGAGGCTGCTGGATATAGCTTGGATGGAGCTGCAGAGCCCTCCTCTGCCTTCCATATGGCACTGGGGACTACAACTCTTTGCCTCCTCCAAAGATAGATGAGAGATGGCCCTGCACAAATAAGCTAATGCAAAGTGATCTTTCCTTCCTTCTCACTTCTTGCTGGGAGTACAATGTTTGTGATGAATTCCAGCAGCATAAATCTTAGCTCAATAACTTCAAAATCTCTTGCTGCAGTTGCTTGCCAGTTGCCCAGACTCCAACACTGGAATGGGTTTCGGCTGTGAATTTCCTGCCTTCAGCTGCAGAATTCTCAGAGAATTCTTCTTGGTGGAGGGAATAGCCAAACACACCATGGCCTGATTTATGGGTCTGCCACTGTGTAGAAAAAGAACAGGAGTTAGTGTGAACAGGTGTGTGTTTGCACATGTCCAGAGAACCTCTGTGGTGATGGCTGAAATCCCTAAGCAACCAAAACGAGATCAGCTCTCTTTCAACAAACCCCAATCATGGAGCCTCCAGCATGGAGCCACCTGATGACAAGCAACGAAACTCCATCAAGTGCTGCGAAGTATAAAGATGACACCTCTGCTTTAGGAAGTCCCCATGCTGCAAATAACAGACGTCTGCTTTGGAATGGGGTTTTGGTATCTTTCTGTGTCTATCCTGCTGCTTTATACTTTCTTTGTTGCTGAAGACTAAGAAAGAAAATCGGGCATGGGATTTTTTCCTCTTTCCCCAGAGAAGTCTTCGATTCAGTTGCACAGAATGGCCTGGATTGGGAGGGACCTCAAGGATGATGAGTCTCCAACCCTTGCCACAGGCAGAGCCACCAACCTCCCCGTTTAATACCAGACCAGGCTGCCCATGGCCCCATCCAACCTGGCCTTGATTTGGTACAGGTAAACTGCCTATGGATGATGGATAAGAAAAGGGTGCACAGCAAATGTGTTGTACAGTAGCTCTGGGAAGATTTAACACCTATATGGGACCTGCTCGCTGCCCCTTCACCCACCACCAGAATGCCTACATGTGTGTCGGCACCATCTTCTTGGGAGCTCATCATCCTCTTGCTTGGCATAGCCCTTAGGTATAAGCTAAAATGTAGAGCTTCATGGAGCCTGTGGAGCTGTCATGAGCTGATTCCTGCTGCGTGAATTCCTTGAGAATCAGCTCGGCTGCTCTATTTGCCGCCAGTGGATTTTTATTTCTTGGGTTATCTGCTTCCCAAATCCCTGTGGAGGAGCCAAGTTGGGCTCCTTCATGCTCCTTCCCAGCTCTGTAGATTCCAGGCTTTTCTGCTTGGCCCCAGGCTTCCCAGTGTGGTTTCTGGGTAGCCCATATCAAGCATTTCCTTAATCCAGATGTTCTTTCTCTTACTTGCTCCAGGTCACACTGTGTCTTTTCCTGAACTGGGTCTACTGGCACCAAATCCAGTCTTTCCCTGCGAGTACGGAGCCAGCAGGCTCGTTCCAGCTGTTCCTACTAGAGCTGTGCAAATCACTGATTTCTTTGGGTTGGCCCACAGAGCAGAACACTGACCATGTTCAGTGTGAAATGAAAGCATCTCGGGCTTAATCTGCTTAAAGTCAAGCAATCTGGCCCCAGCGTGGAGTTTCAAGCAGAGGCATTTCTGAAAAAAAAGAAGAAGAAAAAATAAAAGTGAAAAGGAAGAAATCTAAACAAAACACTGCTTCCTTGAAATGTTTTCAGGCTTTTGGTGGAAACTATTCACTGAGTTTGCAAATAGTTTTGGTGGGCCCCAAACCCAAGCTTTTTCAGTGAATAAATTATTCATCCAAAAAGCTCCTGTGCCGCGTCAGTCCTTGCAGAACCCACAGCCTGGTGTTGTCCGTGGGTCAAACCCAAGCAAGGGGAGGCTGCCCACAGCCTGTGCAAGCACAGTCTATCCCAGGAAAGCTGCACAAATGCTTGGTTTAATCGTTCGCCTGGGTCACATTTGAACCCAATCCCTTGCCAGACCGAATACTTCAGCGACTAATATTTGTTCAATGAATAGCTGAAATGTCCAGAGCAGACAACCTTTAAATGCAGAGCCCTCTATTGTGGTTTTCTTCTGTGGCAGCATAAATTTCCTTTACTTTTGCCTGATCTGTCTCTAGAAACCCCATAATAATCATGTTATTATCTCTTACTAACTGCTGAGGAATGTTGATGTAGGAAAGACCTGTGCTTTCTAGGCAGGTTAGACAGATTATAAACTTCTATTTCCTTTTTTTTTTTTTTTCTGATCACCCAGTCTTAATTCGTCTGTTCTTTTTTTGGCCTCCAGATGACTTCTGGGTTGGTTATATATGTCTGGGCCACACTTTTTTGGATGCAGTTACACGTTTAAGTTACACGCTGGACTTCACTAGTTAGGAATCGTTCTTAAAACTCTAGGCATGTCCCCCGCCATGTGATGCATGTGGGGTCTGGTCTTTAACTTTATTTTGTTGATTTTTTGTATTTTTTCACCAAAGGCCTGGTTTTAGATTTTGATAACTTCAACTTCCATGTGGTGACATTTGTCCATTTACCTATGAAAATACGTCGCAGTCATGGAATCATTCAGGTTGGAAAAGGCCTCTAAGATCATCCATTCTGACCCCAAACCATCTCTACAGACCAATCCCTCAGTGCCACGTCTCCATACTTCTTGAACACCTCCAGGGGGATGGTGGTGATTCCCCCACCTCATTTGGACAGCCTATTCCAGTTCCTGACCACTCTTTTGGAGAAGAATTTCTCAATATCCAATCTCCTATATTCTCATGTTGGGAAACAGTGAGAGACAGGAGCAGAAAGTCCTCTGAACAGTTCATAGCTCCTCTGTATCTGGAACCCTTCTTGGTCAAACTGCCTTCTCCAAGGATGTTGAGCCTCACTGCTTCTGAGGGCTGCTAGCCCCGTCCCAGAACGAACTCTCTTCACTCTGTGATCATTCTGTCCCCTTCATAGAATCATTAAGGTTGGAGAAGATCTCTGAGATCACCAAGAACAACCCACCCCCACCATGCCCACTGACCATGTTTTTCAGTGCCACATCTCCACTGTTCTGGAGCACCTCCAAGGATGGTGATTCCACCACCTCCCTGGGCAGCCTTTGTGAGGGCTTAACCGTTCTTTTGGAGAAGAAATTACTGCTGATGTCCAACCTGACAGCTTTAAACTTTCATCTTTCTTGAGTCAAAGCTATATGTTCGGACTCTGAGTGGAACGTTGACCCGATAGAAATGCAGCCCCTCCTGCTGGGTTCAGGGTTGCAAATCCCAATTCAGTTGGATTTGCAGCTGATGAGGGGGAGGAATTGTTCTCAGGTTATGTCTACTGACTGCCCCTCCTCTACCATGTATGCTGTCTTGCATTGGATTGCTAAAAGCCTGTGCTGAAGCAGAGGCATTTTGCTTGCACCAAATCCATCTGAGGAAGGTTTGGGGAGCTGACTCACCACGCATGCTCTCCCATCCACGGGATCTGGAGTCATCCTGGCGTGGGTTCAGGGCTGAAGGAAAGAAAATGTTTCAAGTGGGACAGGGGAGGGAGGGGATTGGAGCTGCCTTCCCTCCTCCTCCTCTGCGTGCTTCTGATTCAAGGCCAGGCAAGCCTGGAGCTTTTTTCCTTTTATGTGGAATCCCGTAGAAAGGGAACTCCAAGGGAGGTGAGAAGTAATTTTGTTTATTTGTTTCGAGCTCAGATGAGTGGTTTGAGAACTGTTAAAGATGCATTTATAGCACCTTCACCTGTTTCCATCAGCACCTTGCTGCTGGGAGCGATACAGCTTTGTAAAGGAATGGCAGTGAGGCTTTGTGAGCAAGGACAGGATGAACGCAGACAGAGTCACGATCTGCTGCGAGTTTGGATGCATGAGGTATGAGACTTCAAGACCAGAGCTGCCTTGTGTCTGGCCAGCTTGGAAAGGGGCCAGAGGGTCTCAATTTACATCCATTTATTGAAACTTGGCTCATCACTCCCTAACTTGCTTGAGGTGAAACTAATTCTGTGAAGCTTCAGAGTAATTATTCCACAGGCTTTAAAAAGGAATTGGCTCTTCATTAAAAGGAGATTTGCGGAGAGCTTTGAACAATCATCTCTTTAATTTTGAAGAATGTTCATTTTCCCTTGCTGTCTTTTTCATCTTTTGTTGCTTTATTCATCTGTCTTCCTCCTTTTGCAACTTCTTCTCTTTCCAGTGGCAGAACAGGCTGAGGAAGGGTGACAAAACTGTCCTATTTTCTCTTTTTGGTTTCATAGGAAAAATACACAAAGTGCTGTGGGAAATAAAACTACAGTTGGGCTATGACTTGTTCAGTGGGACTGCGTGGCCTCGTGAAGTTATGGATTTCAACAAGCGTTAGCTATTGTTCTGCATCTTGCACCACTTGGGAATTTTGGAGAGTAGGAGATGAAAGGGTAGAGCTTCAGCTCTCATAGAAAAAGGCAAAGCCTGCCTTACAGCTGCCTCTGAAAGACCAACCCATCCATGGCTGCAGCATCTCTTGTTCGTACATTTTAGTTCTGGTTTGATAGGCTTCAAAATGTGGTGATGGAGCCATCAGTGCACTTGCAAGTAGGACTTTCTTACAGCACCTCCTATTGCAATGCCCAAATGCAATGCTGTAAGGCAGACCAAGAGTGCATCTGAGCTGTAGGCTTCAGAGGAATGGCTGCTTTCCCTCTTTCCCTCATGTCCGAACAATCGACGTTTATTTCCAGTGGGGTCAAATTTAGGAAAGGTGGCAAACTGAGTCATACCAATCATCTGCAATTTGGGTGTTCTGAGTGTGTATGAACAGCTGGACTGCAAATCCCTTTAGACTATATTAGAAGCTGAAGGTCACTGGCATGTCTTTGGAGAGGTAATTACCCCTAATTTCTAATAAGGGCTTGGATTTTTAGCTGTGACCTCCATGTCTGTGTTACCACAAGCTGCAACGTATGTGCACATCTTTCTTTACCTCTTCCTGTGATGACTGTGTTAGGAATCAGCATTTTCATGGCAGAATTGATCTTCAGAAGCACTCCTGTCTAATAAAGTGAAAATCCCTTGGCTGGAACTTCCCTGTCTTGATGTGTCTATTCCTTCTCATTTATTTAGTCACCTACTTGTTGCCCTTTACTTGGTCCTTGCCTCTTAACGTGAAGCTGTCTTGAATGCAAATATTCTCTCTACCCTGTCCAGTCCCATAGGGTTTGAATTTCAAATTGGTCTGAAACCAGGCAGTGACACTGATGAACATAAGCAGTTCCCAAGTCTAAAGCTTTTAAACACTACGTATTCCTTAAAAGTCCCAAAACAGGATGAAAAGGAAATCTTGAGCTTCCCTTTGAAACCTGCATTTAGAGGCAGTTGTTCCTGCCACTGATATTAGGAACAAAAATTAAAAAAAAAAAAAAAATCCTAACCATCACCCCCATCCATAAATCAGAGGGGATTTACTTGGAGAGTGAGCTCTATTTTGGGTGGGAATTTAATTTTCTATGGAAAAGCTAAATGTTAGCCAAAGAAAATCCTCTATAAAATATGGTACCGGTTTTCTTCAGGCTCCTGTTCTCTCCTTGGGGCGAGGCGTGCAGCCAGGTCATCTTCCATAATGCATTGCTTAGCGAGGGGTAGAGACATCATACAAATTCCTGGTTGTTGAGCACTGACAGATGTAACCTGGTATGAACTTCCCCTCTGGTATGTGATGTAGACAGAAGTCTGGTTTCTTGGTTCTGTATTTTTTTTATTATTATTGTTTAAAAAAAGAAAAAGTTGGCTTTTTTTTCTTTTTTTTTTTTTTCCCCTGAAGCTTTCATATAGTCATATGATGCAAGATTTCACATATAGAAAGGAAAGGAAACCCAATCATTTCTGTCCATGGTAAACAAGTTTCTCCTGGCTATCTTAAGAAATAGAAAAATCTTTTTAGCCTTCTCTTGTGAAGCCTGTACAGCTTCTTTGGGTCCTTACATAGAAACTAAACTGTCTGCTCTTTATGTGACTGAATCTGAAAATGTTGGGTAAGCTTGCTTGATGCAAGTGAAATGAAAGAAAGCGGGTTGTGTCCCTGCTCTCAACCCCTCCTGGCAATCTCCATGCATTTGAAACTCACGGGCTGAAAACCACGTTTGTAACTTATCCTTTTCTGAGCTATTTTAGTAGCTAACGTTATTAGTGTTAGTATAATTAGAGGCATTCCAGCTCGGTAATGGATTCCATTCTGGGAGACATGAGTTTGCTTAGCCCTGGGCTTCAGTCAGCTAGAGTTTCCCAGATTGAATGGAAGCTGAAGATTCAAACTTCCTTGGGGTGAAACTTTTTATTTCTTTTCCAAAGCCTTGTCTATCCCAATTTCCCTTCAGGTCTTCCACTCCTTCTGACACTGATGCAGTTTCAGAATTCAGAGCACCGTTGCAGACCTGCTTGGTCTGTAGTCCTGCTTGGTGAAGCAGTGGTCTTTGCAAGTGACCAGATGCCATGATGGTGGTTGAGAGGGTGATCTCAGCCAGGGATCCTGTAGGAATGGAAGAAGTTTCTCAGGTTGGATATTAGGAAAATAAGTCGTCTCTAAAAAAGAGTTCAGGCACTGGGATGGGCTGCCCATGGAGGTGGTGGAGTCACCGTCCCTGGAGGTGTTCAGGAAACGTTCACATGTTGTACTGAGGGACGTGGTTGGTGGGGAAACATTGGTGGTAGGTGGATGGCTGGAGTGGGTGATCTTGTTGACCTTTTTCAACTTTGGTGATTCTATGAGCTCTTAGAGCAGTGAAGAGTCTGGTGTGGAGCTGTGGTCTGCTCCCTCGTGCTTTGGTGGTGGACTGACTCATCCCAATCCCAGCAAAGCTTCATGTGCTGGGAGGGTAACAGACGGGGAGGTTCTGATGGTTTTATTTAGCATCATTTCGCTCCGCCAAAGCTTCCCTCCCGTTGGTGCTGGTGGGGGCTCTGTAGTGATGAGCTACCCCTCTACTTGTGAGGCCAGCACAGAATTAGGATTGGTTTTTCTGATGATGGGGCTTCATGTGAAGCCCCTGGGAACGAAGCGGGACTGTTAGCAGTGCAGTCTCCCAGCTGGAGACGACTTCACCAGCTTGCAGGGAGATATTTTTTTCCTCCCAGCTCACAGTGCTGCCAAGCAGAAGGTAAAGTCATGAGAAGAGTTGGAGGGGGTAAGCAGGGTGGGAGGGAGCTCTGCCTCTAACCAATTCCACCTGTTCCTGTGCACACAGACTAGCTCTAATTTCTGGCCATCTGTATTTTTACTTTGTGCTCTGCCTCAGAGTCTCCTCCAAAAGGTTTTTTAAATTACTTTCCCAGCCTCGTCCTTGCAGAGAGAGCAGCTGATTAGTGGCTCCCCCTATTTAATTTTCCTATCTAGACTAATTGTTTCTCTTGATGGTCTATTTATCAGGCTAGTTTCCCTTCTGGGCTGCTTTGCTCTGTGATGCTTTTCCAAAGAGGGGAGGAAGGGTAAATAAAAACCAGACAAGCAAAGTAGATGCAATTCCATCAACATTGTTTCTTATTAAACAAACACTAAATTCTTGGGCCATCCCTCTACACAAATGAGCCCAGCTTTTCTTTAATTTCAATGGTTTCTTGTTCCTTCATCAGCCATTCAGTGTGTTTCTACAAAGCTGGGACTTAGCCCTGCGGTCCAGCGCTCTACAGGATCTCAGTTCTGCTTCTGTCCATATTGGGTAGGTCTGCACTGCTCAAGGAGCTGCCTGCTCTGCCTCTGAGTAAGAATGGATATCACAAACAGCGCAGGCAGGCTACAAGAAAGACATTGAGGTGCTGCAGCTTGTCCATAGAAGGGCAATGGAGATGCGTTGAAGGATCCGAAGCACAAGTTTTAGGGGTAGCAGCTGAGAGAACTGGGGCAGCTCAGTCTGGAGAAGAGGAGGCTTAGGGGAGACCTTATGGCTCTGCACAAGTCATTGAAAGGAGGTTGGAGCGAGGTGGGTGTCAGCTTCTGCTCCCAAGCAACAGCAACAGGACAAGAGCTGATGGCCTCAAGTTGCACTGGGGAGGTTCAGGCTGGATATTAGGAAACATTTCTTATCAGAAAGAGAGATCAGGCACTGGTGCAGCTTCCCAGGGAGTGGTGAGGTCACCATCCATGGAGGTGTTCCAGAACCATGGAGATGTGGCACTGAAGGATGTGGTCACTTGGGCACGGTGGGATGGGTTGGGGTTGGACTTGGGATCTTAGAGATGTTTTCCAACCTTTGTGATTCTGTGATAGAAATCTGCTGGAGCAATGTGAGATGCTTTCAGGGAACATTTTCCATCAGGTGATTTTTTGCCAGCATGGACAGCTCAGATTTTCATGGACATTTCAGGACACAGATTGAGGTAGAAAGACCCCAGTTGCTCAAAAAAATGCTCAGCTGTACGAGAAAGCCCTCTTCCTCTAAGGTGCTCTGTCATCCATTCAATGGACTTCACTTACACAGGTCCCTACCCCTGCCTCCTGGGTCCTTCAGCAGGGGATGAGGTAGAGCTGGTGATGGAGCTCTGCTTTCCCCTGGTGCAGCTTCATTTTGGGTGCTGGATAAAGCCAGAGGTTTATAGGAATAAAGCCTCATTTTCCTGGTTATTTTCATAGGTTATTTCCAGGTTATTTTCATTCTAGTGGCCTCAAACTATGGGCTGTCCACCCTCACAGTTTATTATTTATTAATTACTATTTTTTAGCCATGTAAGCAAAGCTTGTGAAGGGACAGTTTCAAAGCAGTCAGCGATGGTAACTGAACTCATATGCTTTAGTTTTTATTCATTTTACTTCATGGGCTGATTGTGCTGTGAATTTCTTCTTAAATCTGTCTCAGTGCCCTGAGACTCCAGATTTTCAGCATTCCTTGTTGGTCTTCGTTTACAGACCATACATTTAAATACCTAGCTCTGTCTTTGATGTCCTGGAAAAATGATTCATGTTGATTATATGTTGCTGTTTCTCTTGTGCTTTAATCCTCTTAACATTATCTTCTTCCACTTTCAGTAATTTCTCCTCTCCTGTAATACCATGAGGAAGCATGTTTTGTTCTGCTGGTTTTCAATACATGGAAAGCTGATGATTTTCTAAAAGTGTGTTATACTTCTATATGAAGGCTCTGGCAGGGTAGTAACTCTTGTTGCTCATCTCTCATTCTCTTTCAAGGCAGAGTGTCTGCAGTGAAGGCTCCTATCACAATCACAGTGGTGATACTATCTCCATCTTTTTCTACCTGATGTGAGATTGACGTGGTTTTTGATTTTAAATGACTGCTGTTAGCAGTAACGAGTGAAAGCAGGTAGATCTTTCTGCTGCAAGTGGTTAGGATGGGGAATGCTTGCAATGGCATGGATTTATCCCCATTTGTTAACCAGACGAATCAATGGCAGAGACATTCATGATGGATATCCATCCCCATCCTTCGAGATGATCAAGATTTGACTGGATGAGTCCTGAGCAACCTGATCTAACCAGACCTGCATTGAGCAGGGTTTGGTCTGGGTGACCTAAAGATGCCCTTAGGCATGCCCTATTGCTGTTGCAGGATGCAGGGAAACCATTCTGGGGAATGTTTCTCAAAAAGCGTCCTTCTTATCCATCCTCAATTCCTTTGTTTTTGGCTGGTTTTGGAGACAGGGTATGGGGTCAAAGAATTCCTGGTGGACTCAGTTTGGCTTTTCTCTCTTTAGTATTCTGGAACAGTTACAAATGTTGATGGTTGTCAAAAAGTCTGTTCCGTTAAGTTCATGAGCAGAATTATTTATTTAAACTAAATCTCTTTTGCATGTTTAAGCATGTATATTTAAACATACACGTTGCATCTCGGTTCCTTTGAGATTTCCTATGTTTTTATGTTTTTATTCCCATCTTTGGGGCAATATGTGGAGATCCTTGTCTTTCTTTCAGAGCTGCTTATGGCATCCAAACCCAGTTTTACAGTTAAAATGATAGAGATGATTATTTCCATTTTCTGACATTTTTCCTCTTTTTGTTTTCCAAACTGTTCTTCACCTACCAATTTCTTCTTTGGAGAGGTGGACAGAGATGGTAGCATTTGTCTTTAGCTGTGTCTGAGGTGTGAAAAATTTGCACCTAACAGTTAGGCTTAGCTCTAAATGTGCCAACATTATGGCCTAAGCAGTCTATTCCTGGAATGAATGAATGAAGTCTAGCTTTCAGAGCCTTTGAAAAAGAGTTATTAGCACCAATTAATGAAAGTAGAAACCTCAGCATGGACTGTGTTAGAGTCAAGTGACAATGCCCTGCTCTGTAGATCGTGATATCTGCCCTGTTGACTTCTGCTTCTTAGTCTGGAAAATAGCTTTTCATCCACAGGGTAACTTCTCTTTTAGTCTGCAAAGGAGTGCCAAACTGGCATGTGATGTGGTCATTAAAGAAATTAGGAATTAAGATTCACGTTCAAGACCCAGTTGGACAAGTTCCAGAGCAACCTGGTCCATTAGACCTTTTTTGGGTAAAGAATTGGGCTAGGTGAGCTCAGGATGTCACAGAATCATATGATTCTAGGATCAGTTTGCTCAGGAACTTGCCCAACTGAGTCTTGAACACCTTCAAAGATCAAGATTCCCTCTCTCTGGAAGTGTTGCACCATTTGACCACTGGTAGTAAAATTAAGAAAGTCCTTTGAATGTAATCATAGCTTCCCATGCTTTAACTATTGTCTGTTGCCTCCTGTCCTCTTGCTGTGGGAAGACTGATGGTGTTCTGTGCATCCTTTTATGAGGCAGTTCTTGACAGTTGCAGGGTTTCCTCCGTCCATTTACTCTCTGAAGCTGGAAAGAACAGATTCCCTCAGTTTGCACTCTTAGGTTAAGTGCTCCAAACTTCCAACCATCTTGGGTCTCCGTTGAATTCTTTCTATGATGTCCATGCGTTTCTTGCACAGGGGAGTCCCACACTGATCACAGTCCTCAGTGATCTCACAGAGATCAAATAGATGAGAAGGGTCACGTCCTTGGACTTGCTGCAGCATTCTTGCTAATCCAGTCTAGGACATAGGTCCTTTGGGAACAGGATTAGAATTCACACCCAATGGATTTGATGTCTTCGAATGGTACTGATAGAATGGATTATGTTGGAAAGGACCGTAAGGATCATCCAGTTGCAACCTCCTGCCATGGGCGGGTTGTTCCCCACCATCTATGGCTGCTCAGGGCACCATAAAACTTGGCCTTGAGCACCTCCATGGATGGAGCATCCGTGACTTCTCTGGGCCACATGTGTCAATAATTAAGTTTTACGTCTTGTGGGATCTAAAGGAACAATTTTCTTGGGCTGTGGCATCTACATAAAGTAACATTCAGGAAATCTTGAGGAAGCATTAGCTCTGCTTTAGATTCTCCAAAAAAGTAAAGAAAACAGTTTTTTTCTCTCACTATAATCATCAACGCTCCCTTGCCCTTTTTTGCCTAGTCTACATGGATTTTGAGGCAGGACTACAAGATCAAGAGTCTTGCTTTGACCTGGGGAATCTACATGGTGAACATGACCAAAGACATGGGTAGAACTGGGACGTCTCCGGCAGTTGCATGCAACTCATGCAGCTGGAGCCATTCATTTGGGTGACACGTGAAGATGTGGCTGCCATAAGAGCCTGAACACAGAGAGCAGTTTGAAAGGATGAATTCACAGTCACATAAAGTGAATCAGCCTGGACCTTCCTGGAAAAATAGTCGACTTGTTGTTTAGCCATAAAAAAAAAATAAAAAATCCAACAACCTCTTTTGTTCCGGAAACCTCTGGGCATATTAAGCGAAACCAGATACTGGAGGGTGGGGGTGTTGGGGGGAGAGGCATACAGGAAAGCAGTCAAAATCTACTAGAGGAATTTCTCCTTTCTGGAAGAACATAAACCAGTAACAGAATGTAAACAACCCGCCATATGTAACTTGTAAATCAGAAGGAAAAGGACTGAGTTCCCAGCAGGCCATTGTGAACAGTTGGCTGTTGAGTCTTTTTATTTTAGTTCTTCTTGTTTAATTTTAAATTTGTCATTCTTTTCTCTCCTCTTCCTGCTTCCCCAAGATGAACCACAAGCTGAACTCCTAACGCGTGGCCTCCTAAGTGGTGCCTGAAATAGTCACAGTATATTAATTTTGCAGCAGCTGAAGTGCAGGGTTTAATAAGGTCTGACAATGGTCCCTCCTGAAATCATGCTGAGAGCATTAGTTGGTTGGGACAAGGCTGAGCTCTCTTTCTCAAGTTGATCAGTCACCTGTGCTAGTCAGCGCATGAGCTGGCTGTTTATTTCTTGTTTGCTTGGATTGCAAGGAGTGGCACTGTTGGAAAGGAGAAAGATTATCTCATCTTAAAGACTCTTGGGATTATATGTTTTGCAGCTTGAGAATGGCTGCAAACTTTAACAAATACAAAGCCTCTCTATTTAGATTTTGGAAGTCTTCCTTTCTTCTCAATCCCTTTACTAACTGAGGATGAAGAGAAAAAGAGGCACAGTGTTTAGAAGTCTGGTGGAGCCATCCATAGAGGACCATGTTTGGCGACTTTCATCATAATGTCCACCTGCTCCTTCCCAATAAGAGCTGCTCTGAGCAGCGGTCTGGAAGTGAGCTCAGAGTGAGCCCTGGGAGGCAGGATGAGTTCAGCCGTGAAAGATAGATATGTCCAAATTATATGTTTCGTGTAAAAAACAAAAAAGAATGAATCACAGAATGAGTCACAGAATGGCTTGGGTTAGAAGAGACCTCAAAGATCATCGAGTTCCAACCCCCCTTCCACGGGCAGGATTGCCAAACACTGAATCAGGCACCAGATCAGGTTGCCCAGAGCCCCATCCATGATCTTGAGCACCTCCAGGGATTAAACAACCTCTCTTGGCAACAGTGCCAGGCCCTCACTGTCCCCCGAGTAAAAAATGTCCCCCTGACATCTAACTTAAATCTCCCCTTTTTTAATTTGGGACCCTTCTTCCTCATCCTATCACTATCTAGCCCTGTCAAAAGTTAATTTCCCTCCATCTTGTGAGCTCCCATTAAGAAAGGAATCACAGAATCAGAGAATGGCTCAGGTTGGAATGGACCTCAAGGATCATGAATCTCCAGCCCCCCTGCCACAGCACCATCCAGTCTGGCCTTGAACATCTCCAAGGATGTACGGGGCATCCACAACCTCTCTGGGCAGCTGTTCCAGCACCTCACCACTCTCATAGTAAAGAACTTAGGAAAAGGAAAGGAAAGCCACAATCAGGTGTTCCCTGAGCCAGCTCCTTCAGCCTGTTCCCATGCAGAGCTGCTCCAGCCCTCCAGTCATCCTCATGGCCTCCTCTGGACCAACTCCAACAGCTCCATGTCTTTCCTGAGTTGGAGGCCCCAGATCTGGGCACAGTACTCTAGGTGGGGCGTCACGAGGGCAGAACAGAGGGGGACAATCCCCTCCCTGCCCTGTGCCACCCCTGTTTTTGCAGCCCAGGGTACTGTTGGCCTTCTGGACTACAAGAGCACACTGCTCGATCATGTCCATCTTCTTATCCATCCAGACCCCCAAATCATCCTCCTCAGAGCTGCTTTCAAGGAATTCTCCCAGGCTGCATGCATATCTAGGGTTGCCCCAACCCAAGTGCAGCATCTTGGACTTGGCCTTGTTGAACCTCATGAGGTTCACATAGCCCCAATTCTTGAGCTTGCCCAGGTCTCTCTGGATGGTGTCCCTACCTTCTGTTGTAACAACTGCACCACTCAGCTTGGTGCCACCAGCAAACTGCTGAGGGTGCACTCAGTCCCATTATCTGTGTCATTGATAAAGATGTTGATGAGCGCTGGTCCCAAGACAGAACTCTGGGGAATATAATTCATCAAAGAAAGAGTGAAAGAGAGAAATATTGCAATGTTGCATGATGTCAGAAATGCTGTTGTTTGTTTTTTTTTTTCTATCAACTTTCATTTCTCTCTACTTCTCTCCCATGCTAAAATGAACACAACCCTCTTACTTATGGCTGTTGAGAAAATGGGGGAACAAAGAGACAAAGCCAAACCTCTGGAATATTGATGAACTTCGTATCCATTTCAAAGACATCCCTCCATCACTGAGCTTTAGCCAGGGAACGCTGCTCATGTGTATGATTTCATCTCTCCCCCTAAAATACATTTGTAGTAATTTGTTAAAATAACAAATAGCGCTGATGCCTTCCTGGTCTCAGTGGTGGTGCTGCCAGTGCAATAGGGGCAGTGCTGGGAGCCCTCCACCTCTATGTGTTTAGGATCGTTCCCTGCCCACGGCAAACCTGAAACTCAGAACAGATCCACGAAGCTTATCTGAGACCTGACAAATTGAATATGTTGTGTTCCTGACAAGATTTCACATGAGATTCGAGGTGGGGTGGGAAACAGGATGGTAGGGGCTCGTTGGATTCCTCTTGTCAAAAGCCAGAAAGGTCATTTACCTCTTGGGCTGCTGAAGGTAGCACGCTGTGACAGGCTGCAGATGAAATCCAAGATGTGCTTATGCTGCTCTTTTGCTCCAAACAGGCTCTTTGGTTGACAGGGATGACAGAATTTGGGCATCTCACTTGCACACCAGGAAGATGTAGCCACTGGCAACTGCTTCAGAGTCTGAGAAAACAGCATTGCTCTTGCCCCCTGCTGTGGGAATAAGCAGGCTTGAAAGGCAGAGGGGTTTTTTGAAGCCGGGCTTGAGATGTGCAGAAGCAGGAGCTAAAGGATTGCAGCTCAGATAGGACAGTGCATGTCCTGTGGTGGAGATGTGCAGCTGCTCTTCTTCCCATCCTGCAGTTTGTGTCCTGTGGAGGGTCTCTCAGGAGATCACAGAACCATCTTAGAATCGCAGAATGGCTTTTTTTGGAAGAGACGTTCAAAGATTACTGAGTCCAACTCTCCTGCAATGCACAGGGACTCCCACAGCTCCATCAGGTGCTCTGAGCCCCATCCAGCCTGACCTTGGGTATCTCCAGGGGCAGGGCATCCACTTCCTTTTTGGGCAACGTGTGCCAGTGCCTCACCACCCTTATCAGAAGAACTTTTTCCTTATATCCAGTCTAAATTCCCCCTCTTTTAGATTAAAGCCATGTCCCGTTGTCCATCACAATGTACCCTGCTACGTCTGTCCCCTTCCTTCTTACAGCCCCTTTAGATACTGAAAGCCACTGCCAGCTCTCCCCTGAGCCCTCTCTTCTCCAGGCTGCACAGCCTCAGTTCTCAGCCTGTCCTCGTAGAAGAGGTGTTCCATCCCTGGGATCACTTTTGTGGCCCTCCTCTGGATGAGCTCCAACAGATTCATGTCTCTCCCATGTTGAGGACTTCCCATGTGGACGCAGTGCTCCAGATGAGGTCTCCTGGTTCAGATCCCATCCTTTGCCCTGCTGGCCGTGCTGCTTTGGATGCAGTTGGCTCTCTGGGTTGCAAGGGCACACTGCTGGCTCATGTCCAGCTGTCATCTACCAATACCCCCAGGTCCTTTTCGGCAGGACTGTGTTCCATCCTTACATCCCCCAGCTTGTATTAACAGTAGGGGTTGACACAACCCAGGTGTAAACCTTGCACACTTGAACCTCACGAGGTTCTCCTGGGCCCAGTGTTCTGCTGAGGAGCTCACAATTAACAGGACAGAAGCTACGACGCTGCAGGTTAAGGGAGATGAATCCAAAAATTGGCCTAAAGTACATCACTTGGCCATCACAAAAAAAGCACTACAAAAGTTCAGACCTAATTTAAAAAAAAAAGAACAACCTTAGCCAGCATCTTAATATAAATATATATACAGAGCGTTCTCTACGTAAGAGGTGGTGTGGAAATGTGTGTTTCCTTCTTGGGTGTTGCTCATGTGGATGCTGCACAACCAATTACTCAGACAATGGTTATTCATCAGTAGTAATGGCCCACTGGGGTCAGTGTGTGATCCAGCACTGTGCACTATCCCAATTATCTAGAGCAAAAATACAAAAGGCCTGGTAAAGTTTTTTGCGGATGGTGCAATGCTGGCAGAAAGGTCAAGTATGGACAGGACAGTTATATGAGGTGATTATGATGACTTGGTAGAAGACTGTCTCTTTATTGTGTCAGTGCAGCCAAGGGCAAGTTTACACTTGTAAAAAGGCTTACGGAATGAGACAGCATCTTGGAAGGCAGCAGCTCTGGGAAGGCTTGGGATTAACAGCAGATAACAGATTGCATGTGTACAAATTACTTTAAACAACAGGAAATCCATCAACTATGGATATCTACGTCTGCAGTGGCCGGACAACGGCTGGGAACAAAGTGCATAGCAGAGGACATGTAAGGTAAACTGAGGGTGATGAGTTTTGAACTGGAAGGACAGTTAAGTCCTGTGGACGGGCTGTGGGGTGGGGAATCTCACCCTAGTAGGACCGTGGTATCTTACAGGAACAAATAGTACTGCAAGCAGTCAGCTGAGCTTTCCCGGATCATCTGGGCTTGGACCTAGCTGGCTTTGCTTTTGGGGAAGCATGAACTTTTTTTTTTGCTTGGGATCCTTTTCCTGTCCCTGAAAAACCAAAGGATGTATGCGGATGTCACAGAAAACCAGGTTAGCTAACTGATGTATGATGGTGAAATGTGCCAGTGGGGCTGGGAATGCTACAGGATTCCTATTCTCCCTGGAAAATTAACAGTTCTGTACAACATCTTGTGCTTTTTGATGGATTCTCTTCCTGTCTGAAAGAGGGTGGCTGCATCCCCATACTGGAAATGGTCTGTAGCTCCTTTTCAGGCCTTGTTTGCATCTTTTGGCCTGGCCCAAAACCATGCCGGGGACTGTTATGGGAGCATAACAAGATAGACCATGGTGTTCCATGCTTGGAAATGTTCACTGACACAACTTAATTTACTAGTGGAGTGGTAGCCCTTTGTGTGTCAGAAGGACCTGGTACTCTCTGATGGGACAAATGACTGCTGTGATAAATAGTGATGGAGGTGAAGCAGAGTCAAAGGATGCAGCGAGCTGCTCCACTGGGCCATTGTGGTTGTTAGGACTTGTCTTGCATTTCATGATAGATTCATTCAGGCGCTGGAGTTACTCAGGGGTGGGGAAAAAGCAACCACCATCTATTCAAAGTATTGACACAGATGTATTTCTTAGTCACGAACCGGCAGAGGCAATTTAGCATGCATCTCATCTTGAGGAAAAATGACCACTATTGTGGGTTTGCTGTTTCTTGGGCCAGGACCTTGGCTGGTATGAATCAGAAGAGCATTGCCAATGCCAGGAAATTATGCTAGTTTCTACCAAATGGGATTCTGGCCAAGGTTGTGCAGTCATTCCCAGTTTGCTTGTGCTGTGGAGCAGTGGTAAGGAGCAGCTTTGAGGATGTATTTCACTCCTGTAGGTGATACAAAATAAAACAAATAGAAGGATAGCAGTTGATTCATAGTCCTTTTCTCTCTGGAGCCTCCAGCCTCGGATTTCAAATGTAGACAGTGGAAAAAATATTTCTCCTTTTTAAGTCAGACATATACAGAGAAAGGTCACATTCAGAGGACTTAGCATCGATGGCTCTGGGCAGTCTGGTCTGGTTGGTTGGCAACCCTGCACATAGCAGGGGGGTTGAAACTAGATGATCATTGTGGTCCTTTTCAACCCAGGCCATCCTATGATTCTATGAATGCTAGCCTGGAACACACAGCTTCTCACTGCCAGCTCCAGTGGGATCCAAGCCCAGTAGCCTTGGGCTAGAAGGAGCTCTGAGCAGATCTTGCCCCACTTGGTTCGCCCCAAAGGATGACCCTGGAGTCTTCACTCTTACTTTGGAAGCACATGGATCTAGAGGATGTACAGGAACTTAGTTTCTAGTGGAAGCAATGAGATTTACTTGTGTTTCTCTAGGGTGCTGGTACTGGATTCTGTGTTACTGAAAATCAGCGAGAAATGCATCTCTCATATTTAAAGGTAAAGGCTCAGACCCTTGGAAGTACGCAGATGTTACAGCAAAGAGGCTAAGAAAAATCCCTGAAATAGATGACTAGATAATTTCTGACAGTTAATGACCTACTAGAAGATCTGAAAGCTTAAGGGCCCTTCATCTAGGAACTCATTAAATGCCAAATCCATTAACTGCTCTTTTACTATCTTTGGAAATGCAGAAATGCTCAGGAAAATAAGGATCGTTCTGAAGCGCTGTTTAAGTTGGAGGTTGAGCTGCACATTGGTGCCTATGCATTGAGAGTGGACATGGTCTCACTAGCATCAGGTTTGTCCTGAGGAACTTCAGTGGGATCTATTCGGACTGGATACTGATCCAAGATGTGCATCTGGTCCTCGGGCATAAATGAAAACATAGCAGCACTTTTAGGTTCAACATTCCTCCAGCTCAGAGCTCAAATTCGGAGGTGCAGTTTTGGTCCACGAAACCTCTGGTCTAATTTCAGTGAGATCTCATGAAAAAGGTATACAGCTCTAAATTTCTTCTGCAGATGAGACATGCAGACCAAATGCATTTATTGGACATTTTCCTTTGTCTCAGATAGTTAAGATTAAGGAAAGTACACTGGTATTTGGAATCGTAACAATTAGGCTCTAACTTTCCTATTCTGTATGTAATTTTCATACCATTACAAATACTCAAATTTCAGATATGCATTACCATAAGAGAAACAACACTCACAATTACTATTTCCTGAATAGAGGCATAGATGTTAAGCTGTTACTGTGTCTGAAGGGTCTTTTGCTTGCCTGCATTAGCACAGCAGTTCCAGCAGTTGCTCTGAATCTCTTCTGCCATCACCGACACATCGGTGCAACTGTACTTGACTTAATGATGTTGCACTGGTGTGAATCCAAATTGATCTGGGAATTAGATAGAGTTGCTTCGGTTTCATACTAACATAGGAGAATGCAAGGCCATTGGCAGGCTTTCATGGTCTAGGGCAATTTACTGCTTGCTAGATGGCTAATGGGGTGAAAGTTGGGACCCTCCTTCATTTACATTTGCAGCAGAGGAAAAGTGCTGCTTGCCAGTGGCAGGAGATCCTTTCCAGACCTACTTTCCCAAAGCAGGAGAATTTCACTGTTCTCTGTGGAGCTATGCCAGGGTGGAAATGGTGAATTCAGGCTCTGGGACCAGCGTTTTTTATCCATGATATACTTTCCTCAAGAGTGCCATAGTCTAGAGCAGACAACAGGCTTTGGAAAGGTGTAATACTACCCCAGAACATCCAGTGATGGAGAAAGGCTGTAAATCCATTGCTTTCAGCGCAGCTTTCTGTACCACTCAACTCAGCTGTTAACCTGCTTTGTTCAGGGATGAGCAGAGGTGAACATTGCCCTTTGGGAGGTCTCTGAGCATCCAAGGAGTGATCTGAGAAGTGATGGTGATATTTTGTGTGTAGCTCAGTGTGGCTATGCTGGTCTTTCACTTTTCCTGTCTACACTGAGTGAGCGGTCAGAAAGTCGCATTGCACTCAGATCTTTTTTGTGTCTTGAAGGATGAGACTCTGTAAATACACACCCTTTCAATGAAATGAGAGAAATTCAAGGTCACAGGGCAGAGCTGAGGACAGGGATCCCAGTGAAAGGTGTTGTCTATCAGACCCAACCTCAGACAAAGGCCTTTGAGAATGATTCCTCATTTCTCCTTTACATAGTTGATCTGACTCATCTGCACTGAGCAGACACAATTTCCCCTGTCCTGTTCCCACAGCAAAAGCCCTTGCCTTAGGGTTGAGTTCAAGAAGGTTTCTAGGTGCTGAAAACCTATAGCAATCCATGGCTACTGAATGCCAAATTCCTTTTTGGAGTTGGGTCTTGTTTCTGCTGGAGCTGATGTGGCTGGTGGGATGCTCTGAAGGTTCAGAGATGCTGGATTTTTGTCAATTTCTCCCCTGGTTAGAAGATAAGAGTATCTATCTGCTCTGTCTAATGCCTGGTTAGCCATGCAGCCAAGCAGACACAATCAAATAGCTGTGGCTTTTCCTACTCAGTGCAGCTCAGGGTCACTGAAGCATCTTCAATTTATTTTCCTTCCCCACACAGCTTCTCAGACAGAAAACTAATTTTACGAGTTACAGGGAGGGGATTTGGCTATGAAAACTGTCTCTGCTTCAGGAACAGTTCTTCCCTTTTTTATTTAGTCACCTTCTTGAGAGCCAGCTTTTAGTCTGACACAGCAGCAGATGAACCAGGTGAGGTCCGTGAGATTTCATCCATTATTCCCAGCATGGAGATACCTGATTCCAAAGTGCAGCTTGGCAGAGTGGATATGAAATCTCCTTGAACCATCTGACCTTTTGCTAAGGCGTCGTTGTATGCCAGTAGTTGAATGGGCAGTGAGTTTCAGCAGTGGATCTCAGCAGGTGGCTTTAAGGCAGTTTGATGTGGATTTTTTCAGAAAAAATGGAATTGTTTCACTTTTTCATTTCAAGTTTACAGATCTCAAACAGAAAACTTGCCCCAAATTAAATGATGGGAAAGTGATAATTATTTATTCTTCACTCCACAAAAAAAAGAAAGGGGTTTTGTTTGACTCGAGACAGTGTGTGATTTATGCTGGCTCCATCCAGAAAACCAAATAACAACCAAATTAGAGTGTAGATTCCAGGGGAGTGATGGCTCAGAGAACACAACAACAAAAAGGTGAAGGGACTGTAACAGTGGGAAGCAGCTCCTGCTGCTGTGCCCACACAGAGGACTGGAAACCTGCCCATCTCTGACTAACATCTCTATCATTATTTATTCCTCCTCAGACTTGGGACCTCCCCCAGGAGATGCTGTGGATAAGATCTGTAAGAATGTTTCATTGGTAACTTTGCCCTGCCACCAAACAACCCTTGCTTATCCTAAAATCCCCATGCAGCACTTGGATCAGCTTTCTTCTGGGTCCCTCATGACTCCCTGTTATAATTAATTTCTTCTTTCCTTGAAAATTCAAACTGAGGACCATCTTTCAGCTCACCAAGGAGCTGATTTTCTAGTACGTTTTGAAGTGTATCATTATGATGTAGGGAGGTGTTCGCAAGAGCTGTAGGACTGTGGAGGATGGATAGCAGCAAACTTGGGCAAGACCCATCCAAGAGAGCAAAACTGGGAGCAAATCATCTTTAAAACAGTGCCTGGGTTTCCTTTCAGAAAACACTGGTTAATGCCACAAGCTAACAGATAAAGTAGGGATGACCAGAGGTCCATGATCGAGAGCAAACCGGTTCCCTAAGCCATGGATGGTTTAGATGTTCCCAGTGGGTATCTGGAGATGGCAAGAATGTCAGTGGACCTTCCCAGACTGTGGCCTGATTGAGTGCCCAGCTGGCAGCATTGGACATCTGCACTGGCCTGTCTGCAGCAATGTGCGTGGGCTGCAAACGCACCTGAGAAGCGGAATAAAATCAGCTTCCACTGAGCCCATCCTTCCTCCTGCTCCTACTCTGGGCGGCTCTCTGAAGCTGCCTCCAGTGTCACAGCATGGGGCAGATACCCCCTGAGGGACTTCTGGGAAGAGCTATTTCCAAAAGTACCCAAGGGATGTAGGCGCCTGATAGCCCCGGTTTCTGCTATCTGTCAGCATTGCCTGGGCTGGAGCAGGGTGAGGAGTAGGCAGGGCTGTTCCAAGTTGAGGCGTTTTGGCAAGTGCCTCTCTTTAATCTGGGCATGGCCCTTGCCTCTTGAATCTCTTATCTCATGCGTATTTTATTTCCCCACATGGAATACAGCTGGGGCAGGAGGTTTATAAGCAGGAAGGCATTTCCCCTCCCTGATCGTGGCTTGGGAAAGGGGGAGGGAGAGAGGAGGTGATTTTGTGGCTGACAGACCAAGGGGATCTGACGTGCCAAGCTACATCTGTGGTTCCTGAGAAATCAATTAGCGAGGGAGGGGAGGAGTGGTTGGCAAACCGCATGGTTGAAAGGAAAACATCACAAAAATGAAGCAGAGGGATGTTTTGAAGAAGAAGCGGCGCTGCTGGAGGATGTGAGCTAGTGGCTTTGTTTGGTAGCGGGTGCGTGTGAGACAGGCGCTCACCAAAAGGATAATCACAACCTGGTAGGGAAGGATGGCCTGGGATCTGGGAAGCAGGCTGCTAATAAAAGAGAGACCACACTTAGCCTGTGCTGAAGAACGTAACTGAAGATCTGTGGTATGCAGTGGCAGAGATTGGAGAAAATGCTCATTTGGCAACACTCCACTCCATTAGAGTTAGCTGGAGCATTTGGGCTTTTTATTCAGGCTTACGTTCCCTCCCTACAAGTCTGGAAGATTTGAACTGCACTGTTGCAGTATTTTGGAAGTGAATGCGTCCAGAGGTATTTAAACAAGCACATTTCTGATGCTGCTTGGGGTAGGAGTGGAGTACTGAAAAGACCCTTTGGGCCAGTGGCAATGAACGGTGGACATATTGGGAGAGCTTTCCTGGTAGCAATCCTTGCTTCTTGAACTGCAATTGTTTTAAATTGAGTAAGTCCTTGAGTGCAGGTCTCTCACTTCCCAACCAGAAACATCGTCCCTGGTTTTCTCTTGCCTCTCCGCTCTGCCCTGATACCTAACTCCTTTCTGTTTCACCAAAAGGAGGAGATAAATGGGGCAGGTGATGTTGAGGATTGCCTTTGTCATTAATTTTCTCTTCCTTCAGCCTTGTCCCATCGGTACAGCTGAGCAGCCTGGCTCACCACATGGGTTTTGTGGTCTTCTGTGGCACTGAGGTGTAGTAAAAATATGTGACTAAGGGTCTGTTGGAGGTGTGATGATCCTTAATATCAACAAACAACTCCAAGAGCAGCTTGAAGGGATAACAGAGCTGAGTCTTTGACTGATAAGTAAATTGCACAGCAGGGAGGTGGCATACATGAATCTTAATCTTCTTTCCCAAGCAAAAGAGAGCAGAATCCCCATTTCTTTTGTCCCTGGAACTTTTCAAGAAAAGGGTAGAAAAAGAAAAGAAATGGCACTGAGGGACATGGTTATTGGGCATGCTGGGGATGGGTTGGTGGTTGGACTTGATGATGCTAGTGGTCTCTTCCAATATAATGATTCTTTGATTCTTACACCCTTGGAAATTCCTCAGACCACAGGTTTGTTTTCTCTCCCTTTCCTGTTTATCAGTGCCACTGCAACAATGGCAGGGGGACAAGAATAAGCATTACCTTCAGGAGAAAGCTCTGGGGCTCAGGGATCTTCTCTGTGGTTGGTGCTGCATGAAACACCTGCAGCTCTGGTGAGGAGGGAGATTTGGGATGAGGAATCAGGCTCGTGGGCTCTGGGATGTGCCCTGGCAGGCATCTCTGCTACCTTGTGTTCTGCAGGGAGATAGGAACTCCTATCTCAGGTTCAAGGTTAGTGTATGGAAACCAGGCCCTCGGGGTCAAGCACTTAAACTCTTGGGTGACCTTCCTGAATAAACTTGCTTATCATTCATGTAAGAATGGTAACTATGGGTTCAGCTATGGGTTACACTTTTCTCTATATTGTTATATTCAAGGCAGATGTTCTTCCAAGCTCCTTCCTGGTGGAAGCACTCAACTCATAGGCCTCCTTAGGTCTACTTCAGCTGGAAAAACCCAACTTCTAGGACTCCTCTGGTCTGTGTGTTTTCACTACTATTTTGTCCTTCTTATCAAATTCCTCCAGAACCCTTCCTAGAATTTTTCAGACCACTGCTTGTGTGGTTCCTGAGAGATGAAGCTGCTGAGAGGGGAGAACTGAGCCAACATGCGATGGGATGCAGGAAAGGGAAAAGAAGGAAAGGACTTGGGAACGAGAGCTGCCGATGCTGTGTGATAGTGTCCCTATGTGAGATGGAGTTCGTCTGTGGGTGTGAGAAAGGAGTTTTTGGAAGTGAGCAAGTGTGGGCGTGAGGTGTGTGTGAGAGTGTGCATGCATTTCCATCCCCACACTTTGAAAAACTTTTTGGAGCACTGCAGTGTTCGAACAGGCCCCGGTACCCAAAATAATCAACCCATCTAGAGAAGTTACAGAGCCTGTGGACACCTGTGTTTCCATGCCATGCCTCAAAATGAATTTTAAGCAGCTGATGGTGGCTGATGCAGCTATGCTGTGCTGCAGTGGGAGCGGCAGCAAGGTGTGCTGGAGGTCAGGGCAGGTGCAGAGGGACGTCTAGGGGAGCATAGAACCAAATCCTCACCCTGATGATGAGATGGGGAAACATTATGTCTTCTTCCTCTCCTCTACCACTATAATGAAGCTGGTGAAAAATCAGAGAATCATTAAAGTTGGAAAAAGACCACCGAGAACATCACACCCAACCATTAACCCATCCCTACCATGCCCGCTGGCCATGTCCCTCAGTTCCACATCTCTGTGGTTCTTGAGCACCTCCAGGGATGGTGACTCCACCACTTCTCTGAGCAGCCTGTTCCAATGCTACTCTTACTGAAAAGAATTTTTTTCTATTTTTTCCTATGGTCATAGACCCATAGGGTCAGGGCTGGGCTGAGTTCACAAACTCCCAAACTTAAAAAAAAAAAAAAAAAGAAAAAAAAAAGGGTGAAGTCATCCCTGTTTTTATGTTGGTGTGATAGGCTTTATTGTTTTCTCCTTCCAGAGCCAACACTGTGCTCCAAAACCAATGCAAGCACCACGTGTTCAGTCTGATGTTGCTGCTCTTCAGAGCTGTGTCCCTGGATGAAAATGCATGGGCAGCACGTACAGCATGTAAACCCTTTTTTTTATCCAAAACCATATGTGTTCTGGCACCACTGCAAGGGGATAGGGCTTCTCCTCCTGTGTCAGCATTTCCCCACATCTCTAGCCCCAACATGTGTTCACGATGGGGGAAATGTGGGCTCAGGTCCCTTTGCTGTCAGGAAGGGTTCAAGCTACGTCTCCCACCATGCTCACCTACCACTCTCCTGGGGCTATGTGAGGAGGTGGCAGGTTGCTCTTGGCTCCCACTGTTTGGGGGAAGCTGTTCCACTTTGCAGCAGGGAAACACCAAAC
Organism: Tetrao urogallus; assembly: GCF_951394365.1. Classification (NCBI taxonomy): domain Eukaryota; kingdom Metazoa; phylum Chordata; class Aves; order Galliformes; family Phasianidae; genus Tetrao; species Tetrao urogallus. The sequence continues at coordinate 70,218,049 of NC_136817.1, forward strand.
TCAGTGGGTCAGCAAGAAAGAACAAGCAAGGCTGTGTTAGCGCTTGGGGAAATTCACCTGGGAGCGGGGAGGACGGAGTTCCCGTTCCTGCTCCAAGGACTGTTTATGTATTTTAAAATTAAACAACCCATGGTGCTGGTAACTGGAATTCAGGTCTCCCCACTCCCAGGGGAGTGCCCCAATCCCAAGGCTGCGGAGTCATGCTCACTCTTGCCCTCTGGAGCTTCAGGTTTTGATTCCCTTTCTTTTTTTTTTTTTTTTTTCTTTCCACCCTGCTGCATAGCTTCCCCAGAACAAGGGTGTAAGCCCCTCTCCAGGCTGTTGGGCAGGGGCACTGCCCACGGTGGGCAGGATTTAGAGGATTTCTCCCTCCTACGTCAGAGGGAGCTGCGGTTTCCCACACCCAGGGAATACTCTCTAACCTTTCAGCTGTTAATTGGGAAAAGAGAACTTGAGTTTTACCTCCTACTCCTGCATGTTATAAGGATGGTGTGTGATGTGGTAGGCATGCGATGCGAACACCTACATGGGCCAGGCCTCGAAGGTGACACAGGGAAAGAACAGCACATTGGCCAGGCATAGCCTACGTGGACTGAGGCACTTCTGAGCATGTCCCAGTGCCACATTTCTGGACTGGGGACCCTCATTGTAAAAATGGAGTGCTCTCACGGACTCCAGTGCCTCTAAGGTTACGTGGTAGGTGAGCAAGGATGTGAGAATGAAACTTTGGGCATGCTTGATGGATTTGCCATATGGACTCCAGCGTGAAGTACTCCTACTGTTGATTTATCTTGATCAAAGCTCCTGCAGTCTTCAGTGGAAGCAACCCTTCAGTGAGGCCCCTTGGAAAGCAGTGTGGTCCAAAGGTGTGTTTCTCCCTGAGAACCTGGGAGCACAAGTTGCAGCAGGGCCATAAACAGGAAAGCTTTGATATTGCTAGCACTAGGGATGAAGAGCAAGGAGAAGGGTGGTTGCACAGCTGCCATTGAGCTTGGTGTTCCCATGTTTCCCTCTGACTTTTTAATGGTCTTTAGAGCAGATCCCTAAAAAGCTGTCTGATCCTGCAAGATGCTGAGCTCCCCTTGGGAGGCATGAAGGGTCCTCAGCTCTGGTTATGATGTTGGTCTCTCAAGTTCTAGTTCAGTCTCAAGAGTGGAGTCTGTGCTGTGGCAAATCACTTCCACCTCTGTAAGATCTGGCTGTAAAACAAGGCTAATAACACCAAATTACCTACCTGTGAGAATTAATGAGATCATACTCGCTCAGCCCTTTGAAGGCATGAAGCATTACAGAAGCACTGGGGCATTATTACAGAGTGTGTTTTTAATATATGTCTAGTTTCACTTACAAATTGGAGTTTTGCTCCCTTTTGACTGAACAGCACTAATTAGACATGTAAGGTAGGAAATAAATGTTTCCAGTGTTTCTTAGGCTGGAAACTAGTTAATTTCAGGG
>NC_136817.1:70219703-70387203 GCF_951394365.1 Tetrao urogallus
CCTGGTGACTGATGGCTCTTCCCTAAGTGAAAGGAGATGATGCCTGTGAGGACTCCCCTGTTGCATGGACAGCTGGCCTGCTCATCAGCCTCTGCTACTTTATGCTCTTATGTTCAGAATCATAGAATCACAGAATCACAGCTGATTGGGTTAGAAGGGACTTATAAGATCATCCAGTTCCAAACCCTGCCATGCACTCGTTGCCCCTCAGCAAATCAGGTTGCCCAGAACCCCATCTGTGGCCTTGGGCACCTCCAGGAATAGGGCACCCACAGCTCTCTGGACACAAACGCCAGGGTCTCACTGCTCTTTGAGTAAAGAATTTCCTCCTAACATCTAACCTGTATTTCCCCTCTTTTAGTTTAAAGCCGTTCCCCTTTGTCCTATCACTATCAGACGGTGTAAAACATCTCTCTCCCTCCTATTTGTAAGATCAAGTCCAGTTCAAATCTATACTGTTCTTAACTTCATAAATTCAGCAGAACTTCAGGAGCATTTCAAAAGCAGCTCAGCTGCTTGTAAGAGTGAGTATGGTCATCAAGTGGGAATGGCAACTTTGTCAGACAACTTGATATATCAGACTTGCCTTTGCTCATGAAACAAAGCTCAGCATGAAGGATAGAACAATAAAACCATAGAATATGACAAGTTGGAAGGGAACCAAAAGGGTCATGAAGTTCAGCTCCTACCATATGTAGTGAGGGCACATAATAATAGCAGAGGAGGTTAGAGGTGTGGAAACAGAATGCATTTTTGTCACATTTACACTGATCAGGATGGGAGAAAAATAAGACTTAAAACACTGTTAAATCAGGAAAGGAGCTGAGGAAATGCAACAGTGGAGGAATAATGAGGAAGTACCTGTGTCTGCTGCAGTCTGTCTCAACAAACTCACAGACTTAGCACACGTCTGCTGCTAACACCATATATTTTCTCCTCAGCCCCAAATGCTGATCTGATGAGGGATGACGTGACACCTCCACCACTGCTTATCTCTTATTTCAAGTGCCATAAGATGCACAGTAAATCCAGAACCTTTCTGATTGCACATTGCTCAAGTGTAGGAAAGATAATCTAGCATGTCTCCTAAGCTTAGCTTACAAAGGAACACCACAAACAAGAAAACATCCAGCAAGTCAAACACAAGAGCTAATAAGATGCAGGAGCTATTCTTCCTGAAAGACGTTTATCTTTTAAGCCCCCCAGGTCAGATTGTGATGAGAAACTGAGGTACAGCAGCCCCTTGAGAGATGGACACTGAACTCGGGGGAAATTCTAGGGCTCTGGGTGCTTTTAAACAGCGACATCAGCCCCCTCTGCGGCTTTCAGAGCCGGGAGAAGGAGCGCTGCCTGGCAGGAAGCCCCGAGGCAGCAGCGGGGAGCCGGGCGGCCCCGGTACCATGGACAGCGGTGGGCACCGCGTCCGCCCCACATGGAGCAGCGCCCCTAAATCACTGCAGCTGGAACAACAGCAGGAAAAACCTATAGCAACAGGCATTGCCGAGAGGGGGATTCAGCAAATCGTACAATCACAGAATCGTTAAAGTTGGGAAAGATCTCTGAGATCATCTCTAAGTCCACCCGTCTGCCTACCGCCAATATTACACAGTGACCGTAGTCCTCAGTGCCTCATCTCTGAGGTTCTTGAATGCTTCCAGGGATTGTGACCACTCTCTGGGCAGCTGTGCCCGTGCCTGACCACTTCTTCAGAGAAACTATTCCTATGAATGCTATGTTGGTGGGGATCTACTGATGATCGTAGCTCTAAAGTGTTTATTCAAGCTCTAGAAGATCCAGGGCACACTTGTGGCAATACAGGATGGTTACCCATCACAGCACCCCTTCTGTTCACCATTAGCTAGGAGTGCTGAGAGAAGATTAGAGAAATCTTTCAGGTTGCATGTTAAACGCCTCTAATTTAATGTTCAGAAAAAGAACCACCTCTGAGCCTGGGGAGGAGCAGTGTACAGCAAAGTGGCTGTAGATGCTAATCACGCTTAGTGGAGAACACAAAACAGCTTAAACTGCAAAAGAAAGCTAATTGCAAAACCTCAGGGGAGAAACCCACCTCCAAGCATTATTCTGTTGCACCTCTGATCAGGACATTGGTGCTGAGTGTGGAGAATTGAGGACATCAAAGCAGCAGCTATGCATAACCAAGGAGCACTAATAATTGCTGAGAAACTAGTTTGGCGGTCTCATGAGCACAATACTTAGAAAAGGGATGCCAGGTCCTCAAGTGATGTATGTAGCCAAGAGGCTCTGGAAATCACCCAGATTTCTCCCATACTAGGTGAATATTATGCAGTAGATTCATGGCAGGTTGTACTTTTTTATACCAAGTGGACACTTGGCCATCAGCTGATTGTTTCTGTATGAGTACTTCTTGGTGTTGTTATGTCTAAAGGGTAATTTGCCTCACAATGGCAGCAAACAGAAATAAATGCCTGTGAGATTTAATGCTTTACCTCATGCAAATTATATTCCTGGCCATTACCAGCCTTTTATACAGCAGTAATCACTGTGGAGTGTTGGTTCTGGGACTGAGGAAGGATACCCATGGTGGATGGACAAGATGAACTGGGGAGTGCTTTTTCTTGGGTGCTGTCAACACAGCAGTTAGAGCACTAAGAGGACTTCATTAAACATTTGATCAGTATTTCAGAAATACATAGATGTTCCATTAAACATCATGGTCCTACTGTGCTTGCTGCTGTGAAAACGCACATTCCTTTGGCCAGAGATGCTTGTAGTCTGTAGAGGGACAAGACAAACAAAGGCTGGATTATGAACTCCCTTTCTCAAGTGGGAAGAGATTCAGGCTTTTCAGTGTTCAGGGATGGAAGAGCCTGTATGTGTTTGTGTAGAATAAGATGAGTATAGCAGTGTGCTGTGATCCAGAGGTGGGTCCCTGAGGGCACCCAGAGCTGTTCAGCTTTCCTGACTTCTGCACTGCTTCTCAGTGCTGGGGGAAAAAAAGACCTGTCAGTGGCTTTCTTCTAATATTTAGCACCAGTATTGTATGAGCATGTATGTACAAGGGAGGATGCTTCCGTCTTGGAAGGTTGGGTACTTGGGCTCTTCTACATCCCTGAAGTGAAGGGAACTAGCAGTGTTTTGTCCTGGAAGACTGGCTCCTGTGGACAGTCAAATCTGTAAGACAAAGCAGTATGAAGAACTCCAAAAATTTTGGATTGTGGGCCTCTCATGATGGAAGTCTATACCTTATGAGAAGATCCTGTCATCTCCTTAGATTGCTAATGAGTTTTCTAATTTCTACTAATCCATTCCTTGGTCTGCTGTAATATCAGACTTTTCTTGGATACCACCAGGTGGTTTTATCTGGGTGCTGTTCCATATTAGGCAACATACTACCTACCACCAAAGCTTTCATGGGACCTTGGGGACAGGCTTCATACGTGCTCAGACAAGCATTACAAAAACTGTTTCTCAGTGCAAGTTTCCCACAGCCAAAGAAATTCCTTACAGGGGCCACACCTGCCTCTGAACTTGTTTAACACCAGCCTACTAAATGGGTGAAGCTGATAGGGACTGGAACCCACTGGAAAACACGCAGCCCAGCCCAATCTGAACATCTTCACCTGAGGCAAAACTTTCCTCTGCAGGCAAGGCGACAGATGTCAACTCCAGGGCTTTGCTTCTCTTGATGCTCTCACTTCCACCCTGAGGAAGAGAGCTGAGACCCCAAAACAGGCATCAAATGGAGAATCCCAGTGGAGGCAGTGAGAAAAATAGCTCTGCGCAAAAGTGAATCCAAATCAATCCTCATGAGAGACTTGAGATGGGCCTAAAGGGAATCCAAGATCTGAAGCCCCTCTGTGGAATTCTTGGGTGGGTTGAGATGCTCGTGTTTTCCTGGCACCAAATACACTCTTTTTGTTTTTCACTTGGAACGAGTTTTTCTAGGTCTGGAAATGTCCCAAGTGAGAAGAAAGCTGTGATATCTCAGCTGCTTAAAGACCCATGGGAAATACTTTGAGAGATTTGAGTAGAATTTTGACTGAATCTGAATGCAAAACCTGGTCTGTCCATTGTTTTTGAGCAAAGACTTAGAAATCTAAAGAGCTGGGAGTGAGGAGGACTGAGACAAGTATTTTTTGGTTAAGGAAAAAGTAAGTTTGACTGAAAACATTCTCACCCCAAATACCATCTTGGATCAAAAACATTTGGCATTGTGTGTCCGAAATTTGAAACAGCTCCATCTGGAAATATAGAAATAAATAAATGAAACACTTCTTGTTGCCTTTTCCAAATAAACCTTTTTCCTGTTTAATTTCGTAATGGCATTCATAGTTTAAACATTGGTCTGATATTTTGCAAAGGTTAAATTATGCAAAATGGAACAAATAATGTATTCCAACTTGAGTGTTGTGGCCTCTACAAAAGTTTTGGGTTTTTTTTTTGTTTTTTTTTTTTTTTTCGCTGAGGTTTCTACCTGAAAAATCTAAAAAGAAACAAGAGATACCCCTTTATTAATTTATCTATTTAGTCATCTTTTTGGCTGAATCTGTTTCCCAAGGCCCATACTGGTCTCCATGACTGACCTTCATCAGTTGTGATTAGATTTATGCAATCCTTTTGAAGTGAGCCAGAGATTCCTGTGACACTTTGTAATGGTCAGAATGCAGAAAAACAGATGAAAAGTTTAATGGACTGATGTTTAATTGGCATCCAGAAAACTTTCATTTTTTCTCCGCCATGTATTTTGGGATTTTTCCTTCTTTTTGTCCATTTCAATCCCCCCCCCCCCCCCCCGTACGTCATGATGTCAGCATTGTGGCTGCTGCTTCCCTACTTGTCTGGAATATAGAAATTCCCTGTCTAGCCCATGTATACAGTCTGTTTAATCGACTCTCTGACACCAACCAGGTGTAAAATCCCTGCAGTCAGCAGAGGCAGTACGGTTATATGGAGATGTCCATTGGAGTTATCAATGTTGATCACTTTGCAAACTCCTCCAAACTCTTGATTTCCAAGAGCTGGGTAAACACACCAAGAGAATGTTGATTCTATGCTTGTCCTTGCTATTCTGTCCTTGTGTATTCTCCTTGGGTCATCCTCTACCAGAGCTGGGTAATGTGAGGCAAGATGGACTCCTGATCCAATCTCCCTGACCAATCTGTTGGTCTAAAAGTGCAACAACCAGCTTAGTCCCTTAAGACATGTGCACAACCCAGCACAGAGCAGAGTTGAGTGATTTTTCTTATATCTACCTAGAATCTAATCTACAGTGGGTTCTCAGGGGCATTTGCACCACTTTTTCTTAGTTGCTCTTTGTTTTGAGTAAATGTATTTTCATAGAATCATCTAATCATTAAGGCTGGAAAAGACCCAGAAGGTCATCAAGACCAACCATATTCTAGTGTTAGCCACTGAAAAGAGGATCTGGATGCTTCCTGGCCACTTGGGAGTGTGCAAACACGTCAGGGAATGGGACAGTACTTCATTCTTAGGCTGAATTTGACCAAAACACATCCACGTACATGGGCTGGATCCCAAAAGAGATGGGGGCAATCATCTCAGTAGCTAAGTTGGGTGAACAGTAAGTGTAAAGTTCCTTGGTTCACTTAATGCTTTCTCATAAGCTTCCCTGCATGATTCTTGATCTGATAGTATGTTCTTCCATCTTGTTTTCTCCTTGAGGTGGAGGATGAGTTCAGTGGTGCTACATCACCCTGCCTTGATTAGATTCTCTTTTGACCTACTTACTGATGTGCAACTGAAACCATTCCTAAGTTTGGCTGATGGCCACACGAAACCATGTGGTTGCAACTGGTGGAAAACTTCTAAGCAGAATCCTATGGGAACAAACAGCAGCACCCTCTGTGGGGTCGGCCACTGGAGCTGCAATGTTGTCAGACAAGGCTCTGGAGGTACTGTGGGCATGCAGATACAGAGTGAGACTTTGTGAGGCAGGCATGAGAGCGCCTTGAATTTTGCAGGATGTTGAGTTTTAAGCTGATAAAATGTTAGCAGTAAACACAGACTGAAGAGGCTTACGGGTTTCCAAGATTTAGCCCATGCTCCTGCATGTGTGTGCAGGTTTGCATGTCACGTTGGAGGCTTGGTTAGATCGATCTGCAGTGCTGAATCACAAAAGCAGGTGAATTATCTGAGTAAGGTGGGAATATTTTCCTTCCCCTTCTTGCAGCTGGATCATAAGTATGTCATTGATAAAACTCCCCTGCAGGTTCATGGCTTAGTAAGCCCTGTGGTTTGCCCAGCTGTGATAAATGACTAATACTAAGCAATCCTTTGAGATAGAAACTAGAACTGGTGAGGGGTGTTTGCCTGCAGTTGTGTATCAAGTTAGATCTCCAGAAGTCCTGAGTTTGTGGGAGGATTTCATATATGTGGGGCTCATAATTCCTCTCTGTGTGGGATAAATGGTGCCCGATGCTACTTTGGCTCTCTGCAAAATTTTAGTTAGGTTCACCAGGGCCTTCTGCACTGTGACTATTTCAATGTCCTATCTATGGGAATGCAGGTTATTTGTCCATATGGAATGCCACAGAATCGTAGGATTGTTTGAGTCGGAAGGGACATCTGAAGGTCATCTAGTCCAACTTCCCTGCAATGAACAGGGAAAATGTAATTCCGTGACAACACCACCATGGGATTTACAAGGTTTTACCTTCATATGAGTGTACATTTTTTCTTGTGATGAGACACAGTTCTTGCAGGATAGGTAGCAGAGAACTTTTTGAACACCTTATAGCTCTTGAACCATCGTAGTCTAGTTTGGAAGGGTCCACACACTCTCTGTGTCACAGCACAAATTCTGCTTTTGTCCAATAAGTAAATAAATAAATAAAGATCAGCTGATTCAGATTTAATCATTTATGGAAAGGCAATGAAGATTTGTACCAAAGCCTTTTGAGTTTTAATCAGCTGTGGGGCTGACTCATTCACATCTCATACGTTTGTGTGTGAAACTGGGCTAGTCTGTAAGAGAGGTCATGTAGTTTGCCTTCTGTCTTCCAGACTTTCAGTGGGGGAATCGTGATCAGGGTCCAGAAATTAACCATTTGCTTCTGGAATTGAGACCCAGGAACTTCATCCCTGGAGTCATTCAAGGTTGGATGGGATCCTGGGCAGCCTGATCTGGTTGTTGGCAACATGGCCCAAAGCAGGGATGTTGGAGCTCTTTAAGGTCCCTTCCAACCCAAGTCATTCTATGATTCTACGACTCTAAAAAACTAATCTGTGAAGAAAAGCAACTGGGACTGCCAGCTGGAGGTTGGCTGCCTGCTGTAGGTGCCTTTGCCTGTCAAGGTCCTCTTGTCCATCAGACCCAATTCTGCTGCTGGAGAACATGGCATTAGTGCTTGTAGATCCTCCAAGTCATGCTTGCAGTTTCTGAAAGAGAGATCAGGCAGGGATGCAGTTTGTGACACTATTCTAGAGACTGGCAAACTTGACATCCCCCAGCAATTCAAGACTTTGTTGTCGCAGTAAAAGCTCATAGGAACTGGATGGAGGTGGCACTGGTGGCTACGTTTGGATACTGCTGAACCTCAGAGAGCTTGGCCTTGCTGCGTGTGTGATCTTTCAGCATAACCAGGGCATCATGTACGAACGTGCCTCTGACCTTGGGCCTGCAGACCTCATTGCCTTGAGGAAATGCTGAGTCCGTGAACTCGTCAGATTTTAGGCTGGTGGAGTGAGGATGAGACCCACCCTCAGATGCATTAGATAGAATGAATTAGGAGACGCGAGGGAAAAATCTGATGCAACCGCTGACCTCAGAGGGAAGAAGGCAAGGGGAGAGGTTCAAGGTGATGATTTCCCTAGGCATAGTTAATTTCATTATTTTCTTTATTCGACAGTTTCTTGCAAACCCTTTCTACACCTTGCATTGTTATTGTCCACAGTCTAAACGACAGTGTTACAGAACATCCAACACCAACTCCAACCGTCAACCCATCACCACCATGCTCACTAATGTCACTCAAGTTTGTGTGGCTTTGAGGAGTTCAGGCAGTATGAGACAGCTAGGAAAGGCATCACCCTGACCAACTCCTTGTAGGAGAGAAGTCTGCTGTGGGACATCCTTTCTCAGCTGCAGTGACCCTGTGTGTTGGCTGCAGTAAGGAGTGTCCATGTAGGCAAAACAGTTGCACAGGGGATCAGGGGCTGGGGGTACCACCCTCAAAGTGGCCCCACTGGCTTCATGGGGTAGGGAAGGTGTTACCCCCAAAAAAGACATGAGCAGACCATGTTGAAATGTCAACCTGATCCTTCTGTTCTTACATTGCAACTTGTCCTCAGGCTTCCCAACTCCACGTTTCTCTGAGCAAAAGGGAAGCAAAGAGGTTACACCTCTTTGGAGGTGATGGAGCTTCCACCTCCATCACCTTGCCAACACCAAGACCCTCAAATATTTGGAAGGAGCCCCAGAATGTTCAACACAGGAGCTGCAGTTGTACTTCAGGGCTAGTGATGATGACATTTCTTTTGCTTAAGTACATGTAACTATTCAGCTGACCTCAGAAGAATCTTCTGCCTTTGCTTTGAGAGAGTGAATAATAAAAAAAATTTAAAAATCCAGACCTGATCCCATTTGTGGCTCAACAGAGCACAGTTCAATGTGCCAAGAATATTCTCCTCATTGCTACAGTCTTTTCTCCTTGCATTTCTGTTGAAAAAGCACAGGAGACAGGTAGGTTTTATGGGTGTCTTTCAGCAAAGGAAAAGAATTAAGACATCAGGGTGGCTACACCCTGCCATAAATCTTTTATGCATTGGTAGAGAAAGACCAAACAACATCAGATTTGCAAGTCACACTAAATGATATAGGTGTAACCAGCCCCCAGTAAGCAAGTGCAAGCAAATTTTGAGGCTTGCTAAGGGTCAGAAAGGAGACAGTGGGTTAAAGCTTTTGGTATGTGCAACGTGCCCATTTTTCAGGGCACTGCAGTTTTTGTGCTTAGGAAAAGTATTCCCCTCATCATAAAGCTCTTCCTTCCCTTGAGAAATACCTTCAAAACATTTATTTTTCCTACTGATGATGCACAGTTGGATACTTCCAGACATATCTCTACCCTCCCACCACTATGGTACCTATGCAGAGGAATAGGACAGAGATGTCCTTGTACCAGCAGTGCAAGGTAACTAAAGTAGACAAGAGGCCAGACCCCCAGCTGGAGTAGATCAGCAGGGTTCCATAGGTTAGAGCTGTGCTGATTTATGGCTGTGGAAGAAGTGGGCCAAAGGGATCGCAGCTTCATTTGTTGCTACTGCTGAAGTGTGGGGGGTTGCCCTGGGCTCTGGTGCTTGCAATATGGGGAGCAGGACCCCCTGGAGCTGATGGTGCCAGTGAGTCTGCCCATGAAGAGCACAGTGTTATTTTCATAGGGGGCATTAAAGGCCACCTGGACCAACTCTCCTGCAGTGAATGGGGACACTGTCCAGCCTGACCTTGAATGTCTCCAGGAATTGGGCACCCAACCACCTCTCTGCATTCCATCGCTGCACTGGCAGCACTGATCCAAACCCTGGTCACCTGCTGCAGTGTGAACAGAATGATGCTCGGGGATGGAGGCAGCCATGGCAGGGATGAGGTGGGAGAAGGAAGGGTGTAGGGGCAGAGTATGCAGGAGATGTGCCCCACTGCTGCAGCAGCATCCTTGATGTCTGATGAGGATGTCTGGGGTGGGGGTAGGGGAGTTACAGCCCCCACAGCCCTTTCCCTGGGAATTTCCTTTCCCTGGAAAATTTCCACCTTGCCACTTGCACTGAGACAGAGAGGAAAACTGAACCCAAGCTGCTAGCACCCGAATCCTGCTTTCTGTTAGCTTTATTTACCCTCTCATAGTGCCGTTTAGACAAGGTGGGCCCAGTTTCATTGCGAAGAATCAGGAGAGCGAGCAGGCAAGGAACCATCTGCAAGTGGCATTTGGCATAAACAAAGCAATTAAACTTTTACTTTTTCCTTCCGTAAACGGGAGCAGCAGTTGAGACCAGGCAGGAATGTGGCTCCCTATTCCTGTTCCTTAATGAGCTCGGGGGTGGAGGTTTGACAGACTTGCTCGCAGCCATGTCAATGTAATGACAGTGCTTTGCACTTAACACCTTTTACCTGGGGGATCTCAAAGCACTGTGTAAACATCCACTCAGCTCCTGGCACGGCAGAGCTGCATTGTTCTTTTGATCTGGTGGAGGTGGGTGCGGGGGAATTGAAAGCAAGAAGAATAAAAAAAAAAGGAGATAATAATGCCAAGTCTATGGTAGTGCCTTGCCTTGGTCTTCCAGAAACGACCTCTCCATCTCATCCTTGATCTTGACCGCTGAAAGCACACATTGCTCTGCTGATGTCTTTGGGCTGGGCTGTGGCATTGCTCACGGTCCTTTACAGCTGTCCCCAAGGCTCACTGCAATACACGACATCAGTGGGGCTCCCAGTGCGATGACATTGAATCTTAGCTCGTGCCTGCCACCTGGCTTCTTGCCCTCCTGCTTCAGTGGTGGCAATAAGTAGGATCCTTCCTCCTGAGCCTCTAGACTTGGGGAGCCTGGTGCAGAGGGAGATCAGGGGAATGTCACTGCGGCCATAAATCCCTGCAAGAGGATGCAAGGGCACAGAGCTGGCTCTGCTCGGCAGTGCCCAGGGCCAGGCCCAGGAGCACTGGGCATGGCCAAGAGGCCAGGAGCTCCCTCTGCCCATCAGCAGCACTGCTGTGCTGGGTGGGTGCTGGAACACCAGCACAGGGACCAGAGATGTGACGTCTCCTCCTTAAGGATCTCTAAGACCATCTGGGACACACTGGGTACCCCTGCTGGGGCAAGGCTGAGCGAGAAGGTCCTGATGGGTCCTCCAACCTCAGCCAGGATGGGGCCCTGGGGTTCTACAGTGCTGTTACTGTAGTGCCCCAAAGACATACATTGAGTAGAATCGTGCTGCCAACTTTCAGACTCTTGTTTCAACCATGGGTGTGAAGGCAGCAGTGCAGGCTAGGGTAGAAGTGGGAGCAAGAGAGCCCACAAACGACAGTGGCAGAATAAAGTCCTTGCGGTGTCTGGTACACAATACCATATCATAGAATCATAGAATGGTTTGAGTTGGAAGGGACCCTTAAAGGACATCTGGTTTCACTCCCCTCAATGAACAGGGATACCCACAGCTCCATCAGCTGCTCAGATCTCCATCCAGCCTGACCTGGATGTCTCCAAAAATTAGGCACCCACCACCTCTCTGGGAAATCTGTGCCAGTGCCTCACCACCCTTAGGGTAAAAAAATGCTTTATTATATCCAATTTAAATCTCCCCTTTTTTAGTTTGAAATCATCTCCCCTTGTTCTATAACAAACCAACCAACCAAGTCTGTCCCCTTCTTTCTTACAGCCCCTTTAGATACAGAAAGGCCACTCTCTTCTCCAGGTTGAACAGCCCTAGCTCACAGCCTGTCCTTGTAGGAAATGTGATCCATCTCTGGGATGATTTTGGGGGCCCTCCTCTGGGCATGTTTCAATGGGTCCATGCAGTGATTTTCCTACCCAGCATGGTATGATCACAGTGAGATCTGGGCACTGCCAGAGGTGCAGTGGGCGTACAATAACTTTGCCAGAGTGAACCCTGGGTTTTGTTACGGACTTTAACTTCTGTTCCCATTCCTCTAAACCCACCAAGATAGATTTCCCACTGGCTGTGTGGTGATTTTGGATGCTTCATCCTTGGAAGGGCCATGCTGGATGAGTCTTTTGGGCAACTTGGTCCTGTGGGAGGTGTCCCTGCTCATGGCAGAAGGGCTGGACTGGATGATCTCTAAAATTCCTTCCAACCAGAACCATTCTATGAATTTAGATATATGCAGTGACCTGAAGGGAATGCACAAGGCTAGCTCCCAAGCCAAAGGGTTGTCTTTCAGAGATGCCTGGTAGGTTGACATTGACCACCATGTTCACAATGGTGGGCAGATACTCATGTGATTTGTTCTACCTCTTGCTTTAAAGTCGCCAAGGGCAAAGCCAGCAGTGGTGGAAATGATAATTCTGTTTTTCTCTCTCTCTTTCCTTTTTATCTTTTGCATTGGGGACTTAAAGCTATCATGTGCTTGGGTAAAGCCCTATAAAAACTCACAGTCACTCAACCGGCTCTGCCTTGCTCTGCAGAAGAAGCAGTAAAAAACTCTTTTTTGTCAGGTTTCAACACATTTCTTATCATTCTGGGGAAGCTCGTTAACCACTTTTTTTAATGAAAGATTATATTAGATGGTAGAATCCCTGACTAATTTTTTGGTTGCCGTAGCCGGGTAATAAATAGTCTGTGTGCTTTATCTCAGTGACAGATGGCTTCTGTGTTGTAATAGATTGTATCTGTATTTTACGCTAGAGCTCTCCTGTCCCTGGAGGCATTCTTTAGAAAAAGAAAAAAGAAAAAGAAGAAAAAAGGTGTTTATCTCAATGAGTCTGTAATCCCTGCCTTGAAAAAAAAAAAAAAACAAAAACCCAAAGCTAACCCAAATCTGAATAATAATTTATGAGTCTAGGTTTATTCCACTTTATGGCAGAGCCAAGGAGTGATAGTATTGGGAGCTGCTCTGCTCACAGAAATATGCACTGTATTTCTCCTCTTGCTTCTCTGGCTGCTGCTCTGCTGCTGCTGCAGGTCAGTAATGGCTGCAGACTTTGTTGGGTCTTCTGCCACTGTGTTTGCTGCTTTCACACCAGGAGTTTGTTGCTGGTTGATGTTTCTGAGGGGAGATGCATTGGTTAACTTTATCTGGAAGGGAGTTGCTCATGCTCTCTGTGACCTTCACCTGAGCCTCTGTACTGCTGCATATAGGAAGCCCATGGCCAAAGTTGATGGTGCTCATGTTTTTGTCAGAGCGACCTGCCTGCTTTGGGCTCTGTCCTGTTTGCCTTTGGGTAAGGAAGTGAACTTTTCTAGGGAGAAACCTGGCTGACACTGTGCAGTTGTGACGTTGCTGTCAGCATATGTCTACATTTGGACAAGGTGATTTTGGAGGTATTTCCAACCTTGGTGATTCTATAATATGGTCTGCTCCATAGCTGTCCTATTCATCATACGGACGCAGATAAAGGTGGGCCAACATTAAGTGGTTGTGGGCATGAGGCTGTGCCTTGTCTATGATGCTGTGATGTTCACTTTGAGCCTCTCTGGAGATGTCTGTGTGCCTTCTTCTCTTGACTGCATCCAGTCAACATGCAGAACTTACGTGCCTCTCACATGCAGTAGACTGCATTGAGCTGACCACTAGCATTGCTCTTGCTCTCTTCTGGGTAATGCAGTGGTGATGAAGAAATGCATTTTGAAATTACAGAGTTGTATCAAAAGCTGCTCGTTTTCTTTTCTTTTCTTTTGGTTTGGGTTTTGGCCAATTCTGAAACATAAAATACTCATTGGATTTCATTTAACATGTGCTTTTGGTGCTAACAGATCAGATATATGCTACACCTGAAAGAACCTCAAGCCACTGGTGTGTGCTGAAATAGGCTAAGGAAAGGGTGCTGTCTTACACCTGCTGTAGAGTAACAGTGGAGTTCAGCTCATGTGCATAGGCACAGCAGGATATACCTCTGCTCTCTGTCCTATTCATCCATATGGCTCAGGCTTTAATGCCAACATCTCCACACAGCACATCTGTAAAATGTGTTGCAGTGACAGTGACAGAGAAGGAAATTTAAGCCCAGCATTTTGGCCAGCATCAGTGCTAAACTCTTTGGAGTGCTTCTGAAATATGCTGTTTGCATTTGAACCCAGAGCTTTCCGGGATATGGCGATCTGAGGCATGAATTTGATCCTTTTTGGGGGGAAAAGATGGCATTTACAGTTGGATTTTGTCTTCAACAAGTTTGGAAGAGGGATTTGGCAGCCAGAAAGGACTTACCTCTGAGATTCTGATGGTGGATGATTTAAAAGCAATAAGGTGCACTTCTGTGAAAAGATAAGAGTCCTGGAAAATCTTGTGCTATCCTTGGAGAAAGCCAGGAGTTGGACTCAATGATCCTTTTGGGTCTCTTCCAACTTGGGACATTCTATGATTCTATGAGCCACAGAAAGCCCAGCAGCATTAGGCACACTTCTTCGCACAAATACTCTGCAAAGGGCATTACAGGGTGGACACATCTCTTGCATTTCCTTATCTTTCCTTGGGCACTTAAGGAAGAGTTTTAATGTAAGACCCCCCCAAAAAATAAGAGCTTTGAGGATCTCTGACCATTTCCTAGGCTTAATTTTGAAGCGACTTTAAGAAGTGGCCATTTCAAGCCTTGCTTTGGGCTACCTAACCTCTGGACCACGACACCCAGATGCTCTTAAATCCTTCACTCATTCCCTCCACTGCTATAGGAGTCTGAACCAGGACTGCTTTAATTCCCCGCTCCATGCTTTGGGAGTCAAGCTGTTTTGAGTGCAAGCAATACGTGAACTGTACACACTGATCCTTCATGCTTTGGCCCTTGTCCAGTACATATGAACTTCCCACAGGTATCACTCAGGAATGTGCTCAGGTTCATCCACGCTGTTTTCCACTCCCAGGAATGGCTGGAAACCAAACAAATCTTCCCACTGCCTTCTACTCCTGTCTTGTTTCAGTACCGCTTTCTGAGAGTTGGTCTGCTGACATTTGGGAGGTGAGCGTTGCTCTGTCTGTGACCTGTGATGCCTGCTCAGCACAAGCTCAGGTGGCTTTGGAAAATGGCTCTGTGTTTTTTTTGGGCCTGCATTCTTGCTTTAATCAGTTTCCCAATCAATTCAAAACAGGATTTAAAGCAACCCCAAGTAAAACAACCCACTCCCTTCTTGCACTGCATAGCAAATGCAGTGGTTATGGGCTTTCCAGACACTTCATTTTGTTTTTGGAGTGGGAGCAGAGGCTGTCACTGATGTGCCAGCAGGAAGGGGTCAGGTAAGGAAAACCTCTGGAGCTCACAGCTTTTCATGGAGCCTGACCCCATCTACAGAGTCTGCTGCCACAGTGCAGCTGCTCATCCTGGTAGTCCATGATGGGGAAAGGTTGGGAAATAGGGTGAAGGAAAAGAGATGAGAGTCTCTCCTAGGAGCTCCACTGACTGTGGTCCCGTACCCACCTCACATCTGAAGAAATGCAGTGATGGCCAGAATGGCAGCTTGCTGTCACCAAGGAAAGTTAGTGACCTGCACACTCCCATACAGATCATAGAATCATTAAAGTAGAAAAAGGCCTCCAAGATCACCAAGGCCAAGCCCAACCCATCCCACCATGCCCACTGACCACATCCCTCAGTGCCACATCTCCACAGTGCTGGAATACCTCCAGGGACAGTGACCCCACCACCTCCCTGGGCAGCTGTGCCAGTGCCTGACTGCTCTTTCGGAGAATTAATTTTTCCTAACATCCAACCTGACCTTCCCCTGGCACAATTTGAGGCCATCAGCTCTTGTCCTGTTGCTGTTACTGACCCTCACCTCGCTCCAACCTCCCTCCAGGCAGTTGTACAGAGCCATGAGGTCTCCCCTGAGCCTCCTCTTCTCCAGACTGAGCCATCCCTGTTCCCTCAGCTGCTCCCATTAGACTTGTGCTCCATAGCCTTGCCAATTCCGGTGTCTGCAGCCAGGGTCAGTCTGTAGGTCATTCTTGGCTGGAGCCATCAGCCATTCTGCTCCTAAAGCACCTATCTTAGCAAATGGATTTTTAAAAAAAGGCTTTCATGCCACTTGGGAAAATATCTCATAGCCTATGTTTTGCTGTTTTGCTCATACTTACGTCTTTCAGGTTCACATGCCTGACTTTTCTGAATATCTAACTCCTGTGAGGCTCTGTGAGGGTATAACCCACCTCGGTGCCAGTGATTTGGGCCATTGTATGTTCCCAAAGGCCTGCAGTAATAAAGGAGCAATTTGTTGACCTGGGTTGGAGAAGACCTGCCCCTCCTGCACAGAGCACTTGTAGAGGCAGGTCCCTCACCTTCCCTGTGGACCAGGCATTGGCATAATGCCACATCACCCACTCACAAGTGGTGCCAGTATCTGTTTTGGGCCTGTGATGGATATTGTCATGGAAAAAAGAGCTGGGAGGACCATCTGAGATTATGTTGGTTCTTCCACTGCCCCAAGGCAGGATCAGCTCTGCCTAATCCATCCCTGCCTAATCTTTCTCAGAAAAAGAAGGACAAGAACCCTCCAATGACAGTGATTCCAGAACCACCCTCGGAAACTCTTCCCTGATGGAAAATTTTCTCATTGTATTTAATTTAAATCCCTTTGGCCTCGTGCAATTTGGTCCATCTTCTTGTTCTGTCCCAAGTGGATGCGAGGAGCAGCTTGCAGCAGCCTCAGCTGCAATGTTGTGCTGGTGTGAGCCCTGCACAAGTGTTAGGGACATGCAACCAGGCCCTGTGATAAACCTCTGCTTTTGTCTGCTGCCTTTGCTTCAGTTTTTGCTGCTATGATTGCTCCAGAATCAGTTTTCCCCATTCTCCCCAGTTTGAGAGGCTTAATAAATGCTGAATGGAGGGAGCCCATCAGTTACCTGTTATCTTGGTGCTGTTTTCTCTCCCTCATCTCTTTCTGGAGATATTCACCACTCTTTGGGTGACAGGTCCTGACATCCAGGATCTCATTTCTACTTAGAAATGGCAGTGAAATACACTCAGGTTGCAGACTGCTGCCTTGTGTTGTGAACTGGGAGGTAGCTCAGTTTCAGAGGTTCCATCAGATGTGTGGCCCCACTCTTTCTTGCCCCTTCTCTAACTCCTCCATTCACCCTGGCGCTGTGTTGGAGTAAAGCAGGAATTTCATTCTGTCCTTCCTCTCCTGTTCACCCAGAGCCTTGGCACCAGGCAGGCTTTGGCTTAATCAAGTCAACACAACTTGCTGGGATAATTAGGGCATTCCAAATTCCAGTTGCATCTGTTCCCCTCATTGACCCCCACCAATCTCTTGTAGATTAACTCTATTCCTCTAATAGTTCACCACGTCTGAGGGATTTATTCATGCAAAGCCTCTTGATCCAGTCCTTACACAGGCAAACTCTGGTTGACTTCAAGGACACGGGATGATTTCAGTGCAGGATCAGAGTGGAAACAGCCCAAGGCCTGTCACTGTGTCCTGGTGACATTCTCAGCTTGGTTTTTGATCCTTCCCTGCCTTCTCCATATCTTTGTTTCATGTTCACATCAGATTGCTGTCCTCCCTTGCAGCCCTTAAGCTCTATGTAGTCCAAACAGGGCCAGGTGTGTTCAGGAGATAACAAACCAGAAGCTTCACTCAGCCGAAACCAGTGCAGCATCACTGGAACCAGAGAAGAGAGGCTGAGCTTGGACCAGAGGAACAGTTGCTCTGGTTGTACCAGGCAGGAGGATGGCTTAGAATGGCTTAGGTTGGACAGGATCTTGAAGAACCCCCCCCCAACCCCACCCCCTGTCATGGACTGGTTGCCACCCATCAGATCAGGTTGCCCAGGGTCTCATCCAACCTTGCCTTGAATGCCTCCAGGAATGGGACATCCATCCTCTAAATTTTTTTTAGGGAGGAGGGTTGAGTCTAGAATTACTCCTTTCCTTCTGGACTACATGTCAGGACCAGAAGCAGTAACTATGAGTTTATGACTAAGTTGCTTGGTATATCTGATATACATTAAGAGTTTCTATACTGGGAGCAACTCAGATTTTCTCCAGTGTAAATAGAACAGAATTTGGCTTATTTACCTTTTCATGTCTGCCCAGCTGTCTGAGCTGAGAGTCTGAAAAGAAACAGAGGTGCTATTTCACCTCCAGCATCACTGCCATCTCTGACAGAGGAAAACAAGGCTGAAAAGAAGCTCCTTCTGGATAAATCATTGCAAACCATCTTTGTTTTTCCTCTCCCTCCTTCCTCTCCCAGACGCAGAGGGTGGGGATGTGAAAATGTGCAAACAAGGAAAGATCCATATCTTTTAAGAAAGAAAAAAAAATGCAGGTTGATGTAAGGAGACTTGCCAAGAGCAGCATATCCTGTCACTCATGTAGAGTAACCCATGTAACAGCACAGTTTGAGGTCAATCACAACTTATCCTGCATCATTTTGAAGAGTGAGACCAGAATCAGGGATTCTCCAACCAATCAACCAATTAAGTCTTGTGATCATAGAATGGCCCAGGTTGGAAGGGACCAAAAGAATCATCAGTGGTGATGATGATCACTAGTGATGTAGATGGAAAATCTTCCAGGCCAAGCTTAGTTGATGTGCACAACTTGTAAGGTGCAAGAAACATCCAGATTATGAAATAAACAGTCCATAAATCCCTAATCCACATCATTAAAGGCTGCCCTGCAGCGTGAGGGTTTGTGACTCCAGTTCAGGAAGGTACTGAGCCTGTGCTTCTTTTTAAACCTTTCCTTGGCTCTTATGCACACATCTCAAGGAGCAAATTTGATACACAGAATAATTGAGGACAGACTGGCCTAAAAATAAACCACTGAGAATTGGGACTAAATGAGTAAAAATCATAGTGTGTTCTCATGACAGTTCATAAAGAGAAGAGAATCTGACAAATAGTTCACACTGAATAATTCAACCAGCATTGTTTGCTCTGTGCACTGCGGTCTGAAATGTTTGAGTTGCTACTGAA
This sequence comes from Tetrao urogallus, assembly GCF_951394365.1. NCBI lineage: Eukaryota > Metazoa > Chordata > Aves > Galliformes > Phasianidae > Tetrao > Tetrao urogallus. The sequence continues at coordinate 70,238,276 of NC_136817.1, forward strand.
TGGGGTCCAGTTCAGTGGGCATAGCTAAAACTGAACTGTACAGTGTGGGGAAATAAGTAGATAAGCTTCGGTAGATAGGTGGTCTAGAAGATTTATGTAAGACTTCTCTCTAGCACTAAATTTCATATTTATATCATAGAAAACGACATATTTCTATCATTAAGCTGTAGGCAGGATGGAAGCCGTATTGTTTTCCAATGTGAATTGGCACTGGTAAAGTTTGGTGAAGGACAAATTGACCCAGCTCTGCTAAAATCTAGGATTTATGCCCTGTTTGATGACCAAATGTTCAGCTCGACTGAAAGCTGGAGGATCTGCTGCCAATGGGAGCTGCTGTGGTCTTGAGGAGTCGGTGGGCTGTGCAACCAGCATGCCTTCCTTTGGGAGGGCTGTTTGCTGTGGGAGTTGGTTTTTATCAATGGATGATCAGCCTTATTATTATTATTATTATTTTTAAAGGTAGCTCTGGAAAAGCACCTTCCTGATAATGAGGAAACAATTTCGAATTTATTTTCAGAGCCATGGCTGTCTGGGGAGCTGTTAGCAGCGGGATGGAAGAAAGCAGCTGTTGAACTCTGCACATCAACACTACACAACAGGTTAGGACAGGAAGTGAAGAAGAATCCAATTTAAACCTTAGGGGGAATTTAAGGAGACAGAACATAATTAACTCAAATTAGATTTTGGCCAGGATACCAGGGCTCTGCTGTTGTGAAACGCACATCTGGGATCTTGGACAGTCATGAGGCAGCTCATCAGCTGGTGTAAATGAGCCTGGCTCTATTATCCTCAGTGGGTGAAAATTGGCCTCCTTGGAAGGAGTACAATGGAGGGAGTTTGACTTGCACCATGCCAGAAAATCTGGCCCACAAGGTCAGGAAAGCAGCTTCCCACTGCTTATCTGTCTAGTTCCTCCCCGGCGCCGGTCCTTTTAAAATAGTAATACAAATATATCTACATATCTATATATAAAAAAGCAAATCATGAATTTTAGGGAAGGAGGGGGGAGAGAAAAAGGATCCCTGTAAATAACACGGAACACAGAAAAAAATGTATGTAACGATCCATGTTTCTGCAGTATCTTTCCCCAGAAGGGGCAATTTATTCCTCCAAGTCCAGATTGTGGCTATTGGTGTTTCTGTGTAAAATGGGTTTGTAAAATTTTGGGTGTAAAATGAGTTTGGGGGCAGATGGAGCACGTGGGACCTCTTGTCTGGTTTTGAAGGTCTCATTGCCCCTCATTGCTGTGATCCACATCACCAGGGAGGTCTTTGCTTGTATGGGATCTTCATTCCTATGAGAAGGCACTGAATCTTGGTATGTTCCCATGTAAAACCCATGAGAGCTTTTGGGTCTACTGTGTATCCATGCCGTGCTGTCTCTCTGCTCTGACAGACTGTCCTGTTTTTGGGCCTATGGACTGGTGTGGGCTAAGGTCTTGATGAGATCAAGGGAATAAACAGCACTGAAAAGTCACCAAACCGAAGGAGAGGGAGGGAAGTCCAGAGGTCATCCAGTCCTCCTCCTTACCCCAAGGCAGGATGAGCTTTACCTGCGTCATTCCTGACAGATATTGTCTAAATTGTTCCTGAAAGCATCCAGTGATGGCTATTTTACCCCCTTCCTGACAGTCTATTCTGGTACTTCTCTTTCCTTATCTGTGTTTTCCCTGGTGTCTCACATCAATCTCCCTTGCAGGAATTTAAATTCAGGACTCCTTGTCCTAACCAGCAAGGGCACAGCAATCAGATCATCCTCTTCCTCACATGACCAGATTCCCATCTTGCTCCTATTGTCTTCCCTGGACAATCCATCCCCATTTCCTTCACTCTTCCCTTGCTGCCCGCATCTGCTGGGCTTTTGTTCTTCCCCTCCATCCTCGTCAGGATTTTCTTCAGCTGTTCTTCAGGATATGCACATGGAGAGTTTTGTGGAGTGGATTTCAGGGGAAAAATTACCAACTGCAGACTGTGCTTCTGCAGGTTAGAATCACAGAATGGTTTGAGTTGGAAGGGACCATTAGAAATCCTCCTGTCCAGCTCCCCTGCAATGATCAGGAACACCCACAGCTCCATCAGATACTCGTTCAGGCTGACCACCAGGTCTCTGGTCAACCTGTGCTGGTGCTTCACTACTCCACTTTTCCACCTCCTGGTCCACCCTTCCTCCCTGAGGGCAGCATCCTCACTCTCTGGTTCCTCCAGACCGGTTTCTCTCGTGGAGGACTACTATTGAGCTTCTCTTAGGGGTGAGCCACAAGGGTAATTTTCTGAGGCTAAAGGAGCCCCACAAGATGAGATAAATATTGATGCAAGTCATGCAGGGCGTGCTTGGGAGGAGGTCTGGGGCTCCCACATTAATCTCTGCCTGTTGGCCCCTGTGAGTCAGATACTGCCTCTGCTTAGAGCAGATGGAGCATGAATCTAAATCGTGGCTGCACTAAGGCCTCACAAGGGTATCAGCAACCAACAGTGGGTTTAGGTACTGAGCATCAGAGAGAAATGTCTACTATATCCAGTGATTAGGACTTTCAGTGCTTTCTGTGGTGATGTCTTGCAAGGAGGAGGTAAATAAGCAAGAATCACCGTGGATTTGACTGCAAAACTGTACCAGAAGCACAACTGTGCCAACTCTGCTGTTCCTCATAGACAAGGCAGGGGGAGAGTCACGGAATGGTCTGAGTTGGAAGGGACCCTTAAAGGCCATCTGGTCCCACTCCCTGCAATGAACAGAAACACCCACAGCTCCATCAGGTGCTCAGAGCCCCATCCAGCCTGACTTGGGTGTCTCCAGGGATGGGCACCCACCACCTCACTGGGCAACCTGTGCCAGTGCCTCTCCATCCTTAGCATAAAAAAACTTCACCCTTATATCCAGTCTAATTCTCCCCTCTTTCAGTTTGTCATCATTTCCCCTTGTCCTATCACAACAGGTCCTGCTGCAGAGTCTGTCCTTTCTTACAGCCCCCCTTTAGCTGCTGAGGCAGCTTTAGCTCCTGTGCCTATTGCCCACTGCCAGGGATGCAGAGATGCATGTGGCTAAGAAAAACCCTGCAAAGAAGCATCACTGCATCTAAAATGTTTGGATTAATTACGGTGACTGCAGGCTATGTCCTGCATGGCAGTCTTCCTTACTGCTTCTGCCTGTTTTGTCCATGGGTTGCTTCTCCTGGAGCTGCAGCAAAGCCCTTCTCAAGGGATCCTGAAGCAAGCAGCATCCCTGGGTGAGATAGAAAGCCAAACATTTGGCCACTTCTGTAATCTTTCAAAGTCCCCCTGGCAATTTTGCAAGAGTAGGTGTGTTAGCCCTGGCTCGTTTCCAGCTTTGCTAATCATCTCTCAGCTTAGAAAAGAAAAAGAAACCCCAAATAAAAACAACAAAACCCCAAAGGCTCCTGCTGCAATTTTGGTTGCATACGATGCTCTTTCAGGGCTGTTGGGTAGGGATGATTTTTGAGGGCGAACAGAGATGAGAAAAGCTGATGTGAGCGAATCTTGCAGCATTATGCAGCATTTTCTGGGATCTCGTGATAGGAGGACTGATATCCCAGTACTATGCTGAGATACTGGTTCTGCACGTGTGTGTGTTCTTGCATATATACACGATTGTTTGTAGCAGGCGTCATGATCAAAGGTAGTACATAAATGCGAGTTATTAATAATCATAATTATTGGATGTTGAAAATTGTTTCTGGGTATTTTGCCATTAAAAAATAAAAGAAGAGGGTTTAAGCACTTTCAACTTTTGCCCAGGAATATTATATTCATTTATAAAACAATATTAATGAGTTGCCTAAAGGAGCCTGTAATTTGGGTTGTTGCTGTGGATATTATCTTGCCATTAAACAGTTCAAAAACTCAAAGGGGAGCGTTTTCAGAAGCAGAAGCCCAATAGCAGTTTATAATACCTGACATTCATATTGCACTTTTCATTCCAATAGATCATAAATCATTTTGCAAGCCATAAATAGAGGGGGGCCCGCTCGCCTCCCATTGAAACGCGGTCATCTCTGGGGTGGAACGCAGCAGCGCTCTGTGCCAGCAGTGTTAAGCAACAGCTTGTTTAGGAGGTGAAGTCATACGATCACAGGCGTTAGGGCTGGGAAAAAACTCATTAAGTAATTTACTCCATCCCTCTACCCCTACGTGCTCGTTCCTCTGTCCTGTACTTTGTCCAGACTAGTTTTAAACATCCCAGGGGAGGTAAGGAACATCTCCAAACGAAACTGCAAAAGCAAGCGGGAGTAGATGGAGGAGCTGAAGCCCAGCCAGGGCAGTACAGCAATGTTCCTCTTGCAAAAAGTGCCACGGCTTCTCTAAGGCCTAGTGTACAGATTTATAAAAGCACAGTGCAGGAACCCTGATGGGTGGTGGCTTGAAAGGAGCAGCTCCTTCAGCCTCTGCCCATTGCTCTTCCTGCGGGTTTCCTCTCCCCATCATTTGCTGGTATGGATGGAATGCTTGTAAAGCAGCACTGTGCCTCTGAATACTGCACAGAGAGGATGCAGGTCAGCAATTAGGCTGCTAACAGAGGCAAAAATGAGTTTGGAATCAGCAGTGCTCACTTTGCGTCAGTCAAGAAGGGCCAGCGTTTGGGATCTGTGGCACAAGGAGAGGGCTTACCACATAGGAAACTGTGGACATGCTCTTATTTGAAGCACTGGAGCCAGGGCTGAAAGAAAAGTGGGTTCAGGAATAGCAAACTGCTATTTGATTGCACAGGAGGCGAGCACGCTGGCCTGGCCGGTTGGGCACCATTAGGGTGGGTGTGTTGTGCATGTTGGGAAGAAAGGAGAAGGGCTTTCCTACTGAATTCCTGCAGCTTGCCACCCTGTTTGGCCTCTGGGGCCATGGGAAGGGCCAAACACACAACACTGACAAGTGCAAGGTGTTGCATCCCCTCTCCCTAGCCCTGCATTCAACCAAGCAAAACGCCAGCCAAGCCTTTTGCTGGGCAAATCCTCAAGTTCTCCCTAAGCCTTGGCTAAACTCTCCTTGGCTTGTGTGGCTGTTTACTCATTTCTAACTTAAGGAACCTCCTATTGATTTATTGACCCAAGGATGAGTAAGTCCATTAGGCTTCGTCTTGGCGCTCCGAGCCCCAGGGCGACCCTTTGCCAGTATGGGACTGGAACCCAGTGCCCAAATAGTTGGGAACCAGCTGGCGAGTGCCAGTTGTTTAGAAATGCTGCCTGGCCCGGCTGCAAGACACACCTTCTTGCTCCAGGATCGACCTTCCCGCCTAAGGGTATTTAACACACAATGGCTGGCACAACTGAACTTTAATTTTCCAGACAATTATGGTGAGGCGGCATTCACCGCATTCCTTTCATGCTGCTTTGATGTTGGGTGATTTCACGGTACATAATGATAGGACACAGACCAGACTCACATCCTCACCCTTTGGAAATAGCACCCACTACCACAGCCTCATTTATTTCTAGCTATATAGCATATATAATATATGCATTTATATATGTGTCTTCCCTCCCCCCTGCAGCAGATGGAGTTGTTTTGAGCATTATTACTTTGGGTCCTTAATTAAAGCGCCCTTGTTAATTATATTAAGGGACACTCCTTAAGCGATTATAAGTTGGAGAACGAGGACTCTCCCTGCTCTGACTCCTGCTGCTATTATACAGAGTCTTGGGATATGCTGAGCAGGGTTGAATCACAGAATCATAGAATGGCCTGGGTTGAAAAGGACCATAATGATCATCTAGTTTCAACCCCCCTGCCACGAGCAGGGCCACCAACCAGTAGCCCAGGCTGGTTGGTGAGCCTGCTTGTGGTTGATTGCTTGGATATGGGATTTTCTGCAGTCTTTCGTGAATCGTGTGCACCATAGCTCAAAAATATCTTTTATATTCTTTGTAGAAAGGCATTTTTTAAAAGACAGATGAGAGCTAATGCTGTGCTTCTTCCTATGAGGCAATCATATGTGTGTTGGCTTTTAGTCTACCCGTTGCTCCAAGATTGTGAGGCAGAGCTTTGGACAATGTGAGGATGCACGCTGCTCTCCTGCTGCAGCCAGAGGAAACCAGGGGGGCAAGGCAAGCTGCAATATGGGACAGACTGAGTGCTCCACCTGCTTGTTAACTGCCTATCTAAACAGCCTGGTGATTGTCATCTCTTACATCTACCTTTGCCTTACTCCTCTGAGGCAGGGAAGTGTGAGCCCCGCTTCACGGGAACCTGAGTCACCAAGATGCAAAGTGGCTTTACCACAAGTCATGCTCTTGAAATGGCTCCCAGGATGACAAAGACAGGATGGAGACACCCTGACCCAAATGGTGCTCCAGCCTCACCTTGTGCCCTCCATCTGACCCTTGTCTGACCTGTGGGTGAAGGCAGTCACTTCTGCAAAAGGCTTCTGTTTGGCTGGAGCTGCTGGCCTGTGCAAGTCCTGAACTATCCTGTGCATCCAGTTTTGCACAGTGACCCTCACCCAAGCCCTGCTGGTATCTCGAAAGTAAGCAGAAAGGAGTCCATGCTGAAGAGCTTAGGCCACAAGTACAATGCTTGAACCTGTCTGCAGACAGGGGTAGGATGCATCTCCTGAAAGAAAGCAGCAATGGGCTTGCCATCATGCAGCTTTTGTACAGTAGCTAGATCTTGCACCAAGCCCCAGGCGCAGATCTCACCTGGAGAGGGTTTAAAGTCACAATCTCATCCTCCTAGGAGAGCACTGTTATCAGCTATCATCACTTAAATGCTCCTTCTGCTTCTGCTACTGATATGTGCAGCAGAGGAAAAGATTTAGAAGATTAAAAAGAACAAATTCACTGCAGAGCAGTGTGACCTCCCTGGGAGGTGAACTGAGAGTGAACCCAGGTCTGCTGCTTTCCGGGTGAGTGAGCCAACCACCAGCAGTCAGCTGCAAGGTGCAAGGCAGCTTTGCTTCCACTTCCTCCTCTTCTACTCTTGCAAAAGATGCTTGTGTGTTCTGGCACTTTGGGAAAGGTCCTGTGGTGGGGCTGAAAGGATCTTTGAGTCTCATATGTGATGTCTTGAGAAGTCAGATGAATCCCGTGCCCTCAAGCAGGGCAAGAGGGAACAGCCTAAGGTTTCACCAGTGGAGGGTCAGGTTGGATATTAGGAAACATTTCTTCTCAAAAAGAATGGTCAGATATTGGCACAGGCTGCCCAAGGAGTGGTGGGGTCACTGACCCTGGAAGTGTTCCAGTACTGTGGAGATGTGGCACTGAGGGACATGGTCATTGGGCATGCTGGGATGGGTTGGGGTTGGGCTTGGGGATCTTAGGAGTCTTCTCCAACCATAATGATTCCATGATTCTGTAATTCTCTGGGCAATTCCTTCTGCAGCATGTGAGTATTTTTATCTGATACAGTCCCATGGAGAGGGCCCAGACTTTCAAATATATGTTTTTACACATAGTACAAAATCAATTGAGATCTATATAGATCTATATAGGAGATATTTGAATTGATTTTCTATGTGTGTAGTCAACTCAGAAAAAAAATGGATGTTAGCAAGTATTGGGGGAAAAAAAATCAAGGTACAGCATAGAGTTGCAACAGGTGAAATTCAGGTTGGATATAAGGAAAGCTTTCTTCACCAGAAGGTGGTGGAACAGGCTCCCCAGGGCAGTGATCACAGCACTGCCAGAATTCAAGAAGCAACACTCATATGGTCTGATTTTTGGCTGGTCCTGTGTGGAGCCAGGAGTTGGACGTGATGGTCTTTATGAGCCCCTTCCAACTTGGGATATTCTATGATTCCATGGTCCTGAGCACTCAGCACCTTGCTTGAGTAGAGGGACGGACCAAATGACCTCTAGAGGTCCCTTGCCACCTCTTTGTGATCCTGTGGTTCTGTGTGATGTGATCACTGTAAGAGTATTACAGTATGTTGTAGGTAGAGTGTATAGAGACAGTATTTAGTGTTGACACCCAGGGCATGCTGGTAGGAACTGAGATGCTTCCATGTGACTGTTATACACTTGCAACCTATCTATCTCCTCCCATTGACTGAGCTACCTGGCAAAACCGGCCTATTGCCTCTGCCAGGAAGTAATCTGCTTGTCCACTTGAGTAACTGAAATGCATTGTTGTGAAAGTAATGGACAAATCCTTGCTGCGTGGATCACACACCTGTGACAGTGCTGGCCCCTTAATACTGAGTGCCCATAGGGACCTGCAGTGGGTAAGGGTGTAAGGTAGTTGGGTACGAAGAAGGATGGCTCAAGGGTATCTTCAAAGAGACCGAACTGCAGACTTACCTAGAGGAAAAAAATCTTCTGGTATAAAAAAGCAGAAAATTCTCATAGGGCAAATGCTGTTTAGTTTAGAAAAGAGGGAAAATGATATGGCTTTTTAAGGCCAGGAAAGTTGGCTCCAAAGAGGAAGGGTATAACCTCCTCTCTGTATGCATAGTGGGTAGAAGAAGAAACCATGATGAGGAAGATTTAGATTAGGAAAAGAGGGAACAACTGCAGCGGTGAGGATAATGAACAGTGCGAATCAGCTGCCTGGGGAGCAGGTGGAAACTCCGGCCTTGGAGGGCTTTGAGCAGAGGTTGAGTGAACATCTGATAGCAATGGTTTTGTTCTTCCTGCTGTGGGGCAGAGATAGAGTGGGAGATGGCTCGTTAGATGGGGTGAGATCTATGGCTCTGTGCTCCGAGGAGAACGTGCTCATCTGGGGCGTGGGAGGCTGGGGCTTGGTTTTGCAGTGCTGCTGAGGTGACTTCTATGAGTTGGAGCATTCTACCAAGACACTCTGAAGTGCTTATGTGCTCCTCACTTGGTGCCTGTTGGTGAGCAGATGTGGGCTGGGAACCTTAACCAAAATACCCTCTATGGCAGCACCAAGAGATCCCAGCCCTATCTTGAGGAGAAGGGTTCTGAATAAGGGAAGATCTCACTCACTCTGGGGAGCTGCCTTGTATTTTCTCTGTAATTTGGTTTGTGATCAGTAGAAGAGTGTATATTGTAGGGGTGTGCAAGCAAAGTGCTCAGATACCCATGAGGTAATGAGGTGTTCAGCACAGCTGACAGCTCTTAACATGGAGAACCTGGGAAAGCCTCCCAGTTCCTCCATTCAGATGGGGTTTCCAAAAGCTGAAGTTGCATGTCTGATAAAGCTTCAGTTTTTCACCTAGAAGGGAGAGGTTGGCAAGAAGACAGGAGCTTTGACCAACCTCACCTTCTCTAGGGGTCTTGTGGCTGTGGGGTGGTCACTGTGGTCACCCCTTAGCCTGGTATTGGAGCCTCACTTGTTAGTCCTGATCTTGTCACATCATCAGCAGTTACTGCCTTAGCTCAGAGCCTGGGGCACGGGACTGAGTAGGGGGCATTTGAGGACCTGCAGCTGCACGCAGAGACTGAAAGGAATGGATTTGGGTGGAGAGGTGAGGTGGCTCTATCTCATTTTTCATGCTGGGGAGATGAGTGCAGCGCAGGGAGCTTCACCAAGGTTAACGTGAATGGAAAAGTGAATGCCAGGTGGTTGGAAAATTCCCTGTTTGGGTTTCCAAAGAAAATCATAGGTTGGGTGGACACGTTGTTTTATTAAACCTTGACATGCACTTTTCTCCCTACCCCCATTACCCCAGGCACCTGCCTTCCTATCAGAGGTGTGTCTCCTCCTGGAGGAATGGCAGGCTGGGGAAGGAAGGTTTTTCTGCAGCATAGGCACCCCACAGATCTCTCTCTGACTCAAACCTGTGAACTGCTCAATGCTATTCATCTCAATTGAGGTGCTCAAACAAATAAGGGGAATGTGCTCAGGCCAACTTCCTGGCACTGCCTGTGGTCAAAGATCCCCTTGCATTTTTTGTTTTCTCTTTGTCTCGCATGTTAAGATGATGGCCTGGAGAAATTCCAGGCTGGATAATTACCTTCTACCTGCTTGAAATTCTCTCCTGTAGTTTTTCCAAGAGGAATTACTCCTGACTTCTGCTTCTGGAAAGGAGCAGAAACCCGACTCACAAAAGATGGAGGGAGAACAAACTGCTTCAGGGTTTGGAGAACCTGCAAGTGGTTTCCCAGCCCTGTCTGCTCCTCATTTTGTCATCTCACTGTTCATCTATGAAGCCCTTTCACAAAACCTTCAGACTTTAAAAGTCCTGTTCCTAGCAGAAAGAGATATGGGATGTCATCTTGTTATAGCTGAGCTATTTTGGTTTCTCATCAAGATTAAGTTCAACAAGGCCAAGCATCTGGGTCCTTTGGCACCTTGACCACAACAATCACAGGCAATGCTACAGGCCTATGTTTAGATGTTAAGGGACGTGGTTTAGAGGGAAAAATACTGGTAGTGGATGGATGGTGAGACAGGATTATCTTGGAGGTCTTTTCCAATCTTGGTGATTCTATGGTTCTGTGATTTGAGCATGCATCATTGAGCTCATAGGGTGGTCCTATGGTGAAGCTGGCACTCAAGGTTCATCTTTGACTGCAGTCTCAACCCTGCAGTTATTTGATAGTGAAGCTCCTATATGCAGACAGCAGGTGGTTTAATGAAAGCATTAAAGTAGGCATGTCCAACCTGCCACAGCTCACGATGCAGCTTCCTTACCAGAGAGAAATATCCCTCATTTCACAGTCTTGCCTCATTCATGTCCCTGCTTTTTGGCAGTATGTACATTTGTGAGCAAGTATGTTGAAGGATGAACTATAAGAAGAGTAAAATTTCATTAAAAATCTCTACTCAACACCTTGAGACCTCACTAACTGATGTGTTAGTTGCACAAAAACAAGGTCACACATCCTACCAGTTTTATGTTTTTGTTGCTCTCTTTTGTATATGTTTTAATTTAAAAAAAAAATAAAATACGTTTTGTTACTTTATATACATTCCTATATCATATGTTTAATGAGAGTTGTTCCAAAAGTAATGGAACTGGATGAACTCTGTAGATATGGTCCAAGACAATTCTTCTTCACTCGATACAGCCCATGCAAGGCTTGGTCATCCATGCATTAGAGACAGAGGGGGACCTACAGAAACAAAAAGTCTATTTGTACTCACTCAAGTCTTGTGTCTAGTTAGATTCTTTTTCTTTGGGTTCCTTATCTACCTTTTAGACATTGCAATTCTTCCCCCTGGAAAATTTATGTGTGTATATCCCTGGGGGTGTCCAAGAAAGTGTACATGTGGCATTTATGGTCAAGGTCAAAGGGCATAGTGGGGATGGGTTGGTTGGAGGTTGGACCTGATGGTCTTAGAGATCTTTTCCTATGATTCTATGTACCCTTATTTCATTATAAAATGAGATTCAGACATGGAAGAAATTGTCACTTTTTCTCTGTCTTCTCATGTGATAGTTTTTCCTCTGTCTTCTCATTGCAAGTTTGGAGCTGCTAGGGAAGCACTGAGCTCTGGAAGTTCTGAGTTAACCCAACAGCTTCTGAAAACGTGGTTTGGAGGCACCCCCAACATCAAATCTCACTGTAGACCATCAGCCTGGGTGTCCTGAGTTGTCCTGTTGAGTTGAGTCTTCTCTCAACCCTTGCATCACCCTACCTTCCATTGCTATTAAGAGCAATACTTGTCTTGCTTGGATAAATCCTCACTGTTGGTGTCTGGGTATGTGTTTTATTTTTGTGCAATGGACTTGAACTCCCAATGCAGTCAGTGATGATCCAGTCACCTTAGTGGACACAGGATGGTCCATTTGCCTCCAATGTCACTGGCCCTTGGTTTGTCAGCCCCTCATGGTTGTCTCAGATATCCCTGAGTACATGGAGAGTCACTAGAACTCTACACATTGTCAACTGAATTGGCCCACAGCTGTTGCTTAGGGCTACATTATGGCTGAATTTAGGATGAAAAAGCAGCATATATGAGAGCTAGGACAAAATTGGGAGTGTTTTTCTTCCTAATGCTTTCACAAGCTGTGATGGATCAATCAGTTTCAACCTCCATGCCATGGGCAGGGACATCTCTCACTAGATCAGTTTGCCCAAAGACCCATCCAGCCTGGTCTTGAACACTCCAGGAAAGTGGCTTGTCCAAGCCAGAGGTTTCCTGTATAATTGTATAATATTTTGTGTGTGTGTGTGAGATATGCACTCGTTTCCTCATTTTCCATCTTCCATCCTAATAATGTTGTTGCAGCTCACAGCGAAGTCAGGAGAAGCAAAGTCTGCAGAGAGAGGTGATGCATCTTTCATTAGGCCAGCTAATGTAGATGTGCGTGCACACAGACACATGCTCACACCCTCCTTATAAACCTTGCCTCGTTAAAACATCCCAACACTTGATTTGCCTCTTTTGACCACCACTCCCTCAAGGCCTGTCTGCACCCATACCTGGCAGCCCTCTTAGGGCAGGGCGGACAGTACCTGCTCCCACAGGCTCAGCCTGTCTGGATGCCTGTGCCACCCCTCCCTCTCCCCCAAGATTTCAGGAATTCTGCTATCATCTCCCTGCTGACTTTGACAAGATCAGTGCCTTTGTCCTTGGAGGATACCCTCAAACCTAGCTGGATTTACAAGGAAATGTCCAAAAAGAGAAAGGGGAAGATATAGGAGAGAGAACTTTGCATGCGCATGCATTTGTGAAGGATGCACCTCCATAGCACTGGCCTCAAACAGAAGACAGATAGAATCATAGAATCATAGAGGTGATCACATCTCAGATCACCAAGTCCAGCCCCAACCCATGCCACCATGCCCACTGACCATGTCCCTCAGTGCCATATCTCCACTCTTCTTGAATGCCTGCATAGACAGTGACTCTCCCACCTCCCTCAGCCTGTGCCAGTGCCTGGCCATTCTTTTAGAGAAGAAAGTTTTCCTGATATCTAACCTGAACCTTCCCTGGTGCAACTTAAAGCCATTACCTCTTGCCCTATTGACAAGCATCGTAGGATTTTTCTTGATTTACATCAAGAAAGATGACTAATGTCACCTTTGACTGAAGACTTTTTGTCTCCTTACTCTGCAGGCAAAGGTTAATCCCTTATGCCAGCCTTTTCCTCCATATATTCCTCACTTTCAGTCTCGCATCCCTCTGCAGAAGCTTGACAAAACACCGAGCTGCAGACATTCGGGTTCAAGGTTTTCACTTGGTTTCAAGGATGTGTTGAAACAGGACATTCAGTGATGACCACATACCCAAGGCTTCTCAGGTGTAGGATGAGGACTCTGGGGAAGATTGACAATGTCAAAGGAAATTGCTGTAGCATGACTTTGCATGGAATCTTTTGAACTAACTCACCTCCTGCAGATAGGACTTTATCTCAGTAAGCACACAGCAACTAAGGCAGATATCTGATAACAGTCCCATTGAGTTGGCATCCAAAGTCACAACTGATATCCTCGGACACTCAGAGAGCAAACTTGGAAAAAGTGATATGAAACAATCCTTCTGTAGGAGAAGTCACAAACACCAAGTGGTCCCTTCAAGCCCACCGTACGGTTATAGAATCATAAACTCATCTAGGTTGGGACAGATCTTATCATCAAGTCCAGCCATCAACCTGATTTACCAACTCCCACCACTAAACTGTATTCTTCAGTGCCATGTTCACACATTTTTTAAGTATTTCCAGAGATGAGAACTACACCACAATGGGCAGCCCACTGCAATGCTTGACCACTGTCTCCATGAAGAAATTCTATCTAATGTCCCATCTAAACCTTCTAAAACTTCTTCTAAACCTAAACTTGAAACCATTTCCTTGCATCATGTCAACTGTCATTTCAGAAAAGAGACCAACATCTCCTTGCTGCAACCTCATTTCAGGTCATTGAAGAGAAGAAGGAGGTCTCCACTCAGTCCCCTTCTGCAGATTAAACAGCCCCAGTTACCTCAGTCATTCCTCATAATTCTTGTTTTTTGGACCTTTCTCTGGCTTTGTTGCTCTTCTCTGCACATGCTTGAACAACTCATTCTACCCTTGGCCTCATTTGTTCCATAGTGTTAGCTCCAACCTGGAGTACGCAGCTGACTTTGAGGATGACCCAAAGCAAGGCCTATCTCAGAGGGAGCTTTGGACAGAAGGCAATGAGCAGACCCTCAGCCTTTGACTATCTGAACCCATTCTGACTCTGGGAAAGTCTGCAACCCCCAGAGACAGGGACTGATGTTGGTGTGGTGTGCACACGGGATATGCAGTTCTCTCTTTTTCTCCAGCACGTAAATCTGTTTAACAAAGAGTCTTGGTATCCAGGGTTTGGAATCACTGATAGCATGTGTTGAGAAGCGTCAGTGCTGTTAAGGAACCTGCTTAAACATACCCTGTCTGCTTCTGAGACATCCAGGGGTTGCAGTTGCATCAGAGATGCCTGGCAGTGTGTAAGAAGCTTCTTGTTTCCAGGTGCTGAGCCACTGATGGAAATTGTCCCTCTTGAGAGTATTTTTAAAGATACTCTGAAGAAGAGTGGACATTTTAGACAGGTCATAATAATCGTATGTTCAACAAGATGAAACTTGTTTGGCCCCTAAATGAAAAGCAAAGTTTAACTTTTCACCCAGACATCTCTCTGGCCATCACAGTGGGGCTGTGCACTTAAATAGCTGAGCTGTTGATTTGGGAGCTAAAAAAACACAAGTCTGCTCTTAACCAAACCCAAGAAAAAGACTGAGTTTCTCAACTGTGCAAGCTGCTAGAATTCTCTTTCAGGATGAATGGATCGTATCCTTTGACCAAGATGAATTACAGTGGTTTTTATCTGTAAACATATTCCCATAATGAAATTTCAGAAGGAGAAAAAAATCAGATGGGCAAGTTAAGCCACTTCATTTTGCTTTTGTTTTACCCCTCTGACATTTTTTTATTGTTATTATTTTAATTGGTTACCAAAAGCAGCTCAAATAATGAACAAGAATTTGATATACATATATTTTTGATTTTTTGGGGGGCAACTAACCTATTACCTGAAAGAAACAGAATGGCTTAGCATTAGGAAAAAGGTTCTTTGGGATTACTTGATAATCTTTGTTTCTTGGCTCAGACTCTCAGCCCCACTTTGTTGTTTGCACCTCCTTGGCTGATTCCTTGCAGCAAGGCACATGGGACATGGGTGTGCATATTGCAGCTCTCCCTTTGGCTGCTCCTTTGCCCTCCCAGCTGTGCTGCCTCAGAGCGATCTGCGGGGGACAGATGCTGTCCTTGACCCTGTCACAATTTGTCTTGCCCTTTCTTACCCACAGATTGCCAAACTCTTTGAGGCCTCTGGCATCACTTTGCCTACCCCACCCTATGCCTCCACACCCCTTTCAACACAATCCCACACCTTTTCCACCTCCACGTCTTCCTTCCCCAGCTGCTGCCTTGAACTCACCTTGTTTTCCACCCTTTGCTTCATGGCCTACCATGGGATACCTCTTACTTCACAGCAATGCCTTCTCTGCCTTGACCCGTGTTTTGGTCCCTAACAGCACTGAAATCTCTTCCCACTTCTTTGAACACTGCTGAAAAACAGGAAGCTTTTTCTCTTTGGCAACGAGAACCATCTTTTACTCTTCGTTTGTTGTTATTGGTTAGAGTTACTAAGCTGGATGGAGACCTCTCCACAATAGGTGTGCTAGACAAAGACAGAAAGACACCGTTGCTGCCCCAGAGACGTTTAAGGTTTGACCAAAAGAACCATTTATTGGATCACACAGCTGATCAAATACCCCACACCACAGCCTGGTCCAAATCCTTCAGATCCCAGCTGGTCATATCTGCCATGGCATCAAAAGAGTGCTTCAACAAAGTGCTTCCATTTGAGCTGCCATTCCCAAGCCAGAACCTTCCAGCAGAGGACGTGTTGTTTGACATTTCAGCCTCAGCTTCCATGCAGCCTGACCTGTGGGGTGGGCAGCTTGCGTCAGTTAGGTTAGTTAAGATCAGCAAAAGGTCCTGAATCATCCACAACAATCACAGTGGCCAAAACACCTTTCCATTATTAATTACCTTGCTTTCAGGAGCTGGGATTGTCTTGCTGCCCCATTATACAGCCAGGAAAATTGAGCTGGCAGGAACTCCTTTCTGGCCCCATTATACAGCCAGGCTCAAATTCAGGGATTTTCCACTTACTCATCCTGAACCCAGCCTAAAGGTCCTTACTCAGCTATTACCTACCCTTCACCTGCAAAGATTATTATTAATGTCAACAGGGGTTTCCCTAGCAAGGAGAGAACAAAAACAGAGGAAAGGTCAAATGTGCAAGGCCTGGTTTCTTTCCCAGGTGCAAAATGGACTGAGGCAATGGTTCATCCTGCCTGACTGCAGGCACATGGCAGAGGCAATGAAGTTGTGCTGGTATTTCCAGAGCTTGGAGATTTTCATTTCTGTGGCCTGGTGCTCTCTTTTGTCTGAGGTCATAAACACTGTTGTGTTCAAGTCCTGAAGTCTCTGATGCTTTTCATTGCCTCCCACCCAACTGGATGAGTGAAGCCAATGGCACCTCCCAGTAGTGCTGGGGAATAGGAGAAGTGGTGGGAGAGAGGCTGCAGATAAAGGACCTGTTCAATGCAATATCAAAGATCTCCACAGTTGAACCCAACTGGCTTTGCAGCTTTGAGAGCTTCATAGGTATCTATTTGGAGGAAAAACTGATTAAACCCTTTCCTTTGTATCAGCAACGTCATAACATGCCAGAAATGATTGGTGCTGTCACTGTCCCCAGGATCCTTCCTGGTGTTCACGCAAAACTACACTGAAACTCTGCCTTAGACTATTATTTTTCACTTCCTTCCTGTGTTGCCTCATATTATGCCTGAAGGAAAGGTGAGGTGCTTTAGGATGGGTTCATGCTCACAGCTTGCTGATTAACTGGTAGTATGTGCTGATGGCCAGCTGGCTGATAGCTCTGAGGCTAGAGAAAGGCCCTTTGAGGATGCACTAAATGCAAATCTTTCCCACCTAGCTATTGCTTTTTATGACATCTGCAGATAGCTTCAGTTAAGCTTCAAGATCACCCTCCCTTTGCCAAGAAGTTTTAAAACTGGCCAGTCTGGAAGAGGTGAGAACGTGTGGGAAGGAGGTGAGATTGCAGAATAATCATTTTGTTGAGAAAAATCAACAGGAAGCTTTCAAAATTGTGACCAAAGTAAGCGCTTATGAGACCTGGGTGGGCTGAGAGTTGGGTGGAGAGGAACCTGATGAGGTTCAGCAAAGGCAAGTTTAGGATCCTGCATCTGGGGAGGAATAACCACATGCATGGGTACAGGTTGTGGGGTGAGTTGCTGGAAATGAGCTCTGCAGAGAGACCTCTGGAGGTCCTGGTGGCCAGCAGTTGGGCAGTGATTGACCAACAGTTGACCAATGGTTGACCACAGGGTAACTATGAGTTAGCAGTGAGCACTGGTGGCCAAGAAGTCCAATGGGACCCTGGGGTCCATGACACAGAGCATGGTTAGCAGTGCAAGAGAGGTGTTCCTCCCCTCTGCTCTGCCCTGAGGGGAACACAGCTGGAGCACTGTGCACAGTACTGGGCTCCCCAGTTGAAAGGATATCTTTCCAGAGCAGTTGCAGGTCGTATTTTTTCATAGGAAAAATCACAATTACAAGCACTGGCTGTGAAGATAGACACACTTATTCAAGGGCAAGATGCACGAACCTCCTACAAATCTGCATCAGACAATGAAAATCTGCATGTCTGTGCAGTAAGTGACATCTGAGTTTATCTGATAATGCATACATTTTATGTATGTCTTTACAAAGACCCAGTATGCCAGGTGTATTTGTTCCTTTGGTGAAAAGTACAGATGTGTTTTCAATTTACTGCGGATCTCAAGTGGTAAAAGTCTCCAGACCTGTAGAATTCCATCCTGATGTTAGAGTGACTTCAACAGAGGTGGTATTGACCTTGTTTTTACTATCCCACCTCAGAAAGGGGTCTATGGGAAGTGCTGTCAAAGTAGAAGATAGCTGAAGAAGTAAAACAGAGGTGATTCTGGATCACAGTAAAATTAGACGAGTGCAAAGAAGTCGCCCAGCAAGTGGAAATGAAGCAGAAAAACTCCAGTCAGGTTGCTCAGGTTCCTCATCCATGGTGCAACCTGCTCAGAGCACAGCTCCAACACAGCTCCCCCGAGCTAGAACTGTTATGCCCCAGCTTCCCCCCCACCTTCCCCTACTCCCTCCCAAGTGAGCCTTTGTACCAACGCAGCAGAAACGTTGAACCTAACTGCAAGCAATTAGCATCCAACTCAGATGGAGGCACAGGGCTCAGGCAGGGCTGGGCTTACGAGAAACAATAACAACAACAGAACAACAACTGCAATAAAAAAAAACCCTAGCAGGCAAGGAGAAAACGCAGCTCAGTTTGCACAGCGAAGGGCATTGGAGGGAGGGGTGGGGTCAGCTGTAGCCTTTCTCAGAGCCTGGAGCATCACACACATTCTTGCAGAGGCAGTAACCGAATCCACATGGTGCACAGGCCTTGGCAGATGAGCGTAATTTAATTGAGCTAGCCCCATACCTGAGGGGAGAGGAAACTTGTTTATTTGGAAACAAAACTTGTTTTTCTCTTTTTTTTTTTTTTCTTTTTCTTTTTTTTCCTCTTTGGTTTTGTTTTGTTTTAGCCTCAAGGCCCTTGGAAGTTGGTGCCAAGTTAGTGTGCATGAGTTCTGCCTTTGTTTAACCCTGTTTCTGCTGATTCAGAGGCCTGAAAAATGGGAGGCTCAGAGGAGACCTTATTGCTGTCTACAAATACCTGAAAAGAGGTTGTGGAGAGGTGGGGGTCAGCCTCTTCTCCTGCTTAACTAGAGGGAATGGCCTCCAGTTGCAACAGGAGAGATTCAGGTTGGACATTAGGGAAAATTTCTTCTCTAAAAGAGTGGTCAGGCACTGGAATGGGCTGCCCAGGGAGGTGGTGAAGTCACCATCCCCGGAGTTGTTCAAGAAACATTTAGGTGTTGTACTAAAGGACATGGACAGTGGGAAATATTGGTGGTAGGTGGACTGGATGATCTTGGAGGTCTTTTCCAACCTTGGTGGTTCTGTGATTCTATGATTTCCTGGGTGCTAAAGCCAGGAGAGGCTGTTAGAGAATTCATAGAACTATAGAATGATTAATTTTGGAAAGAGTACTGAGGTTCTTCAGTAGAAGACTTCAGTAGTTGACTGAAGTCTAACCATCAACCCATGCTTATCACAGTAGACCATGTCACTCAATGCGACATCCTCCCTTTTCTTGAAGACTTCCAGCATTGAAAATGCTAAAAATATAGAAGTATGTCTTACTCCTTTCTTCCTCTCCACTTCCCCAAAGAGCAGCTTCTGGGTGTTGGGCTGAGTTAACAAGGGGACACAGTGATCACGCTTACTGTGAAGTTAGTGAAAAAGGAAGCAGAAGTATTCTCAAAAATCCTTTGGTTCCAGGAACAGCATCTTTAAAGGAGAGAAGAAAATGCCACAAAAAGCCTGGAGAAGTCTTTCATAGTACAACTGCAATCCTATAACTCGGTTTCTCCATCACACGCTTGCAACAGGTTCACACTTCAAGAAAGCAAGGGATTGGCTCAAACCTAAAATTTCAGAGGAGGGAAAGAGGTTGAGAGAAGAAAGAATAGAACAAAAAGTTCACAACTTGCAGTTGTCTGTGGCATTGAAAGCTTCCCAGTTCCAAAGCTCCAGCTCTGCACTTTGCAGCACACTTCAGCTTTCCGGGGGCACCTCAGCCTTTCTGCAGTCAGTCACAAAGCAAAGAGGAAGGCTGTACAGTGGTTATAACATGATGTTTTACAAAGAAATGTCAAATCTTCTTGCAAAACCAAAAAGCAGCATGTTTAATAACTCCTTCTTGGCAGTGAGTACAGCAGAACTGCACTGAAAATGTTCCTGTTTGAAATACTGAGCCTTTGGCTTAAGCTGTTGGAGCTGCTCATTTTTTAAATGCATGTTCCTCATGACTTGGATTCAATCTGTCCCATCAATAGATGGGAAATGGAGGTAAGGAGGGGTGCATTACAGGGCTAAAATCAAAGGAATCAGTTACAAGTAACCTTTCTCTGTGGATAGCCTCCAGCTCATGGTCTTGCTCTGTGCTAAGGTTTCTAATAAATGAGAAGCAGTACATCCTTGTGCCAGAGGTGAGAAGACTGATGCAAATTCCCTCTTACTGCTCTTCTTGTAGCCTCCAGTTTGGCAGCATGTGAGTTCAGAGGCAGAAATGGCAAAAGGTACAACATGCAAGAGCAAAATATGAGTGTAAAAGCAATATTCCACCCCATGGAGAATCTGGACGCAGTACAAATCCCATGTCTAGGCAAGGCAAACTTGCTCAATGTCAAGGAGAATGTAAGTTCTCATGTTCTTCCAGGTCTGGGTTTCACCTTATCTCTGCAACCAGAACACCGTCAGACAGAAATCCAGAGACCCACAATTACGTTAGAGTGATTTCCACTTTCTTGTGGATGCAACGAAGGGCAGATCCAAGGTAATGCCAAGGGTGGAGAAATTTAATAAACAGTGCCTTTGAGCTACTCTCCATATCAAAACAGTGAGATAAAAAATTACAAATGATTCATAATTCTGCCAAGCGGTTGCACAAACAGCGCTGAGGCAATGAGGCTGGAAGTGCATCTCCATTGGGTGAAACGTGCTCTCAGCGGGGAGGACACCAGAGAAATGTGGTAGAGTGAACTTTCAGTAGGTGACAGTTCAAAAGGAAGATGAGATACCGAGGTATTTTTGGAAGAGAACTTAAATACCTGTGACACAGGTCCCAGCTAGATAGAAGCTGCAGGAGCCAACTGATTGCTCTAATTAGCCGAAATTGAGGAATGCGGGAAAAGAAAACATTTGAGTCAATAAGATTTTTCAGTTCAAGAAATGAATGGGGCTCCTTGTGTGGAAAGTTCCTCATGCTACCACTATCTGAAAATGTGGCATGGCCTATAAACCTCTGGTAAACAGGGCTGTCCTCCTATCTTGCCAGTAAGGCTCAAATTCATTTGCCCGCAGAGGTGTCCAGCATCATATTAGGTATTGCATCCTGCCTTCTCCACCTGCTTTTCCAGGAAAAGAGCCTATGGGAAGTAGAGCTGTGTCCTCCAGTCTCGTGTGGATTTCTTAGATACACTATTACACGTGAAATTAGATCAGTTAGAGTCATAGGATCGTAGAATTGTTAAAGTTGGAGAAGGACTCAAGCATGACCAAGTCCAACCCCAACCCATCCCCACCATGCCCACTAACCATATCCCTCAGTGCCACATCTCCAGTTTGTGAACACCTCCAGGGATGGTGACTCCACCATCTCCTTGAGCGGCCTGTGTCAGTGCCTGACACTCTTTCTGAGGAAATGTTTCCTAATATTCAAGCTAATATCCTGGCACAACTTGAGGCCACTTCTTCTTGCGCCTGACAGCTGGGAGTACAGGCAACCCCCACCTTGCTACAACCATGTACATATGAACCACTGAATCCCACCCTGGATTTGAAACCAACAAAGGAACTTAAACATCTGAATGTAGGAGTCTACGTATGGGTGCATTTGGATAATCTTGGTGTGTAGAGGGTTTTCTTTTGAATAAAATGGGCATCTCAGGCTCTGTTGGCAATATGAACGTGTGCATGATGCTAGCTGAGATGCTCAAATGTACGTGAAGCATCTTCATGGGGCTGGCACAGGACCTGCAGGAGATCTGTGACCTTTGGAGCAGCAGGTGGAAGCCAAGTGGAATACCTAGAATAGATCCACATGGCTGTACAGGCAGCTGAAAGCATTCCAGGTCCATTTGTTCAATGAGGAGCTACACTGCATCCTTCCTGCTTTGCCCTGGACACCTTCATGCATTGTTCATTAGACCCTGTCGAGCTGTCCCACGTGCAGGTAGGCATCCACGTGCAAGCACCCAAATACAGGTGTGGTGATCTGCAAGCTGAACCCTCCCCTAAACCATGGATAGTGATTCACTCAGTGCGATTTTTCAATGAGATGTGCTGTGCTCTGTGGAAATGACATTTAGATAATAATTTCCTTCAGTGTCTTGTGAAACCACTGCCTGGGAGAGATCCACAAGACTCACTGAAGTCAGGATATTGCTTCTACTGCTTCCTCTTTACCCACAAGACTTGGTAACCTTGCCAGATTTGGAAATTAGGCTGGCTTAATGTGACCAGTTCTTAGGAAATCCAGTTCTTATCGCTTCCTTATCCTTCAAGGTTTGAACAAGGCATGTTCAATCAACTATTGGAATATCTCTGTTGACGCTGAAGTTAAAGGGACAACAATACCATCCTTCGGATTTCTCTTTCCTTGGCCATCCCCTCCACTTTTTAAAGGCAGAGTTTATGCTTTTCTACAGTTTCTTTCCCTTGCTCTCATGCACATACAACCCCTGCTGTTCTTTGGTGCACTCCAGCTGGGATGCTCAGGATCCCAATGGTCAAAAGACAGGAATTAATTGGAATACTATAACACTGTACTACTTTCCTTCCTTGTCCTCCCAGACTGGAGATCAAAGACCTATGAAACAGGACTTTGCAGCCTTGGCCATCTGAGAGATCACGAAGCATCTTATAGGCTTGGATGCCTTAGCAAGGACAGAAGAAATTGGCTTATTTGTGCCTAGATTCCACGATGATGGGCACATTAGGAACCTGTGGGCTGGAAAATTAAAGAGATATTTTAAAAGCCCTGCCCAGTAAATAGAGATGCACACACTTTGTGTGACGTGTCTGAGTTGCCCCAGATAATGGCTAATGGGTCAGAGATTGCCCAGCCTGGAGTACTCCAGGCTGAATGCAACCAGGACCTGCCCACCCAGTGCAGCTGACTTATCTAAACAGTCTGCAGCTTGTTCTCTCCCCGCTTTGGCCTCCACTCCAAGCTTTATTGTTTTAATTGTTTTAAGCATCTGGACTCGGTTAACCTTTTATTTTTTTCCTTTCTTTCTTTTTGGTCAATGCAGAAGCAAAAAAATAAAAAATAAAAAAATGAAATAAAAAAAAATTAGCCCTTAATATTGCAGTGCCATTAAATAAAGGTGCCTTTTGCTGAGGGGTGCACCATTGCAGTGATTTGGGGCAGGGTCTGCAGTGCAAGGGACACAAAGAAGGTTAAAGCAGGAGGAATCTGTGCTGGAGACATCTGATTTACCGCACAGTGATGCTCTATGGGCAGCCAGCCCCAGGCTGTGGCTGGCTGTGAGAGATGGCTGGAAAACATCTGCCAAAATCATTTTGAACTGTGAATAGTATTTTTTGGATGCAGCCAAGTTCCCCCTTTACCCCCCACCTTCAGAGCCCTTTTCATGGAAGCGTTGAGATTTCAGTGAAAAAATCCCACAGAAAGAACATCGATGTAAGAAACAAAATGTAAGGGGCTAAAAGGAAAACATTTCAGAATTCTACTTGAGATTTCTGGTGATTCTTTTGACTTTTGTTACCTTTGCTCTGGGGTGATCTGTTGTATGATTTTCCGTGGTGTGTCAGTGGTAGAGGATTCATTAGGCAATGTGACTATCAGTATGTCATAATACAGTCGTGGAAGTTTTGTCTTTTTTTTCCTTTGTTTGCCTTTTCAAACCATTTAGGGCAAATGCTACTTAGCGCTGGCTGAAATATCTTATCTTCCTTTCTAGATCAAAGTGTCTCCTGTTTGTGTTGTAATTAATAAGTAATGAAACACCTTAATTACAACACAAACAGGAGATACTTTGATCTGGAAGGGAAGATAAGGTATTTCTCTCACTGCTAAGTAGCAGCTGCTCATAATGATTTTGAAAAGAAAATAAAAATAGAATATTTAAACAATTTTGGGTCATTATGGCATGCCAGGAGTACCTGCCATAACATAGGAAGAGATAATATAAATATAATAAAATACTATTAAAAACCCATAAAACAACCGAAGAATTTCTTGAACTATGTTTTTGGAGTGAAAATTCCCTCATCTAGGCAGTTTCAAAAGTAGTCGGTTTTGTTCTGATTCCAAATGAAAACAGTAGAAGTTCCTGGGAAAATGGGAATGTGTGAACATCAGTGCCTTCTTGCTTCTGCATCAGTTCCTCTTCTTGTACTGTGAGATTATCCATCCAGGCTGGATGTGGCTCTGGGCAGCCTGGTCTGGTGGTTGGTGACCCTGCACATAGCAGGGGGGTTGAAACTAGATGATCATTGTGGTCCTTTTCAATGCAGACCTTTCTGTTATTGTGGATGATGACCATCTGTGCCACTGAGGACATCCAGTACAAAGAGAAACATCCCTCGAATTATTGCTCTTGTCTAGAGAAAAATTCAGACAAGAAAATTGCTGCTTGCCAACTCTTGCACTGCCTTCCAGAAAAGTGTAAGCATCACCCATAGAGTCCTGCTACATCTTGACCCATCCTTCTTTCTGGTCCTTGCTGGTGCCTGGAGAAGTCTTCTGTTATTTATTAAGTTATTATTAAGAGAAGTCCTCTTATTTATTCAAGTAAACCTGTTGAGAATGACTGGAAGAAAAGGTCTTATGTCACTAATTTGAAAGAATGAGAGGGTATGGCCTCAAATTTTACCAGGGAAGGGTCAGCTGGGTTATCAGGAAACATTTCTCCTCCGAAAGAGTGGTCAGCTACTGGCACAGGCTGCACAGCAAGGTGGTGGGATTACCATCCCTGCAGGTGTTCAAGATCTGTGGAGATGTGGCACTGAAGGACATGGTCAGTGAGCGATATTGGGGATAGGAGGGCAGTTGGACTTGATGTCTTTTCCAACCTTAATGATTCTCTTATTCTATGACTCTAATTTGTGATCTAAAGTGAGCAATGGCTTCCTTATTTCAAGAGCATATGAAGCCATTTTAAGTCATGACAGAAAGATGTCAAGTATTACTTCTGCCTAAAATACCCAGGGCCACCACTTGCAGCACCCCATATGCTTCTGGGAAAAGCTTTTATGCCAGTGGGAAGGTGAACTGTACTCTGAAGCCTATGATCTGGATGTCAAGTTCAATCTAGAGAAGCTGGGGCATCTGGTTCATGTTTGCCATGCTGGAGCCATAGCAGTGCGAATGGCTGCAGCAATAACAATGAGAAGACCTGAAGGGCTTGTGGCTGGGAGTGGAGGCTGCATCCTGCATTGCCATCCATCCAGGAACACGTTTAGGGGAGCTTTTAAGTCATGTCAGGAAGAGAGGTGAGACCTCCATGCAACTTCCCCCTCCACATGATGGCTGCAGCCAGTCCCAGTTACATCCTTTTTCTCCTGAGTGCCTCACGACTTGGTAATGATTAGTATTCATCGGTCTTACAATATAAAATTACCTTTAGGAAACTGCTCATCCATCACTTTCAGGTTTCTTCCAGAAATTCAGTCAGAAATTTGTACAGAAATAAACATTTTCCAGGAGGAAAGGAAACAAGCCAAGCCAACCTAAGCCAAGTTAAGCCAAACCATTTTTTTTTTCACAAGCTTTAATAATGTGATGCTAACGGGAAGCGGAATCATGCAAGCGTATATTAAATGAGAAGAAAAATGTGAAGTGGTGTGGGGATCACACTAAAAGGTGATGAACTGAACTTTGGGCACAATTTAACTGATTCAACTGACTAGTATGTTAATTTAATTGGAATTTGGCCTTATCTTCTTTTGCAGCAGAACTGATTTCTAACAGAGCGATGCTAGGATAAGCTTGCAAGTGAGGATGGAGAAGATGCTTCCTTTCACAGTAATTCTGCACCAGTTGATAAAACATATTTGGCATGGTCTATGGGAGGAAGAATCCTCATGCCATGAATAGACACCACCTAGGTCTGCATAAGATTGGGTTGGTGGGACTAGCAAATAAGGAATAGGCACATCTTACCCTACGTTCTAAAATCCATCTGTATCTGGTAGTATTTCTAATGTCATCTGCCTGAAGGATTCTTCTTTGTTTGATTTGAATCTTTTTTTTTTTTTTTTTGGCTACTGAAATCATACTGTGGCATGCAGGTTAAATCTGCTGTTTAGTCTGGAGGTTGTGCTCTCCTACCTCATGGAGTTACGCTTGAAGGCTTTTCATGTCGAGGTTCACTTGAACTCTTTAGTTCAACCCACCCCGGGCTTGGCTCTGATATCAGCAACAAATAATAACTATCTATTTTTGCATACATTAGAAGTTCGATGCCTGTACTAAGGAAGTGGTTACGGCTCCTCTTCCACCTACTCTGGAAAGATTCCTAGTAATGAATACTTTTCCATGTATGAATGTCTTTATTTTCTTTTTCTTTTTCTTTTTCTTTTTCTTTTTTTTTTTTTTTTTTTTGGCTTCTTCCCAGCTTCTTTAAATACAGATTTTCCTAAGACATGATGTCTCTTGTACAGCTCTGTCACGCCTGTCTTTATTGAAGCACTGATCCATATGAGCATTATCAGACATATAATGGTGGACCGCCTCGGCCAGAATAGCAGCTAATGCACTTTAATGAGTTAATAGTTTTCTTTGGTTTTCATTTTTTCTTGAATGGTTGTGAGTGTAAAGGCCATCACATTGCAAAGCACTACGCAATGAACTGGGACCCTCCTTAGAGAAATACATTTTCTACCTACAGCTCAAAGTCCAGAATCCAGAATGAGAGATTTGACTGTCCAGCAGTAGCACCTGTGGATTGAATGACTGAGACATGAAGAACCTCAAAAAGATTTAAAAAAATAATAATAATCTGTTTTTCAGAGCTTTGAACACTATATATTTTTTTTTTTCTGGGAAGAGAACTCATTCCCCTAATGGAACAATGCATTCTGAATATCCTCAGGAAGTTTATAGTGTAACTGTATAAATATATATAACCATAATTCAGTGACAGCATCAGCATCCACAGTCTGACTGAGAAAAGTAGATTCCTTATTCCTAGGAAAATTCAGAAATTTCAAACTAAATTGAGAAAATAAGAAACCGATCTAAATCTTGAGTCCAGACAGATTAAAGAAATATATCCCAATAATATAAATATATCATTTTGATGATACAGAAACATTTTTCTTCAAGAAGTGAGGGCATATGATCTGATAACGTCAAAGCAGTATTTTAAATCCAGCCTGCTAAAGTATGACACATATTGGAAAGTACAGCATATTAACATGAATACATGTCAAAATGGTATGGATAATAAATTCAAGATGGGCCTGTTGAAATACTATCAAAATAAAATTATTTCATCCTTTTCAGTCAAATAGAATGAAGAGAAAGCAACCAATAACTTTCTTAAAGACACTTATGAAAAATTCTAGCAAAACATGGGACTCAATAAAAAGGCATTGCCTGACAGCAAGATGCCTTGGTTGGCATTTTTGATGCAGTTTGATTGCTTTCTGCAGGCCCTTATCAGGAAGAGATAATTCCCTTTGACTATTCTCTGTAGTTTTATTAGCATTTGATTGCTTACGAATTCTGCTTCAGACACCTCATGCATAACACATCCCAGTCCCAGCTACTAGGCTGTGAAGACTAAATCTTGAGTCCAACTGAAATCAAAAGTGATGTCTACCATTTCATTTCCAAAGAAGAACATTTTCACCTTGGCCACCTGAGCAAGCTTTGCAGTGGGGGGGGAAATATAATCAGTGCCAATGCTGAGGCCCATTTGGACTATCAGAAGGGCATCCAAAGTGTGGCATCCCAAGAGGATGGGACCTGCTGGTTCTGTGGTGAGCATCGGCCAGGCAGAGACCACATGGACAGTTACACTCATTTGCAAAGTTCTCCTTCAGGCATGAGTTACTCATGATCCAAGATCATAATGAGGGCTCTCCAAGGTCCTTCCTACATCTCTCTGTTGTTTTGTTTCTTCATGCACCACAGCCAAAGATACTCTCCTTCCACTTTGATGGGTGGTGGTGAGGGTTGGGTGGCTGCAGCATCAGGTGAAGAGCCGTCATTGAGTGCTGCAGGCTGATGGCTGCGAACTAGCTTAGTTGATGGAAAGTGCTATTAGAGCAGAATGGAGCCATTTATGAAATCAAGACACATTTCTAGCCTGTGGTCATGCATCTTGCTGGTTTGGTCCCACTCACTACAGGCAGACCTTCTCCAAATGGTAGAGAATTAAGAGTTATCAGACCATGCAGCCCTTCTCCCTGCCAAGGTAGTGATGTTTCCCGCAATCTCTTTATTGTCTACTCAACTTGTAATCTCTCTCTCTGCAATGGGGCCTCCAGAATTTCCTATGAGAGACAATTCTACAGTCATCCAAACCAAAATGAATGCTGGAGACTTAATGTGAGGGTCCAAGAGGAGAATTAGCGTATTGCCCTTTGGTTTAACCCACAAGCAAATCTTCTTGGATCTCAGACTCCTTCCTCCACACAGGAGAGCCAGAACTGCATGAACCAGTATTTGTGTAGATCTATTCCCTTTGGCAAAGCAGGATGTCCTGGCCCAACTTAAGGACAGCTTTCAGTGTTGTTGTCTTTGTTTCTCTGTTTTGATGTCTGACCTTACAAATTGGTCTTCCATTTTTTTCTTTTCTCCCCCCTCCTCTTGTCCCTTCCCCTTTTTCTTCATGCCACCAGCATTAAATAGCTCAAGGCTGTATTTAAAGAACTGAGAAGCTGCAAAGAATCAAGTAGGATAATGGGAAGAAAGGCTCAATGGTTCCCCAGGGACTTATCATGGTTTCTCTCCAACTGTTTTACATGGAGTCGAAAGTTCAGCCTCACATTTTCTGGAAAGGGAAAAAAAAATGGAGAGAAAGAAAGAGGACAAGTCGTGATGTGGGAATCTTTGGACTGTGATGAAGATGGAAGGCGCCACTCGAAAAAGCGGAGCTCTTCCAATGAGAAACAGATGTCCTACATGTTCCTAAACACATTCAGTCCGTTTTCAATTACACCAGAATTAGAGCAGTAATGAGAAACAAAACAGGGTTGTTGGGTGTGGTTTTTTTTTTTTTTTTTCCCTCTCTCTTCTCTTGTCTTCTTTCCTTTCTGCCCCAGATGGATCGGTAGCGTATCTCCAGATGACATCTGAGATTGCTTCCTAAAACAATGCTAATCATCTAATACTCCTAGCCTGACACTAATCTTTTCTTTCCTCAGTCTCACTTTCTTCAGACAACTGAATGCAGGACCAACTCTACAACCTGAGGAGTTCATTAGACTTAGTGAGAAAGGCTTATTCTGCACATTTTCTGCTTGTTGGAAGTTTCATTGATAAAGACACTTTCATGTGTGTTATTTTTCTTAAACCAAAACCGAATGTCTTTCTTTTCTCAGCGGTGAGATTCCTCTTTAGAGAAAGAAAGAGGAAGAGGTATTTCTCAAGAGTTTGCATGCTGGAATCAGAAAGTATCTTGAATGACAGTTTTTATTTTCATTTTCCTAAAGCAAATATGGATTTTGCTCAGTACTTTCTTGGTTGCTCAAAGGCAAGTTCACACTGAGAAAATAAGCAAGCCAACTCTCTCCCTTCAAACTCCCTCTCAGCTGCTTTGGCAATCTGGTTTTCAAGCCTCTTACTCAGATACTTTTATATATATACATAGTAGGCTAAACATTAAAGCAGATTAAGCCCTAGAAAGTGCCAATTTTTTTTGAAAGAGAGGACTGGAAATTTAATTCTAGACTCTCTGTTGACTCCTGCTGGGTGGTCATGTTGGGGATCACTGCCTCAATTTCTCTTCTCTCTCTTGCACAGAATGCATTGCAGAGATGTCTTGTAGAGTGTCTCAAGTAATGAGTTGGAAGGGACTCACAGGGATCAAGTCCAACTCCTGTGGGGTAAGAGTAAGGTAAAGGGTAAGGAAGAGGTGAGCAATGGACATGGAGAAAAGCGTTGTTACAAGAACAAGCTATGGAGGAAGGATCATCCTCTCTTGGGTTTCAGACTTTTGTGTGGAATCATATTAAGGTTAGAAAAGGCCAACATGGTCATCGAGTCAACCCTTCTCCACCACAGAGCCTGGATGTTGGGCTGGGAGTGTGAGGAGGGCTGTGTTGGCCCTGTGAGCACACAGCTTTTGGACCAGGACTGTCGGTTGCTGTTTCTCAAGGGCTGCGTTCACCAGCCCAGCCCATGAAGATTACAGCCCTAAATCTCATGTTATTTGAGGGCATGAGAATTAGCACAAGGTGATCTGAAGGATCCAGTTCCTCCAAGCAGAGAGATCCTCCCTGTCTGCACATCAAACTGTCCTGCTAGGACTTGCAGCAAAAAGGCTGAGAGCTCCAAATCCTCTAAATCCTCATGGTTTTACACATTGTCTTCCAAGTAGTGCTGGGGATATACTGGGGAAAAAAAAAAAAACAAAAAAAAAACCTGCTAAATTCTGCTAATTTTGGGAATGAGAACTCACTCTGCAAAGCTATGAGAGTCGTTTCTAGTGTAAGGGCTGTGTTTGTGTGTTCAAACAGCCAGCAGAGGAATGCTAAATGAAAACAGGCTAACTCCATGAGGATGTCATTGTTGGATTCTCTGTAGAGCTGCAGCACTTTCTATAACACAGCACCACGAGGGCCTGTTTCTCTTCCCACATTCATGATACTTGTGAAGAGTTTTAAGACCTCTCCCCTCACATTCAAAGTGAGTTGTGTTCAGTCTGCTGGTTCGGGATTTGGTGGGTGAGATAACACAGCGAGGTGGGGGTCAGTCTCTTCTCCAGTGTAACAGTGATAGGATAAGTGGCCTGAAGATATAACCAGGGGAGGTTCAGGTTGGATATTAGGAAATATTATTCTTTGAAAGAATGGTCAGGCACAGGTTGCTGAGGGAGGTGGTGCAGTCTCCATCCCTGGAGGTGTTCCAAAACCATGGAGATGTGGCACTGAGGGATGTGGTCAGTGGCACGGTGGGATGGGTTGGGGTTGGACTTGGTGATCTCAGAGGTTTTTTCCAATCTAATGATTCTGGCACTGGAAAGACCCATTTCTGGTTGCAGGACTGTGTAAAAGCTTGGCCTGTGCTGTTTTTCTGCAGAGGAGGAAAAAACGAGTAGAAAAAAGACATTGATCTATTGCAATGGTGCATCTTTCAAGATGATTTTCATAGAATCCTGCTGTAGGAAGCGCTGCGGTTGGAAAAGACCTCTAAGATTCCCAAGCCCAAAACCCAATCCATCCCACCATGGCCACTAACCATGTCCCTCAGTGCCACATCTCCATGATTCTGAACACTTCCAGAGATGGTGACTCCACCACTTCCCTGGGCAGCCTGTGCCAGTGCCCAACCACTCTTTTGGAGGAGAAATTTTTCCTAATATCCAATCTGAACCTCTCTTGAGATTTGTTTTGTTTCTCCTTAGATAAGCAGTAATGAAATTCTATTTAAGGTTCAAGTAGTCAGGAAAAACATCAGCTTTGTTACTTGGACCTCTAAAAGATATGATACAAAGTCTCTTTAAGGAATAAAGAACAAAATGTGGTTTTGTGGTTAAATTTACATTCTTAATTCTGCATTTCCTAATTTCTGAGAATTCAATGTCTCAAAATTTCCATTTCATTAACCTTTGTTATTTGCATGCAATGTAAACTGCTCTTGCAGATTGCTGGAGGAAATCATAAACACTCTGGCTGTTCCTTGGCCTCTCCTGAAACCTGCTGTCTTGAAACGCAACACAAAGTCAGCCTTCATGAAAGCTTCCCTCTTTACACCTCTCTGACTGTGTCTTTGGAAGTGCTTCTCAATGCTTGCAAATGAACATTAAGTCCCGCACATGAACATCCAAACCTTGTATTTTAGCACTTGTGGCCAGATGGAAGCAGTTCACCATCCATTACCCCTCTCTGAACTGCAAGCAAGTTGCTTTGAGTCCTCCTGCTTCTGTTCAAAGAATCACAGGATGGCTGGGGTTGGAAGGGACCCCAAAGATCATTCAGTTCCAACCCTCCTGCTGCAGGCATGGTTGCCAACCATTAAATCAGGCACTTCTGTTCTCAAAGTACATGAGATTAAATCAATGCTAAGACTTTTCACATGACGTGAAACAATTAAGAGCCCCGATTGTTGCTGAGAACACAGGTTCTGCATTGGCAGAGCTGGGCGACTTGCAAACCGTGAGAAGTGGAACAGCAAGTCAGTATTTGCCTAATCCCAAGTCACTCAAAAGCAAACGTGAGGGAAAGATACTTGGAGGATTTGAGGCCAGGTCACTTTGTGTGTGGGTCCCTGGGTTTTTGCTTTTGGTTTTGAATTTTAGCCAAGCTGGGGGTGAGTTTCTGTGATACTGATGTATGGACGCAGCACATCTTGGGCTTTTTGCATCTCATTTGAAAACGATGCCCCATCCCTGGAGGCATTCAAGGCCAGGCTGAATGTGGCTCTGGGCAGCCTGGTCTGGTGCTTGATGACCCTGCATGTAGCAGGGGGTTGGAACTAGATGAGCATCGGGGTCCTTTTCAACCCAAGCCATTCTATGATTCTATGATTCTATGATTCTATGATTCCATGATTCCATGATTCTATGATTCTATGATTCTATGACTCTATGAAAAGAGAACAGCTCTTGGGCTGTGCTGTAAGGGAAAAGACTTTGGTTTCCACCTCTTTCGGAACCTACAGCACATGCATACCTACATACAGAACCTAAAGCCTTCAGAACTCTTCCCCCTTATATTGGAAATATTCTGGCACCCCAAGAGTGACACAACTCAGAAAAAATTGCAGGAAATACTATGAAGTAGGTGCAAGACTTCCTGTTTTCAAAGAGGTCAAATGTCAGTAAAAAAACTCTACAACTTTAAACCATTGAGCCAATTCCTTCCGAAAAGAAAAGGAAATTTGGAGATACCTTAAAAATCCACAAAACAGGCCAAGTGTGAAGAATAGCTTCAGCTATTTCTAATTTTTGTGTGTCCAAGAATTGTAATCAGGAATGTCTGGAGAAATGTACTTTTTTTTTTTTCTTGTGATTTCTTTCCCTTATTAGTTTCTCTCTCTTTTTTTTGGTGTGTGTTTATATGAACATTTTTAGCATGACATTCTTCAAACATTACCACTGCTCTCTCAGAGGATATCCACCTTTAGAGAAAGAGTTGGATTAAGGGAAATTTTGACACAAAGAGAATTAGCTATAAAAAGTTATGGGAAAGTGAAGAAGAGTCAGATTTCCATTACTCTTAACTACTTCGTGCAACTCCTTTAATCTATATATAAGGTAATTCATATATAGCTTCAGAATACAATTAAGAATGCCTCATCAAAGCATTTCATGCAATCCTCTATGGATTTTAAGCTTGCTGGGAAAGGCAGCAACTTGGTGACGAAATTCTTGTACAAAGTAGGCAGAATTTACATCTTAGTCAACACTATCAATCTCCCCCACCTTTAGAGGATTACTCAGCTCTCTTAGCACAATTTGCCTTTAGTACACCAAAGTACGGCGTCCAGTAACGAAGAGGAACTTCACCGCCCCTGGGGGAAAGCAGAAGATGATCCCTTGTGCTGCATAGCTAACAGTCAGGATTAAACTCCAGTCAAGTTGCAACTGAATTTCCATCTGAGGCCAAAAGCATTTCTTAATGCCCTCTAACATCCTTTCAAATCACAGAATCACAGAATGGCCAGGGTTGGAAGGGACCTCAAGGATAGCAAAGCTCCAATCCCCCGCCACATGCAGGGCCACCAACCTCCACATGTCATACCAGACCAGGCTGCCCAGGGCCCCATCCAACCTGGCCTTGAACACCTCCAGGGATGGACGGGGCATCCACAGCCTCTCTGGGCAGCTGTCCCAGCACCTCACCACTCTCTCTGTAAATAAGTTCCCCTTGACATCTGACCTAAATCTCCCCTCCCTCAACTTCAAACCATTTCCCCTTGTCCTGCTGTCATCTCCCCTTTCACAGAGTTGACTCCCCTCCTGTTTGTAGGCTCTCTTTAGGCACTGAAGGCTGCACTGAGGTCACCCCGCAGCCTTCTCTTCTCCATGCTGAACAAGCCCAGCTCCCTCAGCCTGTCTCTGTAGGGAGGTGCTCCAGTCCCCTGATCATCTCTGTGGCTCCTCTGGACCCTCTCCAACAGCTCCCTGTCTTTTTTGTACTGAGGGCTCCAGACCTGGATGCAGTACTCCAGATGGGGCCTCCCAAGAGCAAAGTAGAGAGGGACAATCACCTCCCTGTCCCTGCTGGCCACCCCTCTTCTGATGGAGCCCAGGATACCATTTGCTTTCCGAGCTGCAAGAGCACACTGCTGGCTCATGTTAAGCTTTCCATCTATCAGGACCTCCAGGTCCTTCTCCGCAGGGCTGCTCTCAAGGACTGCTCTTTCCAGTCTGTATAAATGCCTGGGATGCCTCTGGCCCAAGTGCAAAACTCTGCACTTTGCCGTGTTGAACCTCATCAGGTTCACCCTGGCCCACCTTTCCAGCCTGTCGAGGTCCCTCTGAATGGCATCCCTTCCTTCTACCGTGGAATCCATGGAGCGTTTTCAAGTTCCTGTTGTTGAAATGCACATCAAGCCCTGCAGCATCTCCTCATGCAATATTCCTTCTTTGCTGTTTCCTGGTAGAATATCTCCTCCCAGGTCCAGCACAGCTGTGGCCACTGCTGCTCAAGCATTAACAGAAGATATGGGGAATGGGCAAGGATTTACCACGGGGCTAAATGAGTTTCAACCTTTTCTTTTGCTCTGGGCTGCAAGTGATGGAGCTGTAGGTGTCCTTGCTCATTGTAGGGGAGTTGGACCTGTTGGCCTTTGGAGATTCCTTTCAGATCAAACGATTCTATGATTTTTTTTGAAGAGGGGCTTGATATCCTAGACAGGTGGGGATATCATTTTGGGAAGAACAAAAGCTGGCAGGAACCAGACGTAAATGATCTACTGCAGTGAAGGACTGGAGCACGGCAAAGGAACACATTCAGCATCAGCTCCCTGAAGACAGGAGAGCAAACTCCACAGCCTCCTTGCACCTGGCCAAGCTCAGCATCTCATCAGCATCCTGGTAGGGTGCCCAGCCTGCACTCCTGCCCAGCATCAGAGCCCACTGTCTGCTCAGAGCAGCCCTGAGAGCATGTCCATGTCTGTGCTCAGCAGGCAGCTCCATCCCCACATGCAGACACAAGACACACATCTTCCCTCACCTCCCAGGAATTTGCTGTAGATCTCACACAAGATTGAGGAATGGCTCATGGAAAGGAGAGAGGTAGAGAGAGACCTGGGTGTGCTACCTGGGGAGTTCTGGGACCAATTCTATTCTACTTATTGTCCCACCTAATAAAGAATAACCTCCATTTCTAGAAGAGAAAGCAGCTAATTTTTTTTCCCCGGGCAAAGGTAAATGCAAGGAAAATTCAGAAACATGGGAGAAATTACAGGGGAAAAAAAATTGCCATCTAAAAATGTCAAATGCAGAAATGCAGAGATAATTCAGAATTGCAGGGAAAAGCGTGTGATCTGCAAATGAAAAATGCAGAGGAAAATCAGAAATGTGAGGAAAAGGGAATTTCTGGGAAGGTCAAGGTGTCCCAGGTGCCTGGAAGATAGAAGTTGCATCAGTTTTGGATATGTCTTCACTGAGAAATTGGCTCAGGTGACAGCTGCCAATGGGTTGTAAGATATCCAGAGGTGAAATGCACTGGTGTTGTAGCAAGCTGATGATGCCTTGTGGTTCTTTCTCCACAAATTCTCTCACTTTGTCATCTTTCGTGAATGGGAATGGTAGGAAGGCACTGGAGGACACTCAAGGCAGGATGGAGGACTACTCACTGGGTCAACCCATTGGAAC
Source organism: Tetrao urogallus (assembly GCF_951394365.1). Classification (NCBI taxonomy): domain Eukaryota; kingdom Metazoa; phylum Chordata; class Aves; order Galliformes; family Phasianidae; genus Tetrao; species Tetrao urogallus. The sequence continues at coordinate 70,273,807 of NC_136817.1, forward strand.
CACAGCCTTGCACTCAGACAGGAGGTCTAACATGGGGGCATATATGGGATGGGGTTAATAAGAAGCTGCCACTGATTCCTTCAGCTTGAGGTTACCAAAAAACCTCTGAGCACAGCAGGGAGTGGTGGTGAAGCCTTTTATCTCATCCATCTTGCAGGGTAACAATAATTACAGCTCAGATGGAGGTAGGGCTATTGCTGCAACCAGGGCAGGAGCTTGCTTGATGTACGCCGCATGCATGCATGTGACTCGGTTGCATAACGTGAATGATTAGCCCCAGCTAACACTTGACATGTTACACAGGCACTGAGTTTTGGGCTATGTTTAGCAAGTGGTGGGGAATCTGCCTGGAGCTGCCAATTGGTGGAGGGAGGATCACGTGCCCCCATGGAAAGGAGCTCTTGTTCCAAGGAGAGCACAGCTAAAGCTTCTTGCTCTGCTCAGCGCCTCTGGGGAAGAGTTGCTTAATGATTATTTTTAAAACTAGGGCTACAAGCTCCTTCCTAGGTCAGGGTCCAACAGAGCCAGGTGCTGTACAAACACATAGCAAATGACAAGGCCTGCTCCAAGCAGCCTTCCAGCTCAGGCACGAGGCATCCAGGGAATTCGTGTCCTCTTCTCAACTCTGCCAAGCTGTGGCGTGATAATGAGGTATTTGCTTTACCTCTTGAAAACCCCCTTTTCTTTTTTTTTTTTTTGCAGCTCTTCTGTAGTGCAGTGAAGAGCCATGAGCTTTCGTTGTTTAGGCTGGAGACGCTTCAAAAGTGCAGAGTATCTGTCAAAACTTCTTAACTCTGTTATTGTTCCGTGCTATACAGCAATGCCCAACTATAGGTTAATTGCTACTCTTCTTTTAGAAAAAGTCTGTCTGATTTTGAGTTAATCAGTGGTGATCACTCCACACACCTGAATATACAGATGACATTGCAGTATATATAAAGATGTGGGGATGAAGACATCATGGTCTTCCTACCCATAGGAAATATGGAAAATGGCATACACACAGGCTCTAAGACAATCTGGAAAGCTGCTCCAAGCACTGTGTTTTAAATAAGTTGTGGTTGAACAGGAGCAGAGCTCAGACTTTGAGGGGTGATTCATCTCCATGCTGTAGATGCCTAAATCAGATGTTTGTAGATGTTTCTGCATTAAGTCTCTAACCCCCCAGGTACAATCATGGAGATGAAGCAGACAGCTTAGGCCATATCAAGAGTTCAAGTTGATCTGTTAGAAAAGTTGTCTCAGTCATGAAAGGGCAGGGAAAGGTGTCTGAGTGGTCATGGGAGGAAACCAAGAGGAACTTGTATTGTAGATCACGATCAAGAACACCAGCTTTGACTGCCCATTAATATAATCCTTCCTCACTTAACAAAATTTACTCTTCTATTCTCTTATTCCTTTTCTTGTGCTAAGCTTTATCCATGCACCCAGTTACAAGGTCTGTGTTTTAATTGCTCCTGGGCACTGCACTTCTCTATTTCCCTGGTGATCTCAGGGCTCCCATAACATGGGGTGGGCTTGAGCACCTGGGTTTGGTTTGAGATCTTAGGGTTAGAGTAATGGGACCTAGCTGTGCTTGCAAATCCAAAGGATTCCAGAAGTTAATTACATGGGAGAAAATGTGTGTGCTTGTGAAGTTTTTTTTTTTACCAAGAGATTGGTGAGGTGCTGGAACAGGCTGCTTCCAGGTTGTGATTGCCCTGTCTCTGGAGGTGTTCAAGGCCAGGTTGGATGGGGCCCTCTGCAGCCTGGTCTAGTATTAAATGTGGAGGTTGGCAGCCCTGCCTGCAGCAGGGGAGTTGAAACTTGATGATCCTTCAGGTCCCTTCCATCCCATTGTATGATTTTATGATTGTGTGATTCAACAGCTGCTGAATTTCATGGGGATCCTGTCACTTGTAGTTCTGCATGAACCATGGAATAATCATTAGGGTTGGAGGAGACCTTTAAGATCACCAAGTCCAATCCCAACCCATCGCACCATGCTCACTGACCACGTCCCTCAGTGCCACATCTCCACGGCTCTGGAACACTTCCAAGGATGGTGACTCTACCATTTCCCTGGGCATCTGTGCCAGTGGCTGTCCACACTTTCAGAGAAGAAATATTTCTTAATATCTAAGCACGGGCCAAGGCAGTGTCCTTCTACAGCTCCCCAGGGGTGACAGTTTGTGGTGAGTTGCATCCCAGGGAAGAAAATGTCAGTGAGAGGAACTGGATTCACAAAGCCTACAGTAGTACCTAGAGGCACAATGTAGTGCACCAGTATTTTGGTGGCTCGTTGTTGACTAAAGAGAGAGGAGAAGAAAATCATAAAGACAGTCACAATGGGCTGTTCATTGTGGTCCTCTGTCTCTGGAGAGAGAGCTGTAGCTTTGCATGTCAATGCTGTGTCAAGCAGGCTGAAAATGCAGACAGAGGGCATCCCTTGAGATGTGCCATAGACAGCGCTGTCGATCAAACCATCAGTGTTAGAACCATGAGCCCCCCCAGCAAAGACTAAAAAAATAGTCGTTGGAATTTGTGCAGTGTGAAAGAGAAAAAAAAAGTTATCGAGGCCTGCAAATGATATGAATTCGCAAAGGAGTTGCTTAAGCCCTGCCCGTGCTGATGCACTGCCCTGATTCCTTTTTTAATTAGCACATGAATAGGTGAGGTGAGGTTCCCTGCATAGGTATGGAAGCAGAAAGATTTATGAACCCGCAGCTGTTTGTTGCTGTTTCTGGAACCTGCCCCACACCCATATGTACACAGCAGAGCTCCCACTGCCAAAACAGGGAGAGCATGAGCAAACTGAGCAGAACGGGGTCATTTCCCAGAATGCCTGTGCTGGCTCCTCCAAAATAAGGAATGATAGCAATGTCCCCCAGCTTAAATAGGGGTCCTATTATGCCTGGATGCTGTGGTGGAAAAAGGATGCTCCCTGCCCCCCCTACAATTTACAGAGGGAATAGTTGAGGCAGAGATACATTCAGATTTATAGAAAAGGAGTTTGTGCAGTGTGACTGGATGACTTACCTAAAGATTCATGCGTGAAATGGGGATCTGAACCGGGCTCTCGTGGTGGGCCAGGGATACAGCCGTGGACTTGTAGCCATAGGATTGGAGGAGGTGCCCTTGCTGTTGGGGTCTCAGGCCCCCCAGTTCGTGCTTTCTGTGTTTCGATTTCCTGCCAACCCATTGCAGAGTTCTTAGTGGGAACTCCCCTACCAGCTCCTGCTGCAGGCACATCTAAGAACAATGCGAATGACTCCAGGGCAGTAAGCACAGCAAGTCCATGCTATGACCTGAGAGCCTTGTGGAAAGAAAACCAAACTCAAATAGAAGCCATCCAACCATCATCTGAATCAGAGCTTCCTATAGTCTTAGCCTGTTTTGCTCAACCTTAAGCCAAAGCTCAGTAGCATCACCTCTGGCATGCAGTGAAAGCTTTTCTTCATGCTCAGGGAAAGTCCCTAAAGATAGCTTTCCCAGAAAAGCAGCCCTGGATAGAGTGTTAATGAGACCTCCAAAGCACCTACCCTGTGACTTTCAGCTCAGTTCTCCACATCCTCATCTGGCTGACATGGTACTCTCACTAAATTCAGCTAGCAGTATGGAAAAGACATGGATTTCAGGCATGGGATGACTCAGCTCTGGAGGGCACATCCTTTTCTCCCAATCTCTAATCCTCTTTTGGTGCTTGCTGTTTGTTGACCCAGTGCCCGGCTCTTACTACAGCCTCAATGCTTTAGTTGAAACCATCTTGCGTCTCCCTCGGTAAACATCTCCAGAACCTCACCCCAGCTCTCTGGGGGATGAGGTGCTGCTGAGATCACCCAGCTTCGTTAGACCACAAAGACTGAGTCTCACGATGGTGCCTGTGATAACCCTGGTGTTTGCCTCCTGGCTCTCCGTGTTCCCAGTACATGTTCCTCTCCCTGGGCAGCTCTCATGAACTCTCCCCCAGGTGCCTAGGAGGGGCTGGAGCACTTTCTTACTCTGTGCTTGTCCTTGGGCTGGCATGGCACACAGCTCATGCAGCTCATTCCATGTTCTTGTGCAAAGCCACCAAGCTCTTCTCTTCTTCAGCTCTTCTCCTTCATGGCACCTCTAGCAGAGGACATGGCGCTGGAACGTGGTGGAATGCATGTGGTCTCTCTGGCATAATTGCACCTCAGTGCTGTGTGCCACTGTTGCTGTCAACATCTGAAGCTTTGCTGCTACCAGCAGTCTTCCAATAACTATTCATCAGGGATTATTTGCCTTAATCTTCTAAGTTATTATTTCAGCTGATGGTGTAAGATCATTAGCAGCCACGATGCCTTGGCAAGAAAGCGGGTAGAGTGAAAGAAAAATAAGACTTCTCTTTGCTGCTGTTTTTTCAGTTTTTCATGTAACTTCAGGCATGTGGTTTGTGCAAGGTTTCTGAGGGTTTGTGCAAGCTGCCAGCAGCAGTCTACCCCCATGGATGGATGAACAGCAGTGGCATGAGCCATCCTGCAGATCCCTACAATGTCCTTGAGACCTGGCTGGGATGTGGCTATGGATGAGAAGAGCTTAGATACACAATCACCCAACTTGGTGAGTCCGTCCAAGTGTGCTCTGATGCTTCTAGGGAGACTATTGAGTGGCTGGGACAAAATTGGAGACGGGGTGAGCCCATACCCCAACTCTGCTTTGTTTATTCATACAGAGTTGGCCTCGGGTGCTGCACTCATGAGCACTACCAAGGGACAGAGCCTTAGGCCTGAGCCTTGCACCAGAGGTTGCTGCACACTCAGCATGGTGTGCCTGCTCTTTGCCTGTTGCACCGTGCAGCTTATTCTGATGCAAGCTGGAGTCAGGCAGGTTCAAGTCAATGGATTTTTCCAAGAACTCAAGATTGTGAGGCTTCTGCTTTCAGGACAAGAAGGTTGGATGGTGGAGTAAATCCTTTAACCATGCTACCATAACTCACAAGATGAGGTCTTAACTTGATCTCAAGCCTAAGCCTGCATCTCTGTGGCTGTGCTGTTCCAGGACAGACCAAAATTACTTCAATAGTTTGCACACCACAGCCCTCAGTACAGCCAGGACACGCCACGTGCCTGCTGAAAAATCCTGACAACACCAGAAATACAAATCAAACAATGAATGTGACAACCTCCCATCCTTCACAGGCTGATGTAAAAATGTCCTGCTGCAACAGGGACATGGTTGGTAGACATAGTGGGGATGGACTGATGGTTGGACCTGATGATCTTAGCGCTACTTTCCAATTCTTAACGATTCTGTGGTTCTATCACTTTGTAAATAAAATGCATGGCACTCTTTCTGCCCTATGGCTGATCCTTTGCAACCTCCTCGTACCACTGCATGCACAAACTGTTCCACTGAATGACCAGCACCAAAACCAATCCACCTTGCTGCTTCCCAGCAAGTTCTAAGACAGAAAAGCTCCTCATGGTGCTCAGCAGGCAGACACATGGGCCATGGAACCTGTGAGTCTGGGAGCACAGAGGTGTGGTCCAAGCAAACAACTAATTGAAATAATCTGTCTTATTTTTTTTTTACTGGCTCTATGGCCCCCTCCAGAGACACGAAAGGGGAAGATTTTACCAGATTTATTTCTACATGAACAAAAGATTTACTCACACTTGGCTCTTTTTCAGGTGTCATAAATTGAGACCGCTATCTTTTCACAGATTGTCTTTCTGGATTTATCAGAAAGGACTTTATGGTTCAGAGCACCCTTTACTCCCCAGCCCCCCTCCCAACAATTTGAATGCCAAGCCTAGGGTACAGCCTGTGTTTATAAATATGCGTATCGGTTACATTAATGGAAACTGATTTATTACACAAATAAGAGAATTCATCAATTTTCATCTGGACCTCTTTCAATGGGACATAAATTACACTGTTGCTACTGGGTTTGGATTTCTAAGTGGATTTATCGGAGCAGGGACTTTGCTCATTTATTTTATAGCTCTCCCTGTCTGTGGAATAATTATAGTTTTGAAGTTTTTCTCCCTCCCTTTTTTCTCCCTTTATATATGAGCACTAGCTGGTATTTAGAGGAGCAAGGTCAGGGACTGCTTGGAAAGTCCTAACACTACAGGGCTGTCCCCCTGTGCTATTTGCAAAAATGTCAAAGTGAAATGGTGACACAGGGTGACTTGCAGTGGACCTCAATACAGAGAGACACAGCAAAAATTCTCACATTTGGAAAAGATTGGCCTATTGATCCCTTTTAGGAAGCTGGCCCCTTGCTGGTTGTTAACACTGGAGGGTGAACCCAAGCCGTGGTATGACTCTGAGATTCTCCTACCAGAGCATCTACGTAAAGCAGATGGAAGTAGAGTCCCTTGAGCTGTCTAGGTGAGCACGTCTGCTACTTCGACAGAGCACAAACTCCCCTCCTGCTTAAACACCTATAGCTTTAAATGTGTGCAATGCTGTGAGGCACCTTGCAACATGAAGGGGTCGATGCCTGGATGGGACCATAAGCAGAAGAGTGTGGCTGCTCCTTCCCAATGACCACCCCAGCCCTATTTCTGCACATGGGTCTGAGTGCAGCCCTAGCTATCCAGAGCAGGAGGTGATGGCTCATCCTGGGGCCAGCCTGCAAGATGGAGAGCAGTAGAGAAGTCTTTAACTCTTCCCGCTGTCCTCAGCCTCCTCACGTACCCTCATCCCCATCTGCATGCCCTGAACTGCTGCCCAGAACACTTTCTTCTGCAACTCATTTCTGGAGCCTCGAGAAAGTGAGCCAAAGGCTTGCCTGGTTTTTGTTGTTGCTGCTGCTGTTTTTGCCTGAGGCTGGAGCACGATCCCATGAAACAGAAGCCCAGGCTCCCAGGAATGCATTGCATTACGACACTGTGCCGCAGAGACTTAGACTATTTACATAATAGATCAGAAAGCCCAGCCAATTAGCTGACAAAGGAAAGGGCGTGCTAGCAGGGCACTCAGAGTTCACCCTAATTAAGAGCAAACCATTAGAGAGCTTGTCTCAAAATGAAGAGGAGCACTTTGGGGGGGGGGGGGGGGGGGGGGGGGGGAGGCAATGCTGGCTGCATGCAGCCCTATCCAAGTACGTAGGGATAGGTTCTGCTTGGCCATGGTCCCAGGGCTGGACATTCCCACAGCTTGCTGGTGTGGACAGGGAAACTGAGGCAAATCTCTTGCTTGGGGTGAGAGCAAAGATTGCCTTGGTTGCTTGTCCCTCACCGATTCCCCCTTTGCAGTCAGGAACACAGGGGCTCATCTTTGCTCTTTTGCTTTGGTGTGCCACCAACACACCTTCCCCATGTTCTCCTATGGGCACGTGGCCATCCCCTCTCCAACTCAGCACAAAAGGCCAACACACATGCAGGCAGAGGAAACCTCAGTCCCAATCACTCCCTAATTAAGTTAATTTGCTAATTGTCGGCACTTAGTCAAGGGAGGAGCGCCATCTGCTGAACCCAGCACACTCCTCCTCCTGTCTTAGTGGGGATGCTGTGGAAGGTATCCAGGGCCCACCACCCCTGTGAGCCCAAACATCAAAAAGAAGAGGACAACTCTGCTGCCTTCCATATTTCCCATCCCTACTTTGTGATCTGGGTCTTCCAGTTGGCCACAGAACCTGGATGTACTCTTGCAGCTCTTCAGGTCAGTGGCCTTTGGTCTCAAAATGAAGATGACTCTTCCTCTAGTCCTGGAAGTACACATTTCTATTTCAGACTGATAGCTCAGTGTGATGAGTTACCACTTGCCAGATGAGCTCTGCTGACGGCATGCGTCTTTCCAGCCCACAAAAATACATCTTAAAGATTTTTTTGTGTTCCCCCTGTCTACTGCAAGAGCTTTATTTTGCTTCTTAGTCGAGTACATAAGAACAGCATGTGATGGGTTACAGTTGTCCTACCTGCAGGTTGTTAATTTCCAAAGCTGCTGCCATTCCACAACTTACAGCCCTTTGCCTAAACCCCCCAAATTTTGCTGTGCAGAGGCCTGAATTGCCAGCCCACACGTACCAAGGCTCTGGCCACCAAAGCTATAAGATTGGCTTACAGGTTCTAAGATCAGCTTAAAAATAATCAGCTTTGGATTCTTTTTCTTTGTTTGCCAGGTACCAGAATGCCAACAGCTACCAGAATGCTTTTGATTCCATATTTCTAAGCTTTGTGTTACAGTCAAAGAAAAGGGGGTAGGGCCATATTTTTATTATTATTATTATTATTATTATTATTATTTGTTCCTTCTTTTGATGTTGAATAAAACCTTCTATTCTTCACACAATCTCTTGAACCCAGCAGCTGGGATTTTATGGAGAGAACACTGACAACTGCAAGATGTCCAATAAAATCATAACAGTTGGCAGCACTGGGGGGTTACTCTCCTCATTTCTTGCTGGTCCATAGGACAAGATAATTGGTGTGGTCCAGCTGCTTCCTCTTTTTTAGACAGATCCTTCAATGCACATATAATTGTTGGGGCTTGGAGTCCACAGACACCCTACAGAGGTACTTATGCTATAGGCCTGTTTGCTTAATTTTTAGGCTGATTACTGCGTCCTACAACAGGTAGAACAGATCTGATGGTGCAAATCCCTTAGTGAAGAAAAAATCCTGCCACGGTTGCTCTCTTGCTCCATGTCCTTCCGTAACCTACATGGCAACAAAAGTTCAGCCCTGTAACGTCCTTTAAAAGCTGGCCTTTAGGACAGCATGTCAGCCCCTTCTGGGGGCCTCATGCTTTGCACAGATCACCCTCATTAGCAAGGGAAAGTGGAATAAATGGAACAGGCTGCACTCCTGGCGTGATGGTTTTTTTTTTTTTTTGATTCCTCTTGGAAGTCCCCCTGATTCAAACGGATCCTTCCAAGCTGCCTAGTTCATGACCGCGGCAGATTATAAAAGGGCCAGGGATCCAGCATCCCTGCAGCTCATCACTGACAAGCAACGCTGTCTGGATGGAGTGTTTTCAATAAGGGATTCTTGCCTTGCTGGGAGCTTGCAGAGAAACTGTTTACAACAACAGCCCCACAATTACCTCCAAATGATGTCCTCGTAGGAGGATGTTCTGGAAACCTCGAGACCAAAGCTACTGAGCTGCTCTATCTATATCAGAAATGTGAAAGTAATCAGGAGTTGTTTGGATCTGGAGATGCTGTTGTTGTAAACAGATGTTGCATTAAAGCAGATCTTCCTGAGCAGTCAGAGCTGGGCCAGCTTGGAACGAGCACCCGGTCCATTCGGAAAAACGAGTGAGGTTTTCAGTTCAGTGCTCTCATGCATTGCATCAAATCTAATCCAGCTATCCCAAATGAGCTACGCCTGGGCACCAGAATAAGCAGATAAAGATTATTTATTTGTTATGAAATAGTGATTATTTTTGTAATAACAAATTAACAGCTAAGCCTGATGGATGCTCACTAGGGGTCTGGGCACTGAGACACTCTACAAGAAAGCTGGAGGCAAATGCCTCTTTGTTTCATCCTTCATGCAGGATTTTTCTTATAAGGAGGGAAGAAGACAAGAAAAAAATGATCTGTCCAGAAGACAAAGCACTGAAGCGAGCTCCCTCCTTCCAACCACAAGATCTTAGGGAAAGATTATAATTTCTTATTCGTTTCTCTTTCTTTAAACCTTAAAAACACGCTTGGGTAATCATTTCAAGTTCTCTTCTGTGGTCATGAGTGACAGAAACTAATCCACGTGATCCAGAAAAGCTGGTTCTCCTTCAGCCTTGTGAGATTTCAGACAGTAGCTTGGGGGAGGAGGTCAGGAGGTGCCCCCAGAATAATAGGAGTTTTCATTGCTTCCATGGATGGAGAATGGAGTATTTGAGTTTCAAAAGTTCCACAAGCTGAGACACTGAGGAAGTCTCCAAGGCCACAGTCATCCTATCTAGAGGGTCACTGCCGTCAGCTCCTTGAATTAGGAACCCCACTTAGAGAAATACAGGAGCTCTGCAATGTGATTCAGGCCATCTCTTTCTTCACTGAGGGATCCTGGGGCAACCCTGTGGCTGATGTGCTTACTTGTGTACAGGCTGCAAATTATGCCTGAATCTCCTCACTGATCTCTCTGTGGTTTGGTTCCCACCCTGTTCCTCTCTCTGGGTAGGATGAGAGATGTTTGGGACGCAGCTTATCCCTCACATGTGCTTTCAAGGAACATAGTTTGATTCTGTTTAGTGCAGTTGGATCTAACTCAGGGGAAATAAGTAGGGGAAAAAGGAAAGGCCAGAAGGAAAGGGGGAAAAAAAAAAAGAGAAAATAGGGGGAAGAAAGGAAGGAAAATGAAAAAAAAAGAGGGGAAAAGGGGGGAAAAAAAAAGAGGAGAGGAGAGGAGAGGAGAGGAGAGGAGAGGAGAGGAGAGGAGAGGAGAGGAGAGGAGAGGAGAGGAGAGGAGAGGAGAGGAGAGGAGAGGAGCACTGCCACCTCCTTGAAGGAAGCTGGAGGAAGCTTTCCTCTGCCTGCAGCATTGATCTCACCAACCAGAAGAGATGCAGAGTTTTTCCATTGCTAGGGGAGAGACACAAACGTGATTCATGGGTCGGGACACTAAGGTGACTGTAAGGATACAGTGCCGAATTAAAGGGGCTAAAGCAAGGGGACCAATGGGAGGGAGGCCACAGGCTGATGTAATGTCTGGGTAGCTCAAACCAGCTCCTCAATCTCTGTTATTAGGTAAAGACAGACAGTCCCCAGAGAACACACGAGCTCCTTTCCCCCTCTGCAGTCACGTTAGGGACATGCCCTTTGCACTCTCACCTAGGTGCTCCCAGCACACACGAGCATCCTCCAGCACTCCAGGTTTCTTCCTCCAGCAGCCGGAATAACACAACCACACAAAGCTCTCATTGTGCAAACAAGTCCCCAAGCACCACAGCTCCAGCCCATAATAATATCTCTCCACCACCTTTTACTGGAGAGAGTATTTGATTGCAGTCAAGTACCCACACCTGGAGGAGGTAGGAGGGGGTAAGGGAGTGCAGACTGACAGCCTCCCCTGAGCTGGAGCAAGAAAGGAAAGGGGAGGAGGGATGGAGGGAGGGCTGAGTTTTGCAGTGTGATGAGTTGCAGCAAGAACTCCAGGCTGCTCTTTCCCTGCACACTTCAGCTGCTGACAAAAAAAAACAAACACAACAAAACAAAACCAAATAGCAACCCTCTCCCTCCACACCAAACCTAAAAAAGCCAAGCAGGACTATAGAGGTTAAAAATGGCACTATATAGATCCATATAAATGTGGAAGGCCACACGTCCCAACAGAGCACCCCTAAACAAGCCAAGCAGGTCCACAAAGGTTAGAAATGGCCCTATGCAGAGCCATATAGATGTGCAAGGCCTGAACAAACAGTCAAATCAATGCAACAAATCACTCCTAAAAATGCCAACCTAGTCTACAGAGGTAAAAAAAAAAATGGAACTGCAAGACAGATGTGCTGACTCAGGGCCCAGGTGCTGAGGCTGTGTCCCATTGCTCTGCGCCGATGAAGTTCTTAGCACCTAGATATGAACAGGTTATGTCAGCCTGGGTGGAGAGAACAGATCTAAATCTATATGCTGACCATACCTGGGTCCTGAGACAAAGTATGTCCATATGCAAAGAGATCCATATCCAAGGAGAACCATGCCCAAGGAGCACCTGCCAGTGGCAGCTCCTTAACTCAGAGGAGAAAACTTGACAGCACAAATCTGGAAACCCTATGCATATGTCCCTTCTGTCCCACTGGGCTCCGCAGTGCCATGTCTGGATTAGGATGTGTAGGCTGGTTGATGAGGTGAAGCAATGCCCGTGGTGGTAAGAGAGATTTAGTTGTGGTGTATGGGAGGAAAATGGGGTCATAGAGAGGGGAGGTAGGTAAAAGTGGAGGTAGATAAAGACTGGTTTGAGGATGGTTGGGAGGATAGAATCATAGAATGGCTTGGCTTGGAAGGGATCTCAAAGATCATCCAGTTTCATGTTGGGAGGTAAGGAGACGTAGTGTTGGATTCTTAATTTATGGGCTGAGGTTTGTAGATGAGCAATAAACATAAGCAAATGAGCAGATTCAAGGCCCCTGCTGAGGAGGTAAGGGCTGGGGGGGAAGTGATGTTTGGGGAGCAGACTGAAAACACAGGAAAAGAGGCCTGCTGAGCATAGAAGTCTTCTCGCTGCTTGTGTCCTTGTTTGGAAATTCTGTGACTGAGGACTGATCCAAGCTGGGTAAAGTCAATGGGAATTACACCATAGAGAAACTTGGGTCAATAAGGAGGGCAGAATGAGGCTCAGGAAAGAAAACAGCAACAGGTGAGTTCTGCAGAAGGGTATTTCTGCTTGGAGCACGGATGCTGGCATTTGTTACAAAACACCAGAAACGAGATGAATTCCCCAAGCAGAGTTTATGGGAATGAGCTCTTCTTTTCTGGGGGTTTTATTTTGTTTTGCTCGAGTCCGTCTGTCACATCTTGAGCATTTCATTATTTAGGAATTTTTGATTTCAGAAGATAAAGTGGTCCCACAGGAATATTTTCAGGGAGATTATTTTAACAAGCACTTTTGTACCAGGAAATCAGTGAGTTTAACCTAACAAGCAACTACCAGGCCAGGGGGACAAATAAATCTAGTTCCCACCTATTAATTTTACAGCCTACATAAAGCAGTGTTGAAGTCAAAAGTATATGTGACCCAAAAAGACATTGCTCATTTTGACACATATATAGCTTGCCCCCTGCCTGAACCCTGTCCCTTAGCCTAAATCCAGGAAGTGGGCTCCCTTTTGTAACGGATCATAGGCCTGTGTGTCAAGAATGTGTTCTACCTTAAACCAAATGTCAGCCTTTCGTAGGGAAGGGATAAGCTGACAGAGATGCTCGGCCCGAACGGGGATAGTTTTCCTTGTTTTGCATTGTGAGACGTGTTTGTTTTATTGCACCACTCCGTGATTCAATCCAGCCAAGCCCACGCAGGAAATATTGGGATTTTGTCTTGCCAAGTTGACATCTGAAAAGAGCAAGCAGGCGAATGCTTCCACTTTAGGAGCATCTGTGGTGGTTAATGAACTATTAGGCACACAAAGAGAAAAAAAATGCATCTCAGAGAAACAACTGCATCCCGTGGATGGCAGTGGCCTGGATAACAAGGAAACGTCGCCGGCTTTCATCTCTGTAGGGGAACACGGTGGCATGCAGTGGGAAAAAGAAAACAGAGCTTTCGGCACTCACATCAGTTAAAAATAAAGCACGGAGCCTAAATGAAGAGGGTGACTAACCAATGGAGTTAACGAGCAAGGAAGGCAATGGATTATCCACCACTTGAACTGCGGGCTGGACGTCTTTGTGTTGTCATCCAGCACGAGGCACTGGGCTCCAGGCAGGATAAAAACCAACCCAGAATGTTCAGCCTGCGTAGCCAAGGCACAAGTGGAGGATTTAGCTCCAGTGATCCTGTCCACAACTCCACCATGGAAGGACATGAAGCAGGTGTCAAGAAACGTTTGATGCCAATTCCTAACTAACTGTATTAGCCAGAAAACATAGCAGTCAAATGGGAAACTTAAGCAGTGCGATAGTTCATTCTGTAATCCCAAAGAAAAGAGGTTTTTGGCTCCAGCATCCGAGCTCTGAGCCTTTCCCTTGATTTCAGCCAGCTTGGGGTCAGGCCCTTGTGTTTTGAAGGCATTCAGAGCTCCTTGTAAGTAGAAAGCAGCTCGGTTGGGTGAGAAGAACTGCCTTGTTGGGAGGAATTGTATCCGTTCTGGCAAAAATCAGCTCCATATCCAATATCCCTAAGCTTTTTTAATTACACTGTAATGGAGATGGGGCCAGCAGTGTTTCGTAATTAAATCCTGATGCATCAGAGAGTAGATTTTGATACACAGGTGAACAACAAGAACCTCTATTTTACGTGTAAAACCTCTACATTTCATGTACAAATCTGCAATTTCTTGGCCAAAACTTGGCATTATTAAAAACAACTGATGTTGGGTAGCTTTGTAGATTGGGTTGGAAATTCCCAATGCTGAATGGATGCAATACCACCAGAGCACAGGGACAAGGTATGTCTGAGCCACTGTGATTGCACTGAGGTCCTCTCACCATAAAACCTGGAGGGGGTGGTGGTGGTCTTGAGAGCAAACCTCTGCTCAAATAGGATTCATTTGACACAAACCTAAAGGCGAGGGCTCCTGTGAGCCTCAGTCTGCTTTAGGAACACATTTGGGTCACTCAGGGATAAGCAAAGCACCTTCATGCTGAGTCTGGACACTTGCCTGTCTCTGCAGAAAGCAGTGCTTTGGGCACCTGGTGTTCTTTGCAGTCCAAAGCCCTGAAAGAATAGTGATCTCTGAGAGAAGAGTCCAAAATCCACTCAAAGTCCCATTTTAGACGCTGAGGCAGATGCTCTGGGGTTTGGCAGCTTCTTCAAAGCCATACAAGCACACTGAGTTACAGACTGAGGACCAAGTCCTGGGATGAGACTCTCTTTCCCTCGTGCTCCCACTCATGCTCTACTCAGCTGCCTTCCCTTGGCAATAATAGCAGCAGGGAAAGCAGATGGGCTCCACCCTGCAGACGGCCCCCAGAAGTTTTCAGAAATACTCCTTTTCCATAATTTTATTTACTTCCCCCCCCACATCATTTATTATGGAGGAGGAGGACAACATTGAGGGTGTTACTCTTTTTTTGTTGTTGTTGCTTAGGTTTTGGCTTCTTAAGCTTTGGGATGATAAGTTACTGTACGGCTTTATGCAAAGCCTATTCCACAGGTCAGATAAATACAATGAGGTGGTGCTGGATGTGATGCTGAGCCTCCAATTAATGTGCCAGGCTCAGCTTTTTTTCATTACACTGTGATTTCAATGCCATCCTCCCTCCTTATTTACTTATTTAATCATGCATTTTATTTCAGCACCTGATAAGATCTCAGGTTCCCCATGCTTTAGTACTACCAAAGCTACCTGTCCCCATAACTCTTTTCCTGGACCTGGTTCTATGTTTAGAGTTGTGTGCAGGCATAGGCTGACAGCAGAATGGTCTGTAAATGGAAAACCCAGGTGGTGGATCAGAGCATCTCCACCTGGGACCAAACTTCTGTTTGTGCTACAATAGCTCAAACACAAAGATCCCAAATTTGGCTGCTCCAGAGCAGCTTTCAGCCCATGAGGAGTCCCTTGAAGATGTCACTCACCTGCACTTGCTGTGTTGATTTCCCACATGCAAACTGCATTCATACAGCTGGTTTTGTATGCCCATTAAATGAGTTTCTGGAGCAGAAGATTTATTTGGGCTTCTGTTTTATTTCCACTTGAAGATTTCAGACTCTCCTCAGAAGAAAAAAGAAAAACAAAACAAAACAACAGAAAAAAGAGGTTTGACTTTTTATTTTTAACAGAAGAATTTGGTTTGAGAATCAAGGACAGGTCTGGTTTTAGTAGAACAAACAGAAAACCATTTCTTATGATTTTTGAAATTAAAGCCAAACCACATCCCAAATTCTTCTACTGAAAAAAGGTCATTGCCGTATTTATTTTTCACACAAATGCATGGGTGAAATGTCCTCTCCTTCCCCAACCAGTTGCAAAAACAGAGCTCCAAACTGAGCTGTTTTAATTTGCTAGCTTTCTTCTGTTGCCTTCATTTCTTCCTCTGCTCTATGCTGACCTCACTGTCAATCCTCCTTGGCTCACAGAATCATACAGGTTGCAAAATACCTTTAAGATCACCCAGTCCAAGCCCAACCCATCCCACCATGCCCACTGGCCATGTCCCCACATATCATGTCTCCACAGTTCTTGAACACCTCCAGGAACATTGATTGACTCTACCACCTCCCTGGGCAGCCTTTGCCAATGCCTGACAGCTCTTTTGGAGAATATGTTTCCTAGTATCCATCCTGACCCCTATTCTGGTGCAGCTTGAGGCCATCACATTTCATCCTATCGCTGTTACCTGGGAGCAGAGGTCAACTCCAGTCCTGCTTCAACCTCTTTTCAAGGCATTGCAGAGAGTGATGAGGTCTCCACTAAGTCTCCACTTCTCCAGACTGAACCATCCAAGCCCATCCATCACATGCAATGATGAAATCTCTTTGCAGCCCCTGAAATCAGTCCTTTGCTCTCTCATCATCTCAATATCCACGTGTAGAAGTAGAGATGGAACATTTCTACTGCTAGTTGCAAAAGTCACAGGACCTTCCCAAAGCTCCAGCCTCTGTTTCACAAAGGTCTCTCTCTTTGAAGGGAATTATTATTATTTTAATTACTACTATTTAATTATTAATTATTATTGGAATAAAGATCTGTCAGCTTCTATCAGACACAGAATTAAACCTAGATGCAGAAATCCCAGATCACAGACAGCCAAAGGCATTCAAGGGTTGACATTTTTTTTTCCCAGTGCTGGATGGAGCTCTGAGCACCTCGATCAAGCTGTAGGTGTTGCTGTTCATTGTAGGGAGATGAACAAGGCAGCCTTTAAAAGAACCTTCCAACTCAAATGATTCTATGGAAAATAAACCCTCTGAGAGCTTCCTTGCAGAGCTTTCCCCTGCACCAAAGCAAACACCAGAAAGCCTTTCAATGGGACACCTTTGATGGCAGCTTGGGCTCCTTTCCTCATCCATGTGCTTTATTTCATTTTTAAGGTGCAAGTACAGCTGAGGTCAGAAGTCACCCAAGGCCAGGAGCACTAAGTACTGTGCCATGTTCTGTGTTAATGCCATGCAGATTCACAATGCCGAGGGGAAGGCAGCATCCCCTAATCCTAAATTTGTCTGTCTGATGGGAATCTGAGAATCTGATGAGTCCGAGGCCAACATACAGTGATAGGATGCAGTGCTTGCCCCCAGTCCTTAATTACAACACTGAGCGCTGACAGGGAGGAGAAAAGACCTCTGCGTATCCACCTCTATGCCTTCCAGAGATAACCCGTCTCCTCTAGGGAAAAAAAAAATAAATAAAACAAAACCCACAAAACAATTGCAAAAACCACCACAAAAAACACAGCAAAACCACAATGTGCAGTGCTGGACCATAGGTTGGGTGACAACCTTCTTCTCCCAGAGTTAGAGGAAAGTTTGCCCCGTGCTGCCCTCTGTTTCCCCCCACAGGAATTGTGCCTTGGTTTATTTTTGGATATGCACAGAAATAAACACCTCTGCCCCCTCTCTGCTGCGATTAGCAGAGACGTGACGATAATGATTATTTGAGTTTCCTCAAACGAAGCAAGTATTCAATTACATTTTCATTCTTTGGAATGAAACTTAACCCAGTTTGTTTTCCGATAAGACCATATGGAGAGAGGACACAGCTGGTATTTTATCCAAATTAATATGTGTCCTGGCTCAAAAACAGGTCGTGTTTGTAATGAGCTCAATCTTCATATAATAACACTGTTGAAACAATAAACGTCACTTCAGCTCCAATTTGGTGTCTGGGTTGCGAGGCATAAAAACAGTTCTGCTCTGAACTGTCAGGGTGAAGGCTGGATAAACTCGGGAAAGTTCAGGTCAGGTGAAATTTCACACACGGAGACTATTATTGGAGCGAGCAGGCTGGAGAAGCTATTACAGGGAGCATGTGCATCACTTCTCTCCCCATGGACACGAGTCACAGCTGCTGTGCTGGTGACACGTCCTTGCTCCTGCAGGCAAATCAGGAACAGTGAGATGAGCCATGCATGGGGCTGGCAAAGCCAGTAAAGTCGAAGCCCTGTGCTGGCCAGAGGTCTGTCACCAAGCATAGGAGCCAGCCTGGTGATGAGGACTGCAGTGGTTGTGTTTTCTTGTGGTCCATTCCATCACCACCAGACTTTCTCTCTCATAAAGGTGAAATCATTATGCACACTTACTCAAGGCTAATTGGCCCAGGCTGCAGTCCAGCCTGTTACCCCAGGAGAGGTTCAGGTTGGTTACTGGGAAACGTTTCTCCTCTGAAAGAAAGGTTAACATTGACAAAGGCTGCCCCAGGAGTGGTGGGGTCACCATCCCTTGAGGTGTTCCAGAACCGTGGAGATGTGGCACTGAGGGACATGGTCAGTGGGCATGGTGAATTTAGTGCTCTCTTCCAACCTCAAGAATCATAAAATTGCTCAGGTCGGACAAGATCTTAAAGATCATCGAGCCCAACCACAACCTAACCATACGACCCTAACTGACAAGGATTGAGGGTTTTATGAGTGAAGCTTTTCTTCGAGCCACAGAAATATCTTCAAACAACCATGAGGTTGTTTTTTTTTTTTCCAAATTCTGCTTAAGACCTATACCCCAATTCCTGGCCTTGCCCCTCTATTTCAACCACAAACAAAACCTTGATCTTCTACCTATTGATGATCATTCTCTCTTAGCTTAAAAGTCTCTTTTATAAGCTAAGAAAATTCTACTTATTTCTATAATGGAGGGCCTCATCCAAGACCAGGGTGGGTAGTTGCTGCCTAAATGACATACAAACCCTGCCAAATCTGAAGACTAGGTGTTCCTGCAACAGTCTTTCTGCCAAGGCTGGATTCAATCAACATTTTTATATACAGCAGGTCAAGCACTCAGAGACATCCAGAAGTGTCAGTATGGGGTATCTATGCTTATCAGAGCTCACAGTATTTGTTCAAGGAAGTAGGAAGCCTTAAGTCTCTTCTGGAAGGACTTTGTAGAACCACAGAACTAGTTGAATGTCTCCAGCATCTGTGGATTGGATCACATGGAAAGGTAAAACAAATCTCTGTCCCTCCTTGAACCCATTGCCCCCACTCCAGCTTATTGATAGCCAGCGTTGGTTCAGACCCTATCCTAATATTACATGGGTCCAGTCAATAATCTGGAAAACCCTTCTGCTGTATGTGTTAGTGCTCATGTGAGAGCTAAAGATCTCTGGTTGTTAGCTCAATAGAAATCAAACATTCCCAATGATTTCCAGTGCTACAAGGGAGGGGGAGGATTCAGCAAAACCATAGGCAACCATGTTGCTCTTCTCCTTAATGCTGAGATGTAGGAAAAAGTGAGGCTGGGCTGAGCTTTCCCTAAGAACAGAAACCATCAGGAAGGACCTGAGGAGTGAATGTTTCCTGGACATCAATGAGAAGAGATTCCCTTTCTGGGAAAGAGATGGGAAGGAGCAGAGCTGAGATCACTGAATTCTCAGGGGACCACTCACCCCAGGTCTGCACCAACACCTGTTTCCTTCCTACCTCACCCATCAATGAGACCTTTTCCACAGCCTGTGCTTCTCCAGCAGCAAGTGCAGGCATGCTTTTGGTTGCTTACCTCTGGGCTGCTGCAGACTGTGGAGCCTTTCCTGGACAGTTGCCTTTGAGTGCATGCAATGAAGAATCACAGACGCTCCTCCTGGAAGGTCCCAGTTCCCCAACACAACAACATATAATCTGTGTTGAAATCAAGACAGGGGACAGCTGCTTGAATAGCAGAGCAGAACTAAGCAGGAAAGAAGTGAAACACAGGACATGCCCATAGCTGCAAAGCACCACATGCCTCTTTATAACCCTGGTCTCAGTACAATTTCCTTAAGCCATCACCTCACAGCTGATGGCTGCTAATGCAAACAAGCTGTGCTTGACTGTCACAAGCCTACTTACTCCCAGAACCTGCAGCTTTAATACCTTGTCCCTTATTTATGGGGTAAGACTGGCAAAGATATTTGTGAGGAAATCACCACTTTCTTCCTATTTCTGCCCATTGCTTTTTGTCTGGCAGAGGATGTGCGAACAACTCACCTGCACTTTTTTTTCCCCTGAATAAAAAGAACGTTGCCAGCTTTCTGATACAGTTTGTCATTAAATACCATAAATGAGCCAATGGATCCCCAAGGAACTTGGGAGAATAGGTGGCATCCACCTGCTTAAATCCACTACTTCCAGTTTTCAGCAGCCCCTGTTATCCAAAATCATCCATTATCATAGGATCGTAGAGTATCCCAGGTTGATAGGAACCCAAAATGATCATTGAGTGCAGTTCTAAAAGGACAGCCCTGGCATTTTGGAGAGGACTGGGCCTGGCTGTGTGCAAATGAGGTCATACATAAATAAGAATTGGGGAGAAAAGAATATGGAGAGAGGAATGGCTAGGAAAAGGGAGGAATAAAATGCTGGTACACCTAGTGGGGGCAATGGGAGGAAAGCACAGATGAACTTTTGGGTAGTAGCGTGACTATATGAAAATATTTAGTGTTGACTGTTGATGTATTTCTCCTTGTGTTCTTTTGTTCTT
Source organism: Tetrao urogallus (assembly GCF_951394365.1). Lineage (NCBI taxonomy): Eukaryota > Metazoa > Chordata > Aves > Galliformes > Phasianidae > Tetrao > Tetrao urogallus. The sequence continues at coordinate 70,293,957 of NC_136817.1, forward strand.
TATTTTTGTTTTAAAAAAATTTCAAAAGCTCTTTATTTTTGTCCCAGAGTGGATGAATACCTGAGATCTGCAGTGTTGTATTATTTTGGTTGTAGGGTTGGCTATGTGACTTGCTTTAAGGCTATTTTTAAGACAGCAGCTACAGGAAAATTCAGTGCTGACAAGCAGGAATTAATATTATTTTTAAAGTTTTTAAAAATGCATCCTAAAGTCTCCTATTCCTTGTGTTCTGAGTGCTGTCCAGATGCAACTGTCCAGTGTTTGACCCTCAGCTAGCAAGGGAGGCTGAGGAACAAGCTCATCAGAGGACATGGCATGAGGCATTTTCATTCCAATTACCATTGAGAGTTGGGGTCAAGAGGGTGAAGAGGAAAGGAGAAGCTGTTGCTTGCAGTGTCTTTTCAACATCCATGCCCCTTCCAAGTGGGAGAGGATGATCTTTGGCTCCCAGCCTCTAGAGCTCCACCATCAACCAGCAAATGCTGCGGGCTGTTTCCACACTGTGTCATCACTGTGCTTCATGTGCTGGTTCTGGCTATTGTGCCTCCTTTCCAGGACGATCATTGGGAACAAAGATTTACCCCTTTTGTAAACCAGTTTACAAGGGAATAACAAGGAGTATGTCCCAGGAGCCATCCCCTGGCTGGGACTGGGTTCTTCCTTTCAACTTCGTGCTATGTAGTTTAGTTTGTTCCCAAACACACACAAAAAAACTCCTTGGATATGGAAACTAATGTCTCAAACAATGCATTTCCAAGAATGTTTTTTTTTTTTTTTTTTGAAAGAGGAAATAGATGGTTTTGTTGGTTTTTTTTTTCCTGTCTACTTCCTGTTTTCAAGTTCACACCTGTGAGTTCATTGGCTCCTCAAGACAACACGGAACATTTTTTATGGCTTTGAATAACTGGGAGCAATGCTGGCACACCACCTTGCCTTCTGCCTGCTCATCCCTTTGGGCTACCATGTCTGCTGCAACAAATGATTTCCTTTGGCTAAGCTGGAATATTTTCCTCAGCTTCTCCTACTTTGGTGATAAGCTGCTCTCTGGAGTGTAGAAGTGGAGGCAGTTTTCCAAGAATACTTTCTCTTGAGCTGAGCCCTGTTCAGACACCAAGTAGAGGAATGCATGTTCATGACTCCATTCCCCTCAAGGGCTTTCACTGCTTTGTGTATGGTTAGAGAAAGAGAGAAGTTTGGCATGCTTTTGGCAGAAATTTCCTATTGAATTGTGTCCCCCTTTCAAAAGATAGATAAATGAGAAATAAACTTTTGGTTGAAATGAATGTTTTGGCAAGAAGTGTCTGCAGCAAAAACGTTCGTGTTTTTGTTATAATCACCCAATTTGGGGGTTTAGTTACTTACAAAACCTCTCTTTTGTTGTTTTAGTTCAGATTCAGAAAGACGGAGGTTTTCCTCCTCTCTCCATTTTGACAAATTAGTGTCAACTTTTGCAATCATAAATATGTTTCATAAGGGAGGAGTGATTCCCGAAAAGGCCCTGTGAGGTGTCCAGCAAACGCAGAGCTTGACGTGAAAAAGCTGCCCCTAACATCAATCCTTGTCCTCATCAGGAGGCAAAAAGAAGGGATGTCTTCTGGTTCCTCATTCAGGGTTTTGCACGTAAGACTTTCTCCCTTAATAATCCATTTAAACATCACAATAACTGAGAGGCCTCTGAAAAGTGTTGCTGTACATCACCATGCACACTAAGGTCGTCATCGTGGTGGTGCCTGACAGATGTCTGCTGGAAACATTCTCACAGGCTAGGGTTTAATTGCAGGAGAGGTTCAGACTGGATGTTAGGAAACATTGCTTCTCAGAAGGAGCAGTCAGGCACTGGCACAGCTGCCCATGCAGGTGGTGGGATCGCCATCCACGGAGGTGTTCAAGGACCGTGGAGATATGGCACTGAGGGAAGTGGTCAGTGGGCATGGTGGGATGGGTTGGGGTTGGACTGGATCATCTTAGAGGTCTTTTCCAACTTCACTGCCTCTGTGATTGTAAGAATTTCATGCATAGCAAACCCTTCCTTGAGCTGAAGTGAAAGGCTCCCCGTCAATCTAACTGAAGTGTCCTCCTTTGCTTCATAACCTGTTTTGTCCCAGTGACAGAGTTGCAGCTCTCAGCTCTGTGACTGTTGAACTGGAATCCATCCAGGTAACCCCCTGACATGTTCCCAGAATGACCCCTCATCCTTTGGGGAGGGATGCAGTGGAAAAAGCAGAAAGAAGGCAGACACCAAAACCTCTCTGCTGTTCAGACTGATAACTTCAGCCACGTCCAAAGGCAAAGCATTAGTTCCAGCACAGCTCTGTGATATTTGTAGATCTTCAGAATAAAAACTCAGAAGCTTTCAGACACTATGAGAAAGACAAAGGAATATAAAAATCATTTTTGTAAATACCTTCTAATAGTTTTCTGCGTGGAGTGTGAGTTATTTGATTCAGAGATTATCAGAGTCAGAGAATTATTGTTTTAACTAGAAGCCAATGCCAACTAGTAAAAGGCTGCAAACTTGTACGGTGGCTAGTGTGAAGTCACAGAACTCATTCTGTACACCTGTGTAGCTCAAAAATTAAATGCATGGAGGTTCCACTGTTAACCTTGAATAAATGCAACAAGGCGTTGTAAATCAACCCCACTTGTTTTCGTGGACAGGCTCTGGGAGGAAGGCAAATAGTCTCTGTATGTAATACCCCATACATGCCTGGAAAACAGGCCAGTCCACATGAAATCAATTGTTTAATTAAAGACATGCCGCTGTGATTTTTCTGTGCTAAAAACCATAGCAACTGTAACTGTGAAGGCACTCAGTATCTCAACAATTGTTCTTTCTTTGTAATGAATGCACGTCTGCTGCTAATCTGATCTTGGCATCCCACGAGGGTGGATATGATACCTGCCCTGAAGTATTCAGGGTGCACTGTCAAATGTCAGGCAGTGGCCCTTCCATCGTGTGCCTTGGGGAGACTGAATCATAGGCCAGTGGATCATCTGACATTTCTAAAAGTGCTGGGCTATTCATCTCCCCTGGTGGAGAACTGCAAAGAGCACAAGGTCACTGCAGTCTCTTGCTTCTCCTTGGCTGCATGTAGTTATTCTGCCCACCCATTAGACTTTTTCAGTGCACTCCTGTGCTAGCAAGGTGTCAAAGTAGGACCTCACTTCTTGGATACCATCATGTTGCAATACAGCAGCACGGCCAAGGTGGCTGGAGCTGAAAGCCGAGTGCAAACGAGTTAAACAGGGAGAAGACAGGAGGGGAGAGCAGTTTTTCCCCATGCTCTTGTCCTCTTGCCCATTTCAAGCTCTTCCAGTTAGGAAAGAAAACAGAGCTGCTTCACCTTCTCCAGTCTGCGTGGAGCCCAGATCTCCCTTAGAATGTCATAAGGAAGATGGAGTGGTGGTAACCAACACAATGCTGATATTTGAAGCCTGGTGGGCAGAAATCTCCATTGCTGTTACATTTATCAGAGAATGGCAGGGGATTTGTATCTTAAAAAATGCACGTACCACCAGTCTTCATTGCAACATTCACCACACAAGAGCCACTTAGAATCCGGCCCAAACTTTGTTGGTTTTTTTTTTTTTTTTTTTCCTTTCTACTGTTTCCAGAGCAAAAAGTTCACTTAAAATTCTTTCTTTCTGTGTCTCATTCTCTCTCCCTCTCTCCTCTCTGTTTCGCTCTCAAATTCTGATTGCTTCCTTTACACATCCATTTCATGACAAGCTTGTTTGTTGTTTTTGGCTACTGGGCAAGTGTATATAGGGGATTACAATAGAGTCTCTGTTCCTACACTGGTTGTTAAGTTGCCTTAAACAAGTGCCAACTACAGTCTAAATCTGTTCATCTCTCTCGCTGCCTTCCAAATATAAATACATTATAATAAAATAATTGTTCCTGAGATTTATTTGACAGTCAAGATTTCCTCACTCTGAACAAGCCTGTAGATTTTGGTCTTTCATATATATATGTATGAGAATGATTGATTGAAAGAAACCAGTTCTAGACACCTACCAAGGAGAAAATCCCCAATGGAAACCACACTGGAGCTTCTCAAAGCCTGTCCCTAGGAGGTGAAAATGTCTCTTACCATGAAACTGAAAGGGCTCACAACCTCATTTGCCTTAAAAATTTCCTATTTGATTACCCAAATGCTTTCATCCCTCCCATCCAGGAACTGTCAGCATTGACGTTAGCAGCAGAAGTCTCTTGTGGATTTCCCAGATCATTTTGCACACAATCTCTGTAGTTTAAAAGTGATTTGAAGCAAACCTGGAAGTACATGGACATCTCACACTTGCAATTTTGAGAAAGAGTTTAGCTTTTTTTTTGAACTCTTATTTTTCCCACTCACTAGTACCATTAATCTTCAACAACTGGAACCAGCCTGGGCCCCTGTAGAGCTTCACAGCATTCATCAATTATTTTTTCCCCATAAACAACACAGAACTGGAGGGCTAGGATGAGACATCTGCCCAGAGTGTCTTCTTGGCTTGTCCTCAGGGGATCAGCTGATGGAAAGAGATAGGCAGAGGGGTGGAGATGGAAGTTAGTCTGAGTGAATATGAATTTCACAGTTCATGTGGTCAAAAAATAGGTGGAAATGTATAGGAAAGATCACTTTTCCCAATATAGGAAATAAAAATTGAGTGATTGTCCCATCTAGAGGTTGCAACAGAGGAAGAATAGAACCTGCATTGCCTTGGAGACTCAGATCTCTAGATTAATTAAAAACTTCCCACCCTCAGCTTTGGAAAAATCTCCATGCATCAAAGACCAAAGGATGTACTTTAATAGCTGGCATGCATACATTACTGGATATCTATCTCTCTGGGCTGATCCTGGTTTCTCAGGGTCAGACAGTGGCAGCACAGGCTGGGCTGGGGGTCCGTGTCAGAACTGTTGCCTTTCCCATGCCTGCCAAATACATTAATTACCTGCATGTTGTGGATTGTTTTGGGATGCAGAACATCCATCCAACACATTCCCTGCCCTGTGAGACAGCTCAGGATCATGGCCAGGCCCTCTCCTCTAACAGATGGAATCCTCCTCTCACCAGCATGGAGACTTGAGAAGAGTGAAGCTGTGAAAATGTGATGCCTGATGACTGCTGGAAAGCAAGTGATGGGGAATAGTGGGAAAATGTCAAGTGCATCATTTTTCTAAATGAAAACTGATTATTTTTTGCATTGAGTCAAAACCCAGATGACCCTCCAGGTATGATAAGCTCCAGAGATCACTCTACAGGCAGTGAAAATGAGACCTGGAAATGTCTGGATCCCTCCACAGACCATGAAGACCATTCAGACATCTCTGCACTTATATCTTACAACTTTGGTAGCTCATGTTGCAGCCAAGGACAAGGAAAACACACAACACACCCTTGGCATCACATTATAAAAACATAACAGGATGCAGCACAGCTGAGCTTCATACTTCACACACTGTATTGAAACCCCCCTTCCCAAAGGCACACACAAAAATGATAAAACTGCATCTCAGGGCTCTGAGGCATCAGAGTGGACTTTCCCAGCCTACTCTGATGGAGCTCGTCCTGATGATGTGAAACTTTGTTTGGGGTCAGATGTTTTCGGCAAGGTTGATGACTATCTTTCCTGACCAGACGGGCTCCACTTCCACAGCAGTCAGGAACTTCTGGTCAACACCCCTAGCACTGGTGCCAGCTCTTGTCACTTTGCTGTGTGTATCACCATCTTGGGGAGCAGAGAAGGAGGGGCCAAGCATCTGTACAAGTCCCTGAAAGGAGGCTAATAGAGAGGCAGGGGTCAGCCTCTTCTCTCAGGTAACAGTGATCAGATGAGAGGTGATGGCCTCAAGTTGTGCTAGGAGAGGGGTCAGGTGACCCACATGGTCAGTGGGAATGGGGGGTGGGTTGGGCTTGGGCTTTGGGGATCTTGGAGGTATTTTCCAACCGTAATGATTCTCTGATTCGAAACTTGCTGTGCTGTTTGTGCAGCACCTGGCACAAGGCTTATCTTTGACTCAGGTGCTTTGGTGCTACTTAAACAAATGTGTCACCAAACTGCAGGAAAAGTACTAAAGGATTACCAGATTGTTTTTGTTAAGAGATTGTGCAGACAAAGCTGGAGGGTAATTGGCAGAACTGGATTAACAGGGGCTGTTAACAGGGCTGAATTCATCTGCTGTTGGCAGCTGGTGGAGAATGGACCCTTGCACAGCTGATGGGTTGGAATTGGGTATGGTGCATCCCTGGGGACGTAAGCCAACACTGAAGCATACTGGCAGGTCATATGAGAAAGAAAGAGCAGGGGATGGTGGGCTACACCAGCAGAAGAGCTGCTCAGCACTCTTGGGTGTGATGCTTGTTTGCCTGATAAATTCAGCTCCAAGAAGAAAAGAAATGATGAAATGAAGAAAGCTAGTGCCAGTTGTGTGGAGAGAGCCCTGAGCATTGTTTTATGGTCCAGACTACATGACTGATTGGATTTCCCAACAATATTTCTCAATGCCTAAGTGTGAGAGGCCCCCGGGAGCAATAACTTTCCTCCAACTCAGAAGTTGAGTGATGAAGCCGTGGGTTAATAGCAATTAGTCTCCACACTGGCGGCTCCCTCTGCCACCTCCATTTCTTTTTAATTTGCTGCTGGCCCCACAGCAGTGTAAATAATCCTTTGTTTTAAATCCACTGTAAATCTGCCGGTGAAGTAACTGGGGCTTGTGTTATACAGTGAGGATCCTTGATGAATGCACTTGGGCAGGATGGAGGGATGAGGGTATCTGTGTCCTCCCACAGAGACTCACAGCTGGCAGCCAAGGGGGGGAAGCAGGCAATTTTATGGACTTCTGTTCTCAGTCGCTGTGCAGATTTTAAACTATCAGAGAAGTTAAGCAAGGAACAGACACTTAATCTAGGCACCAACTGAAAACACAGTTATCAGATGCATAATAAAAATAAACAAGCGAGCCCTCCAACCTGTGGCTTAAAGTTAGGAGAAACTTCCACTGTGTGATGAACTGGAGCAAGGAGAATCAGACTGAAGAGGGAAGTGAACATCCACACTAGTATTTCAGTGGCCATCTGAGACCGCAGAATCAAGCACAACTTCCTTCCTCTGAGGACTAGCATCTAATGGGGGTCTGTCAGAAGGAAGGGAACAGGCTCTTCAGCAGGGTCTGCTGTGATGGGACAAGGGGAAATGGTTTCCAACTGAAAGAGGGGAGATTTAGATTGGATAGAGGGGCAAAGTTTTTTACACTTAGGGTGGTGAGATACTGGCACAGGTTGCCCAGAGAGCTGATGAATGCCCTATCCTTGGAGACACTGAGGTCAGGCTGAGGGGTGCTCTGAGTACCTGATGGAGCTGTGGGTGCCCCTGTTCATTGCAGGGGAGATGGCCTTTAAAGGTCCCTTCCAACTCAAACCATTCTATGAGCCTATGACTTCACAAAGTGATGATATCCATTTGGGAATCGCAGACAGGCAGATATCAGCAGGTTGGCAATATGTCAATTTCACATCTAGATAAGCCACAGATTTTGTTTTGTTTTGTTTCTTCCTTTTCTTGGGGGTGTGATTATTAAAGGAACTTGTTGCAGCAGCTCTCCCTATGAGCTGAGGTCTGTGAGCCATGCTATCAGCACAGGAAGAGAATGCACTTTGGAAAGTGAGGACTGAGAGGCAGGAAAGTCTGAACATAGCTTGCTCATCACAAAAAGCACTGAAAATTGGGGCATGTATTGGAACAGGAAAGGTTAAGCATCAGCATGGATGTTGGGTTTGGCACTCTAAATGAGTCTGGGTTGGCTGACACCAAGGACTGTGAGCTACCATGAATGTGTGAATACGGTTGGCACTGAATGTTAATTAAAGCATGACTCCTCCTCTATCACCTCATTGTATCCTCAGCTCTGACTTGGGCATACAGGCTTTTTATGGGGAGAGTGGGATGTCCCTTTGAGTAACAGCGGAAATCAGATCCATATGTTTAAGTGCCTGTGCAGCTCCTCCAGCCAAAGCCAACTGCTGCTTAGAGGCACTTGAAGATCATGAACTGAGAAGCCTTTTGGAATGGATTATTTTGTTCCACTATGAAACAGTAAAGTGAGGAGATTTTCCTGTCTATTCTTTCATGGAGATCTTGGCCCATGTAGAGGACAGTTTCACCTCAAGAAACTGGAGAGATCACTAAAATTTCCCTGTCCCAAGGGAGCATAGAGAATCCTGGAATGAGGAAATGTCACTGAACCTCCATTTTTTTAAATCAAGGCTCTTCATGAAGTCTCAGGAAACAAGGCCATTCTCTGAGGCACCTGTTGAGCATCAGCATGAGGCTGCATGCACTGCGAAGGTGTTGGCACTGCACCTCTGTGGCATGTAAAGTAAGTCTTGTGTGTGCTGGGATATCGTCTTGGGGCATGGAAGAGACAATACTCTTGTCAAGTTTTAAAGGAATGAACATCAAAAACACTGAATGTAGACAGGTGCCAAGGTTATTTCTGGCTTACTTGTTGCTGGAATGATGATAGACAGTTTTGGTTGTTTAGTATGATTTCCTTAATCCTGGAATGAAGGATCTTCAAAAGGCTTCTGTCTACATACACAGGAGAAACTTCATTCCTGGAAGGTTGATATGTGTGGCTAGAGTACAAAGCTCTGTGCAGACCAGTGCACTGAAGCATATCTATCTCCTGCCAGAAGTGGCTTTCATGGCATCAAAGACTTTCATCAAAGAAAAGCAGACAGCATCACCAAGTGTGAAACCCTGCAAAACATTGTTTGACTTTATCCTTCCATTGCTCTGGAACAAAACAACACACAGAGCAAACGTATTAAAAAAATATTCGAGATCCTTTGGGCTTTCTTGTGTTGTTTTTTAGAGTTTGGACTCAATGATCCTTGTGGCTCCTTTACAACTCAGATTATTCCAGGATTTTCCTTCCACTGAAACCTGCACTGTAGGCTACACCTGTGAAATGGGCGCTGTGATTAATGGGGCTTTCTCCTACCTCTCTTGAGGAAGAAGGTGATTAATTAGGGTAAGGTAGAAGGCTTCATATTTGTTTAATACGTGCACCTTCTCAGATGATGTTCAGACCCATCTCAGGTCCTCAATGACATACAAAGAGGCGTTTGTGAGGAAGAAGACCACACTTTGTACAGCTCTCAAGGTTTTCCTCTTTGCTCCAGTTTTAAGGTGGGCTTGTAGCCCCATATAGCCCCATATATGTAGGTCCTTTCCAACCTTGTCATTCTATGATTCCACATAATCCTAAAATTTCAGTCCTGGTTGGTCCTGAATGATATTCTCCACTCAAATCCCACCACAGAGTTGAGATGGATGGAGGAATTGTGAGATTCATCTGGGTGGGCTCTCTGCCCCAGGGTCTGGACTTCCAGAAACAGGACATCACAGTGGGGAGCAGAAACTGTGACCTGTACTGACGTATACAAAAAGATCACTGGAGAGATCGATGTCATCAGTTACGGTCTGAACTCCCACCACAGAGTGGCTCTTTGGAGAGATTTATTTATAACACACATAGGACTCCAATTGTCTTTGTGATTTACTGCAAGACCAGCTTGGAAATCTGGAAAGAATGACACTGGAAGCCGTTTTTTCTGATCTTTATGGTAGATTAAAACCCCAGTCCTGGGGAGGGCCAGCACTGAGCGGATTGTAATATTTTTCTTTTAAAACCGAAGCAGAGAAATTACACTTCTTCAGCCTAAATTCCTGCTCAGCATACGCCAGAGGACGTCATCTGGTAATGTCTGTGGTTGAACCTTGTCCTCGGACAACTGTCCATTTTCAAAGCATTGGATCTTCTGAACACTTTTGCTTCTGGCCTGACATTTTCCTCACTTTGTGGAGGGCCAGAAATGGCTAGCTTTGTTTGGGCATGCAACACACTGAAGGAAACTTGATTCCATTGACTTCTGCGGTTAGTTTATTTAGAAGAAATCTACTCACCCTTTTTTGAGTCATCGTTTTGACAAATATTTGACCTCTGAAGTACTTTGTCTTCTGGGCTTGACCTGTGACTAACTAATTTCTGCAGTTAACTGGAAGCTCCAAATAAATAAGGAAATAGTTTTGGATCTACGGAGATGTAACGTATTTAAATGCATTTGGTAAATCAAAACTGAAAAATTATTTTATTTCGGGCCTGGTGGAGACCCGAATTTTTGAATTCAGATGCATTTGAAAATGTAACTTGAAGTGGGAAGAAAATTAAAAATATTTCTTTCCAAAATTCTGAAGTGCAGTGTTGTGATTGCTTCAAAAAGAATATTTCATATACCTCTTTGGATAATAATATATCAACCGTTTGGTGAATCTGAGAATATTTTATCAACATGTCACCATTGCCAGAACTGTAGGGAGACTTTGAGCTCCCTCTGACAACAGTTTCAGACAAAAGTGCCCCAGAAAAGTGATATTGCAATATGAGACCCTTCTTCAGCAAGCTCACAAACATCACCTGGCTTTCATCATTTTATTTTTGGGCCAGCCATGAAACCTGCCTCTTTCTTTGCAAGATTATGCAGTCTCAAAGTGCAAGTCTAAAGGTTCCAGTCTTTACACTTCCAGGCTGTTTGTAAAGAGAAATGAAAGGTTTCCAGAGTTGCAGATCTTCCTGGCATTATTATCAGGCAGAGACAAATTGCACTCTCTCTTCCCATGACATGAGATCAGAAACAGAAAGCAAAATTTATCCGGCTTCCCAGAGCTCATTTCTGTCACTTTCAGAATGGAAAGTGATGATGCCCAGTTCTACCTGTTAGCTCAGAAACTCATCCAACCTCAATGGCCCATAAATCTCCACTTTTAATGGTGGCCATCTCCAAAACAACAGTCCAGAACACCAACCAGCTCTTTTAATGGATGGGTTGACTGAATATCTCCGTGCCATGTTCGAGATGAAGGCAAATGACAGTTTCTGATGGAGCACCAGGCTGACCTTTCCTGGAAAGGTGACCTCAGGCTGTACTGCTGACATTTCTGATGAACAAACCACCAAAAATTCTGTGGTGGAAGAAGACAAAGCAGCACTGATCGCTTCTGAAGGTCCCTTGAATGTCCTGAGGCTTGTTCCTGTGACAGAGGTCTTTCTCACCTGTTTGCCTTACATTCCTTTTGTCATTTTTCCCTCCAGGTCTGCAGAAAATAAAGTTTGAAAAACAAGAGTTCAAGGAGGAGGATGAAATTCTGCCTACGTGTCATCTCTTTTCTCTTTACTCTTTTGTTCTTTTATTCTTGCTGTTCTTTTAATATCAAATGTAAAGCTGTAGCTTTTAATTTGTGTTTCTCAGGCAGAACTGCCATTCACTAGGAAAAAAAGAAAAATCTTCCAGATGTGGCTCTCTGCATTTCTGGAAATTCTTGAAATTTCTGATCACCCCCCCCAAATGAGATTTATCTATTTTTTAACCTGAAAGGCAAATTGTTCACATCTAACTTAGCCTGACATGACCCCAGTTCACCAAAACGCTTCAAAAAGGTGCTTAGTTTTAGGCAGTGTTCATTCCTGCTGACTTCTTCGGGATCCATAGAGTGTTTAAGACCAAGCCTTTGCCTGCAATGGCCTTGACAGATGTTTTTCACTCTTGTCCCTTAGTGCAGATGAAGAAATGCCCATTGGCTTCTTCCCACAGCTTTTCATCAGTGCTGTTCTCCTCTGCGGGCCCTCTCTGTCTTGTGGCATTATCCAGCACAGCTGGGAATTGCTTGACAAAACAGAATGATGCAATGGGTGGTTGGCTTTATTCCCAATGGGGATATAAATGGTACCTGTCGTGCAGGCTGTTCCTAGAAAAACAAACAGGATTTTAATTTCAAGAGTATGTAAGAGAATAGGTACACTGGAAGCTGGTCAGTTGGTCATTATCACATCAGCAGTTTTCATTCTATAAAAGCACAGATATCTGCAAACATTTATTGTGGGTGAGCCTCTCTGAGGCTTTTCCTCTGTTTCATCACATGTTTCATCAATGGCACTGGCCAGTGGATTTCTAATTCAGAAGACTGGCACCTAAACATTTTTATATACACTGAGACTTCCATTTCTCCTACTATTCTCCTCCTCCTAACCATTGCCTGCATCTCAGTTTGCCTCAGTTTGATGTTGCATAACTGGGGAAAATAGCTCTCTTTCTCTCTTTGTGATCTGCATTGCTCCCATCTGGAGTTATAGGAAGATGAGGAATTTCTGAAAGACATAATTTTAAGAAACTCTTCTCTTGGTAAAGCTGTGTGGACTTGATGATCCTTATGAGTCCCTTCCAGCTTGGGATATTCTACAAGTCTATGATTCTAATATTTTAACCAGGGAGAGTCCTAAGAGAAGAATGATAGTGAACTTGCCTCATATTATCAAAAGGCTTATTCTCAGAGCAGGCAAGAACCTTTCCTCTCCACTTTCCTGCTCTCTTCACTGGTTCTTTCTGTCTCCACTAGTTTCTTGTTGTGATCGTCAATTAAGTTCAGATGCTTATAAGCTCTTTAATTGAAATCAAATTTTAAAAAGCTGGTAGAAAATTTCATGCTCAATACTCAAACAAATCCTCTCTTTCTCTTACTGCCCTTTCTCATTCCTTCCCTTCTTTTCCTGGACAGCAGTAAAGCAAGAAATCCCCATCAGCCTAATAGTTGTTCAGACAGCCTGGAAGATGACAGCAGAGCCGCCCTTTATAGAGAGAAGGGGAAAGTGCTGAAACAGCAGGGATTGCATTTACTCTTGGAGTTCAGTCCAGCTTGCCAGAAAACAAAACAAGAGAGGAACGCTAAAAAAGGAGAGAGAAAGGGAGAAAAATGCAGCATCTGTCTCTGGTGCTGACTCTGCCCACAGTCCCCCTGTGTGAAGAACGCAGACACAGCAAATATCCCCGTGAGCCCCTCGGAAAAGGATTTTTGCAAGCGCTGTGTCTTTGAAGGTGTTGCTTTTAGCTGCCCTTTCTAACCGTGGGCTCGTGGCCATTCTGCAAAGGGTGCTGGCGTCGCCAGGCAAGCTGTGCACTGCGGGAGCCCGAGGGGGAGAGAGCAGAACAAACAATCCGGGATGCAGAGAGCTGCAATGGGTAGAAGAGCAAGAACCCATGTCTCGTGTGGAACAGTTTTCAGGACTTGGCAGAAGATTTCAGAGATGAGTCCTCGTTGGTGGCTGATCTGCTCTCGGGAGCTGCCAACCACAGACCATGCATGTCCTGTGATATGCCAAGGGGTTGCAAGCTGTAGAATCAGAGAATCATAGAATAGCTGAGGTTAGAAGGGACCTTACAGCTCCTCCAACTTCACTTCTGCCATGGGCTGGTGGCCACTCAGAAGATCAGGCAGCCCAGAGACCTATCCGTGTCCTTGTGCACCTCCAGGGATGGGGCACCCACACTTCTCTGGGCAGCCTGTGCCAATGTCTCAGCATTGTCTGAGTGAAGAATTTTTCCCTAACATCTAACCTAAATTTCCCCTCTTTTCATTTAAAACCATTCCCCTTGTCCGATCATTATCGGGTTGTATACAAAGTCAGTTCCCCCTCTTGTTTATAAGTTCTCTTCAAGTACTGGCAGGCACAATGAGATCTCCCCAGAGCCTTCTCTTCTTCAAGCTAAACAAGCCCAACTCTCACAACTTTTCTTCATAGGAGAGATGCTCTAGACCTCTGAGCATCATCTTGATCCTCCTCTTGACCCACTCCAACAGCTCCATGCATTTCTTGTGCTGGGGGCCCCAGCCTGGACACAGCTACTGCAGCCAGGGGCAAACATTTCTCTTGGTTTGACCTTCCTGAGACTCTGTCTTAGTTAAAATGAGGAGAGCATCACTCTGAGGGCATCACCTCATATTCTCTGCCATGCTCTGAAGCATATTTCAAACCTCAGGTAGGAAGAGGTGAAAGGCTGCTCAGCTGCTGTCTGTGTTGGCAGAGCAGCACTGCTATAAAACCATATATATTTCAACTCTTAACTATTCCCAGGGCTGGGCCTTCCTGCCTTGGAAATGAAAGGAGATGCATGTCGAAACATGGAGCTCAGCCCTAGAGCCGTATCTGCTGTAGCTGTACTAAATTGGAGCCAGACACCAGTATGAGAGCTGAGCATCCTGGTCAAGCCCTGCTCCCTTTCCGTTCCCCTTCCTGAACCTCTTCTCACCAGACCTGTAATGCTGAACCTGTGTGCATGGCTCATGGTTTGAAGAGCTGCCAAGGGGAAGCAATACCTGGCAGCTGCATGCTGTAAAACATGAAGTGTTTGGAGTCCTGCCTGCTGCCAAGCTATTGAGTGAAATTCTTGCAGCAAGGAGTTGGCACTCCTAAAAGAGGGTGGTTGTGCAGAGCGAGGTCTGTGATGGACAAGTTGCTCTGGTTCTTTTCTCAGGTCTGGTCTCTTGGCCAGATCCCCATGTCTTCAGCGTGCAAAAGACAGTCCTCAAAAGCCCGAATGTTGAGTCTGTTGGACATGACACCATTTCACACTTAAAAATAGGTGACAGAGAAAGGGGTTCCAATTTTGGCGAGATATAGGAATGGGTTGCCCAGGAGGTGGTGGAATCATCACCTCTGGAGGTACTCAAGAACTGTGGAGATGTGGCACTTGGGGGACATGGTTAGTAGGCATGGTGGGGGTGGGGGTGGGTAGGGGTTGGGCTTTGTGATCTTAGAAGTTTTTTCCAACCTTAGAAGTCTTTTCCAACCTTCTGTGACGCTAAATCAGGTCTGCTGACCTCCTGCAGCACTTAGAATCACTAAGTGCTGCAGGAGGTCAGCAGACCTGATGATAACTCACAGGCCCATGTGTTTCACCCGTGGGCTGTTCCCCTGCTGTCCAATGGAACAGGATGTCAACCTGGGTTTGCAAGCTTTGCAGGTCTCTTCCCGTGTATCCTCACTGCATGTGTGGACAAAGCACACAGTCAGACCCAAACTGGTAAGCACAGCAATCCCAAGCCTTGCCACCAGCATGCAACATCTTATGAATGGGAGCTGAGATCTGCTCGGGTTGCAATTTCCCCAACAAAAACATCATTTGGTTCCAGTGCAATAAAGAAACAATTGCTTATTTAGAAATGATTATTGAAAGCAGATTTATTAAGAATTAACGAGAGCAGTGTGGGAGTGATAAAGACACTAATCTTTGGGTTGGGCTGGTTTTGATAATCGTCTCGAATTCGAAATAGCAGCACGGCAAAATCCTTATCTTATAAATCTGATGCAAGGTTTAATATGACAGTTATTGTATGTTTATATATCAACTGATTATTAGAAACATATTCATTGAAAATTAACCATGTAATAGATGGTTATCTGTGACACTGCTGGCTTAAATAAATACACATGTTTTCACAACCAATTGAGAGTCTATTTGAAATCAGAGCTTGCCTTATTATTGCAATTTTTCTTCTTGTAATGCTGAAGAGTGCATTTGTTTTCTCCCCATTCCTGACATAACAGAGATGTTTTTCATTCCTAGGCTGTGTATGCTTAGCCAGCAAGTCATCATAATAACAGTAACAATAATAATAATGCATTTGATTTTTATGGCACCCACCAGCCACAGCTCTCCGGCTGTTTCATAAACAAGAGTACCAATGCCCAGAGAGCACTAAAACATCCATCAGAAAAAAAAGCCAAGCAGAGTTCAAAATAAAAGGCAGCCCGTGTAATTAAAGCAAAATAACAACGCGTGCTCAAGATGATAAGTTTTCCAAGTCTCTTTTGAAACCAAAACAAGAGGAGAGCTCTGTTTTGTGGTGATCCAGCTGAGAGGCAGAGGGAGAGGGGAAATTCAGGCTGTGCAGGAGGAGCATCTGCCTGTCTGGGTGCTCAGTGGGTTGGGTGCAGGATGAGCTGGCTCTGCACAATTGTCCCATCAAGTCTTATCTATATATTACTGAGGAATGCCCTGAGAGGTGAAATGCATTGGCCAGATTTGCTAAGAAAGCAACAGTTCTTTAAGTGGTGGATGATGCTTCTTCATTCCAAAGCAGTGAGAGTAGTTGGACAGGTATGGGATCCTTAGAAGTGGTGTATACGTATTGAAAGAGAGCATAAAAAACAGTGGTTCCACTTTGATCAGTGGATAGCTTCCTGGCAGGGGAGCTGTGGACAAGGTGTGCTCTTCTTGCCAGTTTGCAAGCAGAACAGTTGCCTTGCAGAGTCAGTGTTTGAGGAACAGGAGGTGTGTGGCGATGCTTAAGTGAGTATCTAAGCAGCCCGTGGGATGCTGACGTGCAGCAGGGACATGGCCACTGTCAATTCCAGTGACTGTAATAATAATTGTTATTGTTATTATCCAAAACACAGACAATGGTCCTGGACATATGTGGACATATACAATCTGATTCTTGAGTGGGGCTTGTGTGGAGCCAGGAATTGGAAGTGAAGATCCTAATGGGTCCCATCCAACCAGAGATATTCTATAATTCTAGTAATTCTTTTTCCTCAAGTTGCTTTTAGTGAACTCTGCTATCAGGAAAAGCTTCTGAGAAGAGGTGACTACATGGGATTCTTTTCCAAGAAGCTGGTTTGGATTTTGGAAATAAGACCTTGAGGAATCAACCAGAGCTTCATGGAGGTCAGGAAGGGATGTCAGGACAGCATGGCTCCACCAGCATCTGCTGTTGGCCCAGTCACTGGGTTCTTGTACCTCAATTTTGCACCTAAATAACCTAAATGAAGAGGAGGAAGGAGGAAGTTTTTCACACAGAGGGTGGTAATGCACTGGAACAGGTTGCCCAAGGAGGCTGTGGATGCCCCATCCCTGCAGGCATTCAAGGCCAGGCTGGATGTGGCTCTGGGCAGCCTGGTCTGCTGGTTGGTGACCCTGCACACAGTAGGGGGTTGGAATGAGATGATCACTGTGGTCCTTTTCAACCCAGGCCATTCTGTGATTCTATGATTCTAAGAGACACAATGAACTATGGTCATGATGAAGGATAAGAAAAGCTGGCTGATGAACTGTGCTGTTAGTGAGAAGACAGAAACTTCTATGGAGCTACAGCAAGTCCTAGGGTGGAAGAACCAGCCAGAAAACTGGGAAGAACTGTGAGAAGGCAGCTGGGCAGTCTTTTCAGGCAGTGCTCTGAGGCACAGAATGCCTTTTCTAGATGCAGTTTCCACAGTGCATCTGCATATCTGTCTAGGATGACTGCCAACCCACTGTGTCTCTGTCAGAATTATTTACAAGGGTCTCCTTACAATCATGCCAGAACTGGCCACTGAGTTTTCCCTCCTTCCTCACCAGCAAGATAGGATCAACACTAATGTTTGATTCTTCCATCCTTTTACTGAGAAGAAGCCTCAAGCAGCCAACCCAGACTAACACAGCTAGTAGAGTGGCACCTAAATTCAGCATTCCCAGCTAAAAAGCCACCTCACCACTCTTTCTCTTCTTGCACTTATACAACCCATTGCTTGGGAAAAGAGCTGATATGACATTTCAAAGCTTCTACTGTTAGTTTTTCCCATAAGGGAAACCTGTTTTCCTGATTTTCGTCTAGCATCTCTACCAGCTCTGGATCGATGCTGCTATTTCTCCTTTCATCCTGAAACTCCAGATCCTTTCCCACGAAACAACTAAGGTATTTAGATTTGGCAAATAAAGATTTACTCCAGGACTCTATTTTTAAGAGTCCAGCATGCAAACAGCTGGTCAGACCCAGGTTTAAAGAGAAATTGAACCTACAAGTCTATACACAGAAATCCTTCACTATAGATTTTCCCTTGAATTGGTAGAAATCTTATGTGTGCTGGAAGAACCTTGTCTCCTTACCTCATCCTTAGCCATCTAGCTGGGAATCACTAGAAATAATGGGGAATCCTTCACACATCTACCCACCCATCCATTCTTTCTTCTTCACCTCTCTCTTTATTCTCCATTTCTTTATTCCCCTCTGACACTGAGTGTTCTCTCCATCTTTGCCATTCACAGGGATTTGATTCAATTTCTGAAGCACAGGCATGACGTATCATCAGGTATCATTAAATAGGACCATCAATTGGACTGGATAGGATTTCAGGGATATCTGAAATACACAAAGGACCCTGAGCTTTATAATGCTTGGCCTATACAAGACAAATGTGCTCCTGGAGAAACCACCAAACACCACTGGGATGTTCTAGAGCACCTCCAATAGCACTGAGCATGGGTTGATGTTGCAGTTGCCTATTGATTAGCTCTCCATAGAGGGAGCTTAGTGCCTTGCTCAGGGCAGACTTGTGAGGTTGGATGACTCAAGGTGGAGCTGACTCTCCTGGGAGACATTCACAGTGAGCTCTGGCTTGCACTGAAAGGCTGCTTGTGATCTTTCTCTCCATGCAGGCCAACACAGCGATGATCAACACGTTGCGTGGCAAGCCCAAGGAGGCTTAGCTTGGAGACAGCCTGGGCGGGTGCTTGTTCCAAACTTGTCCACAGGCTCAAAAAAAAGTAGATGGAAAAGAAAGAGAGAAATCGTTTCCAGGAAACATTTGAGCAGTTGCTATCCTGTCCTTTGAAAAGTGCAAGTAATTAGCAGCTTAGCACTGGATCCCAGGTTATTTGGCTTGGATTAGGTCACTGCTCCCCTCCATCCTACTCAAATATGTCACCTTCTTCTCATTCTGCATGAGGGTGGAGAAAGGAGAGAGCAATCATCATAAATATGTACCATTAGCAGAAGTGTTTTATAGTGACTGGAAGGAGGATGTAGAAGCAGGCAGCAGGATTGCCCTTGGTTAAGCCAGAAAGCAGCAGTGAAATTGCTGGACTGGAAAGGCCAAGTAGCAATGGAAGGGGAAAAGAGATAAATGGACTTGGGCTCGTTTGTGATACAAGAGCTTACAAATATTTGAAGTATGTGAAACACAGAGCAGGAAGAATGGCTCTGATAGCAGGCACTGCTACTTGCAGATGTCCTCACCTCCAGCAGATCCTTCCCATGCACAGCATGAGGAAGCATGGGGTCAGCTTCTGGTGGCCAAGCAGCTAAGAATAGCAGGTGCCTGATAGCCCGTGCTGGATCTGCATTAGCAAATCACCTTTGCTGCATGTGCATTAGTCACTGTGGCTTTACACCACCCCTTCTGATGACTTAAAAATAAGGGGTTTACCAAGGTCACATTTGATAGAAGGACTGGAAATAAAGTTGTGATTATATATATATATATATATATTACACACATATATACTCATGTGTATACATTTGCTGGGGAATATGGACATGGAAACAAACAAATTAAGAAAATCTCTTTCTGAAATGACCTAAAAAAGTGCTGTATGCCTGTCACTAATTCCTGTTAATTGAAAGTATAAAAATAATCCTATAAAATGCATGTTTAGCAAAAAAAGTTTCCTTGGACCTGGATAAGATATGTCATTTTGGATCTAAACATATTGTAAGGAAATACTTAAAATATTTCACAGCCCGGTTTTTCTGGCATTAAAAACAAACAGGCATTTTGACTGGGAGGAATGGGGACAATCTAAAATAGAATCGTAGCAAAATACGGCGATATTAAAAGCACTGAGATCTTTTTGGCAAAAACACTTTGACAAGGCTCAGATGATTTTACAGAACATTTCGGTGAGTTTTTTTTTTTTTTCCCTTTTCACCCCTCTCTAAAAATAGATTCATTGAAAAGATTTCACCACTCCACCAAAGTCCAAACAGCAGAGACCATTGGTCTCCTGAATCCAATCCCGCGCCATAAATTTAGCTGAGAACGACAAGTGCTGTAGTGTGCAACCTCAACAAGTGTTTGATTTAGGGAAGGTCACAGCCTGAAAGCTGGGTTGAAATCAAAGGAAGGAAAAGTGCAAGTTTGCTGTCAGGTAAATTATCCTGACTGTGCTATCTCCAAGGTACTGCCCTTGCTGAAGAGGAAGGGTTCATTGCTTATTCATGGAGAATGTGCAAACTATGAATCAGGGGTTGCAGGAGGGATCAGCTCACCAGAAGCTGGCTTGCATTACTAAGTGCCATGATGTAGCCTGCCCTGGAGAATTACCATTTGAAAGGATAGCAGGCTGTGACCAGCCACTGCTCAGATGACTTCTGCAGAGACCCACTGAGAGCATCTGGTTGGGTTTGGTTGGATTCCCAGCAGGTCAGGGTCCCTACCACGCATGCACCAAACTGGACAGTCCCAGTGGCAGGAGGCAAAGCAATTCGTAGTCACCTGCAAGAATTTTCCATTCCTCTGGCAAGATCTCCTTCATCAGCCTTTAAGATGATGTTATGCGTTGGATACAAGGGAAGAACTGCAGTAGTGAAAGGGAAAAGGGGACATTCTGGGCTCGTGGATGCAACCCAATTTCTCTAACGTGGATCTGCAGTGATTTATTCAAGCTGGCGAGGTAGGCAGGGAGTTTCAGCCTGGGGGAGCATGGGGCAATGAGTAAGCTTCAATTTCTGCAGGGTGGAGCTCAGAATTCTTTTTTATATTATGCAAAATTTAAAATAGGAAAGAAACTGATTCACTCTTCCCAGCCCCAAGGAAGACATTCCTCAGGTTAGCATTAGGTGTGTCAACAAGGAGCGTGGCGATGTACTAGAGGTCAGAAGTGATGTGAAGGAAGCAAACATGCACTCCCCAGAGGAGAATGCACTCCAGAAGACCTGAGGACCACAGGGAGGTCCTAAGCAGGACCATAAAACCAAAGGGCGTCCCAAATTGAAGGAAGCCAAAGTGAAGGAAGACGATGGGCAGAGGAGCACTGGTTGTCGCAAAGAGTGGTGCTCAAGGGAAAATGTAGGCAGCAGTCAACTGCCAGGTACTGGTCTCCAAATAGATTCTTCTCTCTGCAGTCATGGTTCCCTTGAGCCAAGTTCTGTGGTTGACCTGTCCCTGTGTTTATCCTGCCTTCCCTGCCTGAAGCAGGAGATCCCTGAAGGGGGAAAGTGGAAAGTGTTATTATAGCCAGCCCCAGCTCACACCCTGCCTTGAAGGGAAAACACATTGTCTGTCTGCCATCCAAGTTTCCTCCCTTCCTGGGACTGGTTGTGTTGGCAACAACAAACAACAGCAACCAGAGACCAGGAGCTTAAACAATGACCACGGCTTTGTGGCAGACAGAAGGACTTCGTGTGGACAAGATGTGTTGTTGGGTTGCTGTTTTTCTTTGAAATTTCCAACTCTTCTCTCCTTTTCTCCAAAAAACAACATGTTATAAGGACCTCATTGTGGGCACACCAGATGACCCCACCATCTCAGCCTCTCTTGCACATGAGCTCTCCAAAACCCTTCACTTATCTGCCTTAGGAGCAGGTTCCCTTGGTAGCTGGCCCAGCAGTAGAGCTGTTATGCTTTCACCCATCCAAAATCTTACCCAGGATGGTGACAGCAGGCAGGAGAAATGCCCTCTCAATGTCACAATGCAACAGGAAGAGATGACCTTGTCTTGCCCGTGGGTCTGGTCTCCAAATCAGAACTGTGTTTCTGGCTCTGAATAAATCATTTTGCCTCTTGCCATTTCTTTTAAGGTCAAAATGGTGACACAAAGTACCACTATAGTGACTAATGGAGTGGAGCCCTGATCTCAGCCCCTTGCTCCTGTGACAAAATGAATAAGAGTAATAATGCCTTTGGTTCCCAACACCCTCCCACCATCCTTCATCATCTCTGGCATTGTCATACCTGTTGCCCTTCTATTAAAAAGAGAATCACAGAAGTGAGCTATTCAGTAATAATCTTTGTGCATCCCTAAAGCTGTTATCAGTTCCCAAGCAGAACACATTTGCACCAGAACCATCGTGGCAGAGAAGACACTGAAAAAACTCAGCATATGCTCAATGAGTGCCTGGCCAGTTGGCAATATGAGTCACTCTCGTACAGAAGTAGCTTTTAGGCATATCATAATGCAATCCAAATGCTGAATATTCCAGAAGTGGAACCAAACTTCCCCTTCAGATCTGATACAGAGTGCTGTGCCTGGTAGTGTTGGATTATTTCTGGAAGGAGGGAAGAAGGATGCTGGACTTTGCATGATTTTGTGTGGAGATGCTGTTGCTCCCTTTCTCTATGCTTTCATCTATGTAATGAAGGGATGACTCTATTTAATAAACCATTTACCTGTGTGTCTGCTCCGGGCAAAAGGGAACACATCCTTGGTGTGGATTTTCCAGATCAAAGAGCAAATATTTGGATTCTGTCTCTGTTACCACTGTCATTATTTTATTTCATGGCAGAAGGCAACAGGAACACACCTGCAAAACCCTTTATTGCAGATTTACAGTAGTGCAGCAGGTACGTAGGGACATGGTTTAGCAGTCAATATGCGTGGTAGGTGGGCAGTTGGAGTTGATGATCTCTTAGAGGTCTTTTCCAACCTTAATGATTACATAATTCTATTATTCTAAGTGGAAAGCACTGCAAGACACAATCTAGCATAGCCCAGAAAAGAGATACCCAAAATCTTCACAAGATCTACAGCTGTGCAGGTGGCTGAAGCTACTTCTGCCCTGAGCAACTATCATCATGCAAGACATTAATATCCAGTGTAGGCAGCCATATGACTTCTCCTGTTGCCATGCCTGGCCTGAGAGAAGAACTATGTCCCTCAAAAGCATGTCAGATTAGGAGTGAACAGCACTGGCAGTCTGCAGAAAGGAGTCCAATGAGCAACACTATTTTCCTTGATGTGCACTGAGCTACTTTAAACTCCAGACAGTCAGCCTCAAAGAATGCTGCCCCATCCCATCCTGCTGCTTCAAATTACCCATTCTCACCTCTCCTGGTCATTGGCATGTGAAGTATGATGGGCCCCTGGTGTTCTCCTTACCTTCCCAGGGACAGTAGAGGATACAAAGGGTGTGATCTCAGCCTTTCCTGTCACGCTCAGACTGATAGCAGAGAGATTAGAGGTGGAAAGAACACCTCTGAGGTCATCTCTGCCATCCCTGGGGGGCAATTTGGGATTGTTCCCTTGCATTTTATTATCTGCTGCTCTGTCCAGCTCAGCAGTAACATGACTCAGACCACAGCTCTTCCCAGAGCATCCCTGGGGGCGGCAAGTCGCAACCTTGTGTTTCTTACTGTCAGGAAACATTTCCTGATATTCAGCCTGAATTTTCCTTTCCTTAAATTCATTCTATTTACATCGATTCTCAGACCTCACCCTGGACAACTTCTCCTGCTCAGAGGCTGAACCGAGAGCTCATTGGGCAGAGAATCTCATTTTTTGCTTCTCTGCAGGCCAAAATGCACTCCTGTGGGTGCCTGGTCTGCACTTGGGGTTCCCACATACAAAGGCAATAATAATAATCACTATAACTGAAAATAGGAAACATTGCCTTGGATGGGCTCCAGAGGCAGAAATGATAAAAATTCCCTCGTGAGAACAGAGCCATAGCAGTCCATGGCTATGGTAATTCAGAAATATTAGCCAGAGAAGTGCACACATGCATGTGTATATATATATATATATATATATATATATATATATATATGCAGAGACCTTCATCAGCTCCTTGGAATACAGTTCTAGGGAATCATTAAGGAGCAATTGTATGTTTTCCCATGAGTTAACTGTGGTTTGGATGCAGAAATCGCTTCTGTTCTGCATACTTTTGTGTTTCCAGCAATTAGCAAAAAGGCCTTACATCACAGCCCTGATTACAATGCCAGCATGCCATGAAGGACACTGGATGGCAAAGGCTGGGCATTCCCTGGGCAAGCAGTGTCCAGCCAGAATCTATTTACTATTCCTGTAATTGAAACCCAGGACTTCTTGTTTATTCTGAAGTGTGGATTTGAAGAATGAGTGACTCCTTTCTTTTCTGTAACTATCTTTTGGGACAGTACTCACATCACCCGAATATATGTATATATATCTATATCCTTCTTTTGGTTTGTCTCCACAAGCCATGGTTTCTGATTCTCTTTGCTTCTTTCTGGCCACTCTCCATGACTTTCTTACAGTGTAGCACCCAAGCCTAGACACAGATAGCATTTCCATTGCAGAACAAGACGTGACTATGATATTACCTTAAAGGCTACATTATTCTTTACAGACTGAGCGTTGGGTTTGTATGCTTTAACATTACAACACTGTTGACTCAAGTTCAGCTTATGACTTTCACAGTTGCCCTAGATTTTCTTTTGCAGCACCACTACCAAGCCAGATCTCCCCATCTTTCTGTATGTGAGGAATCACAGAATCATTAAAGCTGGAAAAGGCCTCTAAGATCACCAAGTCCAACCCCAGCCCACCCCACCATGCCCACTGACCATGTTCCTCAGTGCCTCATCTCCACAGTTCTTGAACACCTCCAGGGATGGTGACTCCACCACTCTCTGCATCCTGTTCCAGTGCTCAACCACTCTTCTGGAGAAGAGATTTTTCCTAATACCCAACCGGAGCCTCCCCTGGTGAAATTTGAGGCCATCACCTCTCATCCTCTTTGAACTGAATATACACAGTCTTGTCTCTGTCTCTGTCCAATTACATCTCTGAGTTGTTTTTTGGTTGGTTTTTTTTTTTTTTTTTCCTTAAAAAATCTTACTCCAATTTGATAAACTAATGTTGAGTTCTAATCTTGGTTTCCCATGTGCTCATAGTCTGGCCTACCTTCACTTTGTGAGGATAGCCTGTAGGCTAAAGGTGATCCTCCAGGTCATTAAGGAAGCACTGAATAGCCTCAACTTTTTCACAGTGTTGCTCCACACATCCTGCTGGCAGGACCACGAACTGGCATCTCAAGAACACTCCTTCAACAGGTTCTCCTTGAAGCCTGCTATTTCACAGTTATGTCATTTGCACCACTTTGTTTATGAGAATGTCATCTGCAACAATGCAAAACACAGTACTAAAGCAGTGACATGAGTGTTGCTGTGTACTGGATCCACTAGCCTACCAACAACAGCAAATAAGTTGGACAGAGATAGCCTGCACCTGACACATCTGTGTTGCTGGTGCTCAGTATCTTCTTGTCTTCCACGTTCAGAAATGCTTTGTTTCCTTGCTTGTCCAAGGTTTTTTCCAGTAACTAAAACAAAATTAGTGGAGCCTTGACAACTCTTCGTTGATACATTATATACAGATAGGCATCAGCTTTGGCATTCCCAACATGCTACTTGGTATGACACAGAAAATAATTAACTGCTCAGAACTTAGGGGAAGAAAGAGGGAGAAACTGAAAATACAGTAAAATAAAAAAGAAACTAATGTGCACTTTCCTTCTATAGAAGAAGTGGAGGTGAAGGGAGAGGGAGAATTTTTTTCCTAGATAATAAAAACAGGCTTCTTGAGCAGCTGAACAAACAAAAGAGGGTTTTCCAAGGATTTATGTCTCTTACTTGATTAACTTTTAGATAGAGTTATTGTAAAATGCTGTTATTTCTGCATGGATCTGTAACATTTCCTTCCTCTGTCTGTACTAGTCTTCCTTCTGCAGGGTTTTTAGCTAAAATCACATGAGATGCCATATAGTACTGCTGAAATTTCCTGTTGACATCCAAAGCAAACAAACTTCTATGTATGAACAACTTTGTGCGTGTGAACGAATGAGACAAATCTGTGATTGCATGAATTTCACTTCTGGCCATTTACTTCTGTAGAACTTGTA
This sequence comes from Tetrao urogallus, assembly GCF_951394365.1. Classification (NCBI taxonomy): domain Eukaryota; kingdom Metazoa; phylum Chordata; class Aves; order Galliformes; family Phasianidae; genus Tetrao; species Tetrao urogallus. The sequence continues at coordinate 70,319,481 of NC_136817.1, forward strand.
GGATCTTATTTGTTATTGTTCCAAACACTGCTGAAATATGTCAGACTTCCACAACAGCAACTGTCTTGCAACTTTGCTGGAAAATTTGGGTTCTTATTTATCAATGGAGCAAACACAACTGTGGGATGCTGCAAGTCCTCTGCTGCTGGCACAGAGGTGCCATAGACCACAGCACTTTACAAGACCAACCTTTGCCAATCTTGACCTCCCACGCCTGCAGTTCAGGGGTATGGAGCTAGACCAGACCTTTATACGTGACAATGATCAGCCTTCTGTGGCCAATTTATGTGTTGTGATTGCCCTACACACCCTGAATACTGGGGAATATTCTGAGCTAATGTTTTCATTTCAACGTGGTTTTCTTGGCTTTAAATGCTCTTGGTGTACTGGAGCTACACAAACTATTTTGATATCCTTAGATTTTTGGCTTTGCCCTGACTTTGAAAAAGCACAACAGGCAACTTGACTCAAACTGAAAGCAATTAAGCAGTCATTCAAAAGAAAGAAAGTAGTGTGAGTGAACTTTGCACTGAGCCTGTCCTCTGAGGTGCTCTGATGTAATATAAGCTGCTTGCAGATTTTTGGCTGCTGCTTGCATGCACTGCTATCTACTGCAAAACCTCAGATGGAAATAAAGCACCTGGGCTTGTCTCCTTTTCTTCCAGTTTCCTGGAGTTTCATCTCCTACTTGCTGCAACCTGAAGCCAACTCTGCCTCCAAATTGCAGCCAATGTCTCCTCATTCTCCTTCTTCCCATTCTACATTGGGATTTTGGGGGCAAACCCTGAGACTTGAGGATGTCTAGTGATGACCCACAGCACTGCTCCTCCCAGACTTCACTTGGAGGGAACATGGTTATGAATAAAAATGAGTCAAATCTGGGTTTTCTCAGCCTTGCTTTTGGGGTAATGCTCAGAGGATGTTTTGATATGAATATATAAACAATCCAGGCTCAACAAAGCTGAGGATACCCAGTGGTTGGGTTTGGGAAGGTGCCCAGGGACTAAGCTCCAGATAATATTCTTCATTCTTCTGCATTCATGGGATTTATGCTCCCTTGTTTGCTGCCCTGCAAAAAAAAAAAAAATTACTCATGTTCTCCATCAAGTTTCCTGAATTTCTCCTATAATTTCCAGGAAACTGGGCAACTTGAATGGCTGAGTAATACTGCATGCCTTTCCATGGCTCGGGCTGCAAGGTCACTTGGTGCTTCATGGAAGTTATGTGACTTGTGTCAAACAACTCCTGGAAAGAGAAGGCCTCTGTCAACAAACAACTCAGTTGCCTGGGTTCTCTGTGGCTTTAAGGCTTGATGGGAGGAAGAGTGTGAGAGGGAGAAGGGACTGAGACGGAAGTGAATACGTATTGATTCATAGAATCATAGAATCACAGAGTGGCTTAGATTGGAAGATACCTCAAAAACCATCTTGTCCCAACCCCCCTGCCATAGGCAGGGTTGCCAACCACTAAATCATGCTGCCCAGGGTCCCACCCAACTTGGCCTTGAGGACATCCAGGGATGGGGCATTCACAGCCTCTCAGGGCAGCCTGTTCCAGTGCCTCACTGGCACCACCAAAGTGATTTGCCAAAGTGAACCAGAGATTTTGAGTGAAATGTGTTAGTTTAGAGTATGCCTAACATCAGTGGGCCGGAGACACTTAAACCATATGGAAATGCAGGAGTCTAGGCTGACTTGGTGATTAATGATGATTTTTAAATCACCTTTTTAAGAGCGCAGAAACTCTTTAGATCTCCTTTGCTGGAATCCTGAATTCTACTTCTGAGGTGACGAGGTGCCTGGAGGTGCTTGAAAGTACCTCTGCCTTGACATGACTGTATATCCAGGACGCTGTCATAGAATCATAGACTGGCTTTGGGCTGGAAGGGACCTTAAGGATCATCTAGTTCCAACCCCCTTCCCATGTGCAAGTTGACACGACCAGATCAGGTTGCCTGGGGCTCCATCCAAACTGGCCTTGAGAACATCCATGCTCGGGACGCCCATAGCTTCTCTGGGCAATGTGTCCTCCCTAACCTTCCTCTCTCCAATGACTCAGAGGTGTGTGGTATCATCCTGTGATCACCAGAACCATATGTGAAAAAACAACGCTTTCAATCTCTAGGATTTGCATCTTTTGCCTGGGTTAGAGGGTTGCAGGAAGTGCATGCTGAGGGTCTTGGATTTGTTCTTGCTGGCAACACATCATTAAACTGGCAGAATTAGTGGCAGCACCTGCTGCCAAGACCCCTTCCAAATCCATGAACCTGACCACCACTGCAAGACCTTCCCCTCCTGTACATTGTTGACTTTTCGTCCAGTTCAACAAAATGTGACTCATAAGGGGAAAATCACTCTTCCCCAAGGGACTCTTTTGCTGTCTGACAGTTTGTCTCACCATTGAGAAACATTTCCTGATAATTTCACTCAAAGTTTCCTCTGCTCCATTTTGGCTCATTCCTCCAAGATAACAATCTCACATTTATATATAGTGCTGGAGCATTAAAATCCCACCTGACCAGCAGGGTGAGTGCCACTGAATAGCAATGAGATCCTGTAGAAAGACCCCCTCCCTTCCTGCTGTATCAGAGGAACATGTAAGACTGAGGACCTCAATTTAAAAACACAAGAAGTTAAATCCTATGTAAAATGGATGGACATATGCCTTGCTTGATCATCTAGCTGTGATCTACTAACACTCTGCAGGAATCTAGAGCAAGAAGTAAAGTAAAAGTATTTACAATCTACGTGAATTTCTGGTGGGAAATGGGGTGAGACGTGACATAGATCCAAGGAAAAAGACCATGTCGAGGAAGGCCATTTCCTGTAGCTGGCAAGGTATTTCATAGCATTGTCCTTTCTTTTGTTTGGGACTATATATGGACTTTTCATTTCAGAGGAACTTTTCTTACTCAACTATCTCCAAGAGGAAAAAAACTGGATGGAAATGACCAAAGGAAAGAGTTATGGTCGAGTTGCCCTTGTGTAGAAGATACACACAGCGGTAAAGGAAAGAGGTGTAAAAGATTAATGGGTACAGGCCTGACTCCTCTGCAGAGTGCATAAGAGCCACACAAGCTGCACTGAGATGCACTAAGGTGTATTTTTGAGTCATTCCCAGCTCCGCGGAGACCATGATCAAACCCATTTTTATGTTTAGGAGGTACTTACCTGGGAGCACTTCCTTGGGACATCTCGTAAGTAGGTCTTCACCCCACCTGGCTTTTGCTAGGGTCAGAACAGGACACATTACATTAGCACAAATCAACCTTTCCAGTGTAGTGGAAAGAATAATGTTTCAGGATGCTCAGTAGAATTGTAGATGGCAACTCTTTTCCCATGCAGGACAGGGACTGTCTTACGGGCTCTCAGTACCTGCACATGAGAAGGGGCACAGGCAAACACCTAGCCTTGGTGTCCCAGTATCAAGGTCTGAATGTGCCCATGCCATGATCTCAAGACAAATCAGTTTGCTTTGCTGTGTACAACTACAGCCTCCACTTGCTCTGCTCTTCCTTCTGCTCCCAGAGGGCTGACAAATCTTGGTGAAGTCATCATGTGGTCCGGCAAGATACCCACTGTCCTTTCAGTGTTATTCCTCTGAAACAGGTTTCTGCAGTGGTTCCTTTTATTTGGTTTCATGGCATTTTCTCATCGTCTGTCTGGCACTGATCGTGAGTACATTTCATTGATACATCATGCCACTTTGGTTGGAATGATCTCCATTTCTTTCCTACTCCATCAACAGAAAAACAAGAACAAACACGTGTGACAACCTCCACCCCCTTCAGGACCCTCCTCTGTATTGCAAAACTGCAGAGCAGATTGAAGGCTGTAAAATGTGTTTTGTTAGAGGTGGAAAGAGGGAAAGGGTAGGTTTGGTTTGAGGCTTCTTTGCTTCTTGTCTGTCTTTTGGCTTCTAAAGAAAAGACATCCAAAAAACCGTTCAACAAAACTTGAATCCACCCTGGATTAAGCTGAAGTGCAAACTTTCATTTTGGTTCAATGAAGCAAAACAAAACTGTCTGATTCAGAAATGTCAAAACATTATGTTTTTCTCTGAAGTATTTCAGAGCCAATATGTTTCCCCTCTTTTCCATGAAAAAGTTAAATATTTGCATACAGAACATATTTCTGTGTAATCTCACATATGGAGGGAGCAAAAGTTTAAATTTTGTCATAACAGAATTTCTTACGGGATAGGAGTTCCTGATTCTGTCCCCAGTTGAAACAAACCATATGATTTCCTTAATAATTAATCACCCTCCTTCTAATCACCCCCTGGTCCAGAAAGGTGCAGTGACTTACCCAATATTCTCAGGATTTGACCCACTGTCTGGATTTGATTGGCAAATATATTAGAGCTTTGGAACACAGGCAAAGCCTTCAGCTTCCAATGCATTTCAAATATATCACTGATAACAAAAAGCAGTAGGAGAATACCAGAACCTATGATTGAACTCATCTTCTCAAGCCTTTAGCCTAAAGCAGTGCAGAGCTTTGTTATCAGATCTCAGTATCTGTTGTTGCTGCCTGTGGACTGGAGGTCCTTAGATGCATGTGATGATATTTGGATCCATACTCCAACAGTAAATATCTTAACAGGACCAAAGTATATCAACTGACTGTCGAAGGGTAGGGCAGGGATTTCAAAATCAGTTTCTTATGCACATGATCTTGAATATATATTTGGACAAGACTGACCAACATATTTAATCCCATGGGTTGGGGTTATCAGTTTGAAGTTGCCTACTGGAGTCACAGCAATTCCCAGCAAATTAAGCTTCTGTTCTGCCTTGTGGGTGGAACTACAAACATTCCATGTGTTCTCCTTTCAGGTGGGAAGAGTGATGGGTCATGGATCACAATATCTGGCCACTTGCTGGTAGAATAGGAAACTTTCATCAGCTGTCACATGTACTTTTTAAATGTTCTGCCAGCAGTGTCCATCTTTCCCTTCTCATTGCAATCCTGAAACAAAGCCAATGGACAAGAGGTTGGTTTGTTGGGTGGAAGCATCACCACTTGATACCCTCAAGACAGTGCAGGAAGAGTGGTTAAATCTGCAGGAGCTAGCAAGGACATGGGATTTCAAGGCAAGGTAGTAGAAGCAGCAGTGTGAAGTGACATCAGCTAATTCGGTTTTATGGTTTTCTAAATAAAGTTTGGCAGCATTAGATTGCACTCCTTCTCAGTTACTACATCCAGTGCCTTGTTGTGTCTAGGTTGGGCTCCCATTCTCTAACCAGTGGCCTTTTTGGAACATTTTAGACTCAGATTTGGCTCAGTGCCCAGAGAAGATACAAATCATGACACCAGAACACAGCTGAGCCCCAGCGGAGTTATCCTCCAGACAAGAGCAAACTATGACTTCATCTTACAGCTGTTGCTCTCTGTTTGCAAGCAACCCAGGCAGTTACGTCCTACAAATGCAGGTCTTGCTCAAGCCAGAAGAGAGGGAAGTTTGTTCTTTGAGTTCCTACTTGGTTTGCTGGAGCTTCATTCTAGCAGTTGTGGGCATTTGCCTTTTTGTTTTGTTTTGTTTTTTGTTACCATTTCCAAAAGAATCCCCACATGCAAACAAGGACTTTATTGTAGGTCAATCACTGGAGCTACTGGGCAACTCAAAACAAGATGTACAGGAGTCAAGTGAAACCTGTGTTAAGTCTGGATTGACTTTTGTAGGCATCTTTGTATCTGTTAAGAATAAATGGAGTTTGAATTAAGATCCACACTAGGTATCTTGGTAAATGTATATGGACCTAATGTAAATAAATCTGGTCGAAATTCAGATGCTCTTCTTTAAAATAAATTACCTAGGCTGTATCCTTGCTAGCATTATCTCACCCCTTTCAGTTATTGCCAAGCACGTTGGGATTGAACTCGTGTGTTGAGTCTTTTTGCCATACAGTTAAAATTAGCTGTTTAAACTGCTTATACCACATCCCAATGGTAGTTCTTAGGGTTCACTGATGAACCACAAGAAACTCATCTCAAAGGAGATCACAACACCTTCTTCATATGAGAATGCTGTTTTATTCAAATATGGGAATTTGAGAGACTGCACATGGCACTGCAATTTCTTTAACTGGCATTCAGTCTACATAGTGGCACAGCTGTGATTCCTCGAGTTCTGTCTTGAAAGATACAGTGACATTTCCTGACAATGAAATGAGGTCAGGAAATGGAAGGGAGGTGTATATTTTTGGCCATGTTTGGGACAGCAAAAAGAAAATGTAGTGATGATGAAAGATACACAGCTTCAGCCCAACTCCAGAGGGGCTGAATTGCCTGCGTTCGGACTGTACCAGTTCTGTGTACACTGCAATTACACACTTGGAAACCACTGCCAAAGTCTGACACCTTGACAGTCTCTACCTCTATCTCATGGGATTAAGATGCAAAATGCTGAGATCATTCTTGACACCTTCTGAGAGGTTCCTGCTGTGACCAAATTTATATTGCATTTTGTACATCTCATCATAGAATGTAGGATATCCTGAGTTGGAAAGGACTCATAATGGTCATAAGGATCATCGAGTCATCAATTAGGAGAGATGATAAACTGGACAATTGCAACATGTGTTCTCACTATGACCACCTGTTAGTGGTTCATTCTGATGTGAAAGAATGCCTCAACATCAACACCATGATGTATGACTAAGTCAAGGCAAATCCAGCTTTGATGTAGTGGACTCTCTTCCTGTGCCAAACCAATGCATTGTAATTCTTGCAGAGTATCCCTTAACTTCAACAGGCAAAGTCTAAGTGTCTGTGAAATGCACTTCCATACCTCTTCAGAACACAGCTGGATATTGTAATGCTGCTCTCAGATATTTGTTGCTCCAATCAGTGCTCTCTACTACCTCCCTGGCCTGCTCTGTGTGTTTTCATGGTGCTGAGCTGCACTGTCAGATAGCTGCTTTGCCCCCCAGTCTCCCTTCTCACCTGTTCCTCTGCATGCAGCTGGGACCCATTACCAATGCACTTGGTTGGAGGCCAAGAGCCTGTTTGGTGTAGAGCTACAGACTCCTGGGCACACTGATTCCCAAGTGAGAGTTTTATTTGAAAAGCTCACGGCACTTCTGTGTTATTAGAAGCATTTTCCTGGCATGGTGCCCTTTATTCTTTCTCTGCTAGTGCTACTGAGAAGATGAAATGTTAGCATAATATTAGCAACAATCAGCTCCTATTTTTTTCACCACTGGGTCTCAAAACGGTTTCCAAATGATTTCATCATTCCCAGTTCACAGTTCAGGAAACTGAGGCAGAGAAAGGAGAGGATTTGTCAAATGTACAAATGGTTTCTGGGATGCAGAAGGCTTGTCTGTCTGTGCACTTGTCCCAGGATCACCTTCCAGGAGTAAGCATCTTCCCACTTCACAGCTGTAGCTCTCATCAGCATCAAGGCAGACCTCGAAATGGAAGAATCATAGAATCATTAAGGTCAGAGAGGGCCTCTAAGATCTCCTACAGAATCACAGAATCACAGAATGGCCAGGGTTGGAAGGGACCTCAAGGATCATGAATCTCCAACCCCCCTGCTACATGCAGGGCCACCGACCTCCCCACTTAATACTAGACCAGGTTGCCCAGGACCCCATCCAATCTGGCCTTGAACACTTCCAGGGACTCAACCCATCCATCCCAACCCCAACCCATCCCACCATGCCCACTGACCATGTCCATCAGTGCCACATCTCCATGGTTCTTGAGCAACTCCAGGGATGGTGACTCCACCACCTCCTTGGGATGCCTGTTCCAGTGCCAGACCACCCTTTCTGAGAAGAAACTTTCCCTGCCATCCAACCTGAACCTCCCCTGGTGCAACTGGAGGCCATTACATTAGAAGATACAAGAGAGGCCCCATTGTGGTCTTAGTTAAACTGTTATGTGCTGCTCCTGCTCGTACTGGGACTGAGGCAAATTCTGGCCAACAAGAGCCTTCTCTTTGCTTCCTGGTTAATATGTCAGAGATATGTTCAGACTTCTTGCTTTGTTTTTCTTAAGAGAGATCTGGGATGTTCTATGAGAAATGAGACAAAAGAAACAACTAGCAATTCACAGGTTGATCTATCAGGGCGTGACCTCTCACAGGTCAAGAGTGAAGAACTGGGTTGCATCGAGATAACTTTCTGTAGGCTCTGGATTCATCCTACCTCATTCAGTGCTTGCCTGCAATGCTTATACTGGTGCTTACTTCTTCTGGTCTCTCTTGATGGCCAGAGCAGAGGATTGTTCCGAAGATCAATTTTGATATCAGAAGATAGGGAGCACCAGAAAGCTGGTAGTAAATAACCTCATGCTCTTTCTCATGTTTTTGACAGAAGGTCAACCCAGATGTTCAGCTTTAGTCCTGCAAGTCTGACTTAATGCCAGAATGCCATCATTTTCCATTTCGGCCGTAGATCAATGACAGAAGGTCACTCAAACTCTTATCATGCTGTGGAAGAAGTCTGGGGATGTGTTTTTCACCCTCTTGCTGTTCTGTCTCAGGCTGAACTGCTTGCTGCTACGGTGGAAGAAAGGCACGAAAGATGGAGGTTGTTCTCCTGGGCACAGGAAAGCAGTGAGCAGAGAACATGAATGCACACGCTGTGTGTGGCCTCCAGCATCCTCCCCTTCAGAAAGAGCATGGCACAAAGTCCAAGCATGGGGCTCAGCACCAGGAAATGTGGAGTTCGCACTGACCGTGCTTTGGCCTTGGGTGAATAGCTACAACGTGATTCCTTTCCATTTCCCCATCTGCAAAAAAGTATGAAAAATACTTACCCCATATGGAGGATTAAATGTTTAGGAGGGAATCCAAACTCCACTGAAGTCAATGGCAACTGTCCCAGCATTTCACCAGGAAAAAAAAAAAATTTTAAGTGCTAAGTGTTCTAGTTCTGTAGTTTTGCATATGAAAGAGAAATTCTGTTTTGGAGAGTTTCTGCTACCTCCCCGAATTCGAGAGCTCTGGTCACATCAGTCTATCTCCTGCTATCTCCAAAGCAATCTCTCTTCATCTTTCATTTTATAGTTTGATATGGACTAAAACCAAAACCACAAATCAGAACATTCCTGAGTGTTAGGACTGTTTGAACTTCAGTCTGGATCTGCATTTGCAAATGTGCTTTATCTTTACAACACTGGCCAAGCAAAATCCCCCATCTGGGTACTTTCAACGTGGGGAGGGTCTGCACATAAATTTTGTAGTGTGAGTCTTAATCTCATTTCACCGATACATTCTCCTGTTCGGCTGCTTATCTGTCTATCTGCCCAGAACATCAGTTTTAAATGTGCAATCTTTGGTCTTCTGCAGGGGGAGAGGGATAAGAGGTCTATGGACTATTGCTAACTTTGAAAAACGTGACCAAGAACTTGAAGGCTTTCTAGAAGAAAGCTTGGAATTAGTATATGTAGGATTATCCTTCCACTGGAAAGTTTTAGGAGCTCTGTGTATCATGACAATAATAAAGGTTAAAAACTCCTGCCTAACACTGTCTTTTCACTAGTATCTTGTAGTTCAGTGACTGGTCAACATCACTAGCTTTCCTTGATTCTTATGTTGTTTGTGGGCATATAGTATCACCCAGTGGTAGAAACCAGCCTGGTTAAAAATCCTGCTGATGCTGCTGTTAGCAGCTGTATGCAAGGCTAGCATCAGATCCTGCTTGAGTAGTGTCAAAGCCTTCAAAACCTTCCTTTTTCTTTCTTTTTTTTTTCTTTTTTCCTTCCAAGTGAGGGGAGAACAACCAGAAGGGAATCAGGCCTTCTGCTTCCTTAGCCTGTTCCCGCTGTATCCACTTGTGCATCTCCCTCCCATCCATACCCATTTGCACTCACAAAAGCCCATGCACACATTTGTGCCTATGCGTGCATGCACAAACACAGAAGTTCTGTTGTGTAATGCACGGGGTAGGTCAAGCAGGAGGATATTTTGGTAGCCAGGGATGGATAACAAGTTCTAACAAGCCCATCCACATGTGTTAAGATTAGAGTGCAGACATCAGCCATGACTCAACAGGATATGCTGGGCCAATGCCAGGGCCAGAATGCTGTTACTGGCCTTCTGAGTCATTGGCGGGGAAAGAAAAAGAAAAAAAAAATAGTCCTCCATCGCCAGCATTCTCCATCTGTTTTTAACTTGGTGATCCTTTGGAAAGTAGGTGAACTATTTGGTTTGCTTTATCTACACAAACATCTTGGCAGGTCGGCGCTGGGACACGCACAGGGCTATGAGTGCAGCCCAATGGGGACGCAGGACAGGCTCTGTGATTCGGGATGTTTGGCTATGCAAGGACTGCCAGGAGAAGGGGAAGAGGTTGTTGATGAGGCTGGTGATCCCGTGCCTGCTGGAGGTGAGGTGGCTGGAAGGCAGCTGAGGACAGATGACTTGGTACCACCTAGACTGAAGAGAGGTGCCGATGGAGGAATCTGTTTTATAGCACAGTGCAATGGGAGCTGTTGTACCTGGGAGGGCTCTGTCTGAAAGGAAAAAGATGTTTCCTTTCTGCGCTGGCAGCTTTTTGAATTTCATCTTGGGAATGCACAAGTCAAACCCAGGTCATTTCTTCTCCTTGGTCTTTTTCAAGTCACTCTTGGCCAGCCAGTGCCCTACACATTCTCCCCTTAGTGACCTCATGCATCTTCCAGATCTTACACGGTATCTCCTAGGGGGGTTCTCCAGCTTTTCCCTGGCTATTTTTTCCCTTCACCCAGCCTAGCATGTAGTAGCAGAGCATAGTTTGTCATTCTGGATGTGCATTTTGTTTGAAGCTGTGAAGATTTCTTGTAGGGCTGCCTACAAGAGGCAACATGGAGGACGGATCGTGCAAGGATCTGGAAACAAAGCCGTATTGAAATTTTTATGGTAAAACCCATCTAGATACAAGGAAAGAAAGACTGGAAATGGTGATGTTATTCTTCCCAAAATATCCATCACAGGATCACTAAGCTGGCTCTGACCACGTAGCAGTTTCTTTAAGAGAGGCCACTAAAGCAAGCAAATGTGCATCCTAAAATTATAGCCCACAGTTCTGATTCTCCTGGCCCAGAACAGCAAATTGATATCCAAGCAGTAAAAAAAAAAAAAAAAAAAAAAAAGATTTAAAAAGCAGATTATATTTAAAGGAGTTATGTGCAAGGACTGTGTCTGAGCAAGATTAACTGCTTGGATAAATGTCAAACGGAGAATAGCTGCTCATGTCTCCATTCTGCAGAGAAACTTTGAGGGAGTTACAATGGATTGCAAACTGATCACAAAAAAATTCCTGCTCTTGTAAAAAAAATTAGTATTGTTCTACAGAGTGCAGAAGGAATATAACATTCTATTGGAATGGAATGGTTCTGCTCCAGTCAGTATTGGCTGATCCATTTTAAGAAGGATAAGGACCAACTGGAGAGTCCATCTGGAGCGATGGAGGAGGATGATGAGAGGGCTGATCTGTAAGGAGAGATCAAATGAGCTTAATCCAAATGAGAAATGAGAAAGGTCAAGGAAGAACTCAGCAACAAACTTAAAATAAATATGAGACTATAGGAAGAAAGGGGGAAAAAACGTGCAAAGGTTGAATGTAAATGTGAGTTAGAAAATAGGACCATCCAGTACTTAGAGTGTTAATAAACAGAAAGGGGACAAACTTTTTGCACAGGCAGATGGGACAAGCAGGGAATGGTTCTAAACTAAAAAAAGGGGAGATTTAGTTTAGATGTTACAAAGAAATTCTTTACTTAGAAGGTGGTGAGGCCCTGGCACAGTCTGCCTGGAGAACTTTGGGTGTCCCATCACTGAAAGTGCCCAAGGCCATGGATGGAACCCTGGGAAGCCTGAGCTGATAGGGTCAACCACTCCATAGAAGAGGCTGGAACTAGATGAACTTCCCAAGCCATTCTAGGATTCTATTTTCTTAAGTGAAAAGTGACAAAACAATGGAATATGATTCTGGCAGAAGGGTTGTCATCTCCATCACTCCATCCATTAAGTGAATGCTGGAGCCACATCTACCAAAAATGCCATGGAATGCAGAGGGTGGACTGGTAGATCTTACCACATCCCTTCCAGATTTGAATCTCATGTCATAAAAGGAATACTAGGAAAGGAATAAGAGAAACAAATTACTTAGAAAAGGAGAAAGAATTAGAAATGGGAGATACGGCATGAAATCAAGTAATTGAAAACAGGCATGGCAGAAATAAAAGTGCCTCAACCTAAAGAGCTGTGGAACAGCTTACGGAGGACAGCAGTGGAAGCCCTTGGACTTGAGTCATTCAGAAGTCCTGGGGGAATTACACAGTAGGGAACAACATCGTATTGGTCAAGGGTGAACTGACAAAATGACCTAATTAGTCTTTTCCCGATCTTCTTTTTATGACTCCACAGAATGCCTTAATGAGGACAGTGGGATTTGGGCTTCCTTTAGGAAGCCAGTTAAAACATTACAAGCCACCACATGACAACAGCAGTCAGCATGAGAAACAGCCACCTCCCTTGTCAATGGATTTTCATTCCAAGTAATCCCCAGAAATTCAGTTTATTGCTGATGACTCTTGGAAAGAATTGGAAGAACAGTCACACTACTCTGAAAATCACTTGCAATGCAGGAGATACAGGAATTACTCTCTTGAATGACACCAGCCAGCTACTTAGTCTCACTGAGTGCCATTTACTGTAACAGCTACTTCCACCAAGGGAGCCAGAGCGTGACTGATATTCCAATATGAAGTCTTCCTGGTAAGAACTGTGTTTTTCTCAAAGACTGGGCTCACTCATTGGTTGCAGCAATGATGCTTCTGAAAATCAGCTTTGCTTCTGGTTAGTATCTCGATGTTTCTAGTGTACCCAGTTAATATGGAAATACAAAGTGAAATAATATGTAAGAGAAACAGCCAATAATCCCCGTGTCATTATCAGGAACATCCAACTCTATTTATGTGAAAGAATGCCGGGCAGCCAGCAGTTAGTAATGATTTATTTCCACTGTTTTCCAGGCCCCAACACAAAGTATTCATGCACTTTTCAAATACGGGTGCCAAGCTGACTCTGAGCTTTCATAGTTTCCTGGAGTTTTATCACTGAAGGGGAAAAGCCACTTAGTCTTCATTTAAAGCCCTGAATGATAAAGCATTCTAACTTCCAGAAATGTTCTCTTACCTCTCCTCATTTTTGCCATAATTAATGGAGCTCTTGATGCTTGGAAAATATAAAACTGTTTTACAGCTTCTGCAATGCACGTGGAAACCAAAACCATACAGCATCTACTGGCAGACTCCATGGTGAACAATGACAGAGACCTTTCTTTCCTTGTGAAGCAGGAGGGAGTTGTGCATAATGTTAACCATGCCATGTCCTTGTGGGCCATTGATTATGGAAAATAACACAACTAGTTTACTAGAATCATAAAACTGTAGACTATTCTGAGTTGCAAGCACTAATTCCATGTGATCCCCATCCTGTAGAAGGCTTTGATTATGGGCGACACTGCAGGATTTGGTAGAAACTATGATTCACTACATGGAGGAATCTTCATTTTGAGTACCAGTATTAATCATCAATAAAGATCAACAGCCCTTGTTAGCAGATGAATGGTCCTACATTGCTTCCAACTGATACGTGGTTTCCTCTTGCACATGGACCTCCATGACCTTCTGGATGTGATGATGACAAATAGCCCCGAGATTCCTGAATCCATCCAAAACCACCACAGTCAGACTGGGCAGCACACTGCTGTGGTGACATACCAACCTGAGCTCCCAAAGCCATATATCTGCTTGACAGGATATTTGTCCTGGATGTGGAGGGAGGATAACTGTGCTGTTTCCAGCTGACAGAAGTACCAGGTAGCAGAATGGGGCAGCAGTAACCAATAAAATTCTAACATAACTGTCAGTACGATTCTCTTCTATGGCATCTCTTTCTGTTTTATTTCTTCTTGATGAATGTAGCTGGCCCTAAATGGCAAGGTCTTGGATCAAGGCCATCATATGAAACCAGCTTGGTACTTCCAGCTAGGGAGAGGTGTTCCTTTCCAGGACTGATGTGACTAAATAAAGCAAAAACTGCCTTATTTATTTATGGAAGAAAAAAAAATCCAAAAAAAGACAAATAAAAAAAAATCCTGTAACTGAACATGCTTTAACTAAGATGCACGCTAATTCTATGCCTCTCTTTGACTGACCTTTGTTTTCCTGAGTACTCCCTTGTAGATATAGACTTTATACAGATAAAACTGAAGTGGTTTCAGAGCACAGCTCTCTTTCAAGTTGACTTGTACGTCTATATCACTTGCAGTTGTGTTTGACCTACCTCTTAAGAGGGTACATTCATAACATTGGAGGGATTCAGACCACCTACTATCTGAGCTTACTTCTCTGTACAGTCAGTAGAGAGACGCAGGGAATGAAAGCACCTCATTTATTACAGATGTTTCAAGTAAGCAACATGACCCCTTCCCTCCCCTGACTGAACAGGCAAGGAGCCAGGCTCTGGCAAACCTAAGAAGGAGGTGCTCTGCATGGCTTATGCTTCTCCTGAGCTTGGACATGTTGGTAGGCATCTGAGCCACGTTGGTGGTTAGAGTATAATTCTGCAGAGGAACAAGGCAGCCTGCTCTCCAACTGCAGTTATCAGAGAAAAGTAGGCATTCCCAGCACAGGTTTCTGAATTTTCTCACCTTCACTTGATGAGATTGATTAATTTTTAGAGTTTCTTCTTTCTCCCCATGTCTTATAAACATGAGCTGTGGATAACTGTCTTTACTAAATGCCAAGACTAGAAAACTGGAGTTGAGTTGAGGCTCCCACACTCCAACCTCAGTTTGTTTTCAACGCTGTAATAAGCGGTCTAGATGCAGCCCTTAGGCTCTTTCTACTTTAGACCTCTTCCTGCTTCAAAATTATTGCAAATTTATGGTTTTGTCAGTCAAGCAGAGGGAGCAAAAATGTGATGTACGAGTAGCTTGTCTTGTGCAGGTCAAAAGTCTTTGCTTCCTACATGAGAAACATCTCTCTTTCAAGTGACTGTCCCACACTCCTACAACAGGGCAAAGAACCAAACAAGCACTGCTCTGTTTTCCTTCTCACTGTGGATTGAATTTTTAGGGCTTGTGAAAGGTGCCAGAGAGACAGCCCTACAGATTGAATTACTCTGTGTATGCACAGACCAGGTAACGTGCCAACAGTCAGAGCATTAGCTTTCTTTTTTTCAGTTTCCTGCCAAAGGGGTTTGATTTTGACCTGGAGAAAGCAGCTGAGGGACAGAAAGCAGCTTATTCCACTTGATTCCTTGGCTTCTCTGTTGAGACTGGGAAGCAGGTTGCCAATGAAAGGTAGCTGTAGGTTTTCTCCAGACAAATTCTGGCAACTCACGTGGGGGTGATTTAAGAGGTTGCCACCTCGCACTCTCTGCTGGCTATTTAGCAGAGTTGGCAGAATCAAAGCACCTTCTCAATGGTGGTTTGAATTATGGAGCTGCTCTACAAGCCCCACAGGTGGAGGAGTCTGCGTGGGTTTGAACTTTTAAAAATCATCTAGTCCAACCTCCCTGCAGTGGGCATCTCCCACCTGGACCAGGTTTCCTACAGCCCCATCCAGCCTGGACTTGAGCACCTCCAGGGATGGGGCACCTACATTTCTATGGGCAGCCTGCACGCATGCCCCACCACCTTCTGAGTAAAGAACTATTCGTCTGCACTCTGTGGCTGAGTCCTCTTCAGCTTTCCTGTAGGCATCTTTAAATACAGAAGGTTCCAATAAGGCCTCCCTGGTGATCACACTTGTGCTTAGGCTTCCCAGGACCTTCCATCATTCCTACCAGTCCTGTGTGCATATTTGACATATCCCATATTCTCAGCTAAGACTGGATGTGGTGTAGGTCATTATGTCACAACTCTTGTTACCTGCACACCCATACTTGTCATACTTTTCCATGCATAAACACTCAGACCTTGATTCACTAATCAAGCACTTTCTTGTCTGGGCTGGGAAGAAAGGACAAAAGAAGTACCACTCACTTCCTGATCTGTTTGTAGTTGTGGTTACCACCCAATTGGTTTCCAACCGTGGGCTTTGCAAGGATGGGCACTGACGTGTGCTCAGAAGTACTAAGCTCATTAATGGCCCCAATGAGAGATGGCTGGGGATTGGAAGACCACAGTGCAAGATAATTCTTAGATAAGCTGCCCTCGGTTGATTTGCTGCTAATATCAATGCACTTGTTAGCTTTCTTCAGCTATCATCAAGCTCCTAGATGTGGTCTCTATATTTCCCATATAGTCTCTCATTTTCCATCTTTCCCCCATGCTGTGGGCCAAGGGATGAAAGAGTAAACCACATCACCATCAAATGATGATTCTATACTTCCTCATTACTTCATATCTTTTCATTAATCATCCCGAGCCAATGCAGAGGTCACATCTTCTGCATTAGTGGGGGTTCTAAAACAGGGGAAAATATACACAGTGACCCAGCAGAATTCTAGTAGATAACCATTATGCTCCCAAGATTGCTTTTTGCATCTGTTTGTTGCATGAGAAAACATCTCTGTGTCTCTGATCTTTGAATAACTGTCTCTGCAAATGCTGCAGCCAAGAGGGGTGCTCAGGGACATGATGATTCAGGCAGGTCCCAAGGCATGTGTGCATGAGTGTGTGTGCTTATGGAGTTGTGTTGGAAGAATGAAGCAGCCGCCATGGAGCTCCAGATGTTGGCTGAGAAAAACTACATTTAGCATCAGCTCTTGGTGGAAAGAGGGAGAAGGTATGAAGCAGCAGCTGACTCAAGCTGGGTGTGGACCTGGAAAGGAAATAAATGTGCTTCCAAAGCTGTTTGTGTTGAGTTTATGCGAGGGTATATTCCTTGCTTGTACATGGTGGTGCATCGCTTTAAATGGACTATCAATACAAACGACATTTCAGTATCTAAAGGGGAGTCAGAAGAAAGAAGAGGATAGACTCTTTAGCAGTCTGCTGTGATAGGACATGGGGAAATGGTTTCAAAATAAAAGATGGGAAATTTAGACTGGATATGATGAAAAAGGTTTTTACACAAAGGGTGCTGAGGCACTGGCAGAGTTTGCCCAGAGAGAGGTGATAGGTTCTCCATTCCTGGAGACAGTCAAGGTCAGGCTGGATGAGCACCTGATGGAGCTGTGGTTGTCCCTGTTCACTGCAGAGGAGTTGGACCAGATGTCCTTTAAAGATCCCTTCCAACTCAAACTATTCTATGATTCTATGATCTTGGGAACCACCTGCAGACATGGGACAAAGCCTATAGGTAAGTTTCATTGGTAACAACCTTCCTTAGGTGTGCTGAGCTGGAAAAACCTCAGACCTTTGCTCCCTTTTGCTCCCACCTTGCAGTCCATGTGGGGTGTGACTGATTTGATCGTGTTTCCTGAAATCAGCAGTGCCCTGTGAGTAAAGTATGATTTGTAGTACAGATATTTGCATGCCAAGGTGCCACTCCGCACTCATCTAGTCTTGTTGGCATGGATCTGCATGACCAATCTCTGCTGCCTTTTCCCATTTAACTATGAACTTATGGCAGAGCTATGCTCACCAGTTCTCTCACTATGGCAGAGTATCTCTGCCACATTTACCATCTACCTCTACTGTGTGCAGCTGGAGCAGCACTGTGATGATGGGAGTCACCACCCAGAATGACAGACAATTCTGTGGGACTGATATCTTCTAGCAGAGCAGAAGAAAAGATAAAAATCACAAACTTTGATTCCAGGACAGACTGTGAAATTATTCTACTTCTTCTCAACTGGCTCTTTTTTCTCATCTTAGCATCTTAGAATTGCTAAAAACTTTTCAGAAGCTAGACAAAGAATCCTAAAGCAACATCAGATGTGTTCTGTTCAATCTAATGTGTTTAACCAGCTAGTTGTGTAGCGGTATCTCATCTCTATGGTCTGATTTTTGGGTGGTGCTGTGTGGAGACAAGGAATTGATGACCCTCATGGGTCCCTTCCATCCCTTCTGTGATTCTATGATCTGCCTGCAAACTCGGCACTGAGAAGGAGGAGCTAAGAGCTGAAATTTGTGATCTCTCCTTATCCTTTAACTACAGAGAGAGCTAGGTATTGTATTTATCAAATCCAAATGTTCCTATGTCCTAAAAGCACCTCACACGTGGTCCATAGCAGTCAGTAGTGGGAAATAGAATTCTTTGCCTTGTTTTTGACAGAGCAGCAAAAGAGATCACAGTGGTTTGTTTTGGCTTTGCAGCTTACAAACATTGACCCATTGTCAAGGTAAACTGACATCACAGAGATGTCTGAAATGTTTTAAGGAATGAATGGTTGAAAAATAATGTGATGGAGCTAAAAGATGGATCAGACAAGATTGACAGGTCTCTTCCAGCCTTATTTTTCATAGTAAAGACACGTATTCTCTTCTTTAAATCCACTCTAGACAATTTTCTATTCAGTTCTTAGGATCTTAGGTCTTGGGCCTACTTAGGTCTTAGGTCTAGTTAGGTCCTAGCATCCTAGGTATGACAGTGCATCAGGATTTTATCCAGAAAGTCATCTTTCTCTCTCCTAAAGGATGCTGAGCATCACAGAATCAGGAGACTTTCAATTGATGTTGCAACAACTTGGAAGAAAAGCTGGAAGAGTCCAGTTCCACCATGCTTCTCAGTGCTAAGGGGACAATTTATGTCTGAATTCTAGAAAGATACCCCCAGGAAGAAATTGGTTTTAGGAAGTTTTCCTGTGATACTGAACCAAATTCTAGACTCTGTGGCTGTGAGAAACAAGGCTAGGAAGAGTCAGGATGCTGTTTTTGTCTCCATGGGATTCTGACTTGATTAGTCCAAAGGGGTCCAGGACTCTGGGGTGAGGTGGTTCAGTTTGTTTTCACACAGAGATTGTGTCTAATGCCTCTGCTAAAGGGAAAATCCTTTGTTGGAGAAAATACTTTGAGTGTTCTTCAGATCTACACAAAAGCGAAAGCCTTGTAGAAACCAATGGGAAATCTGTGCTGAGATTCTTTTGGCCATCTGACCTCCAGCCTCTCAATGGCTTCTTGGCTCAATGAGAATAACTTATTGGGGCAGTTGTTTTGTTTTGTTTTTTTTTTATTTTCCCTGTTGGTTTGTAAGCTCTTTAGAGTCCATACCATTTTTCAGGCTGAGGAGCACCCCTTGATCTCAGTGTCCTAAGGCTGTGTGGCAGCAATGAAGTTTTAGGGGATGCTCTATTCCTGAATATCTGTTGGGAAAGAGCAATTTGAATGCCAGAGTGCCAACCACCAGTTTAAAAATAGAGGCACAGGACGTATAGAAAGCAGTTCATGACCCTGCTGGGAGGCTTCCAACACTGGGCAGGTTTACTGAAATTGCAGGGAACGGTCTGATTTTTTAACTAGTTTTTATTGGCGTAGATGCAACGAGTTATATTTAAAAAGAAGGAAAAAAAAAAAAAAAAAAAAAAAAAAGAAAGAAAGAGAAAAAAGAAGGAAAGAGGAGAAAAAATAAAAAGAGAGATGTGGACCTTACTGACACGATCTAGGTGGAATCTGTCGGTCACACGACTGCACACCAGCCCTGCTGTGGCCTTGGGTGCTGAGGACAGGCTGTGCTGAGGCTGGCTGCCAGCCCTCCTGGTGGAAATGTGTATTTACCGGAGGTGGGGATAGCCAAGTCCCCAGGCTGTGAAATGCCTGCCAGGTACTGTGATTCCCCATGGTCCCATGCTTCCAAATTCCTCCGCGTTGGTGGCAATCATCACATCCAAGAAGGCCATGCTCATCTCACCAACTCTCCTGTCAAATCTATTTGGGGCTCCGCTCCTCCTAATCACCTAGCTGGGAAAACCTTGCCTCCCAGGTTCTATGTTGCGTCTGTTTCGCACCACTGCCTCCTCTCATCTGTCAGAGACAAGCTCTGATGTCACAGCCTGGTTCATTTGACCTAACACAGGCATCCAGGACCTCCTGTGATGCCCTGGGATACCACTGTATGGAGCAGATCACCTGGTGTCTGCTTTAGGCTGATGCGGATCACTCTCCAGTGATCCACTGGGTTTCCATTGGTTATAATGGGAGCTTAGGTGTCTCATGCAAGGGCAAGCATCTATCTTTGAACATTCAAGCTGGATATTAGGAAAAATTTCTTCTCTGAAAGAGTGACACAGGCTGCTCAGGGTAGTAGTGGAGTCACCATCCATGGAGGTGTTTCCAGAACCATGGAGATGTGGCACTGAGGGACATGGCCAGTGGGCATGGTGGGATGGGTTGCAGTTGGTGATTCTAGAGGTCTTTTCCAACTTTGAGAATTCCATGATCTGAGTATCTGAGTATCTGCAAGCTAAACACTACTTCAACATACAGAAATGTTCTTTTACCATGGTATCTCTGCAGACACTACAATCATCCTGAGACCTTTCTCGTTTCATAAGGTGGGGGGAACTCAGCTCTACATTTTATTTTCCTGCAAAAACAGTGGGCTGCTCCATCACTCTGCTGTACCTTTTTTTCTGACACACTTTTCTTCATGAGAAGACTGCTCTGATCATCTAAGGACTCAACCAGTCGTGCATTTCTGTCAGAGCAATTCTGTGTTAGCTGCTCTGCTCTGCACAAGAGCTGGCTGCATCCTCTGTGACCTGCACTTGGCCCATGACTATTGCTACTGCCAGGCCAGCAAGAAGTTCATCAGATATTTGTCATTTCTTTCCATTCCTTTCAAAGTTTGGTGGGATTTCCAGCAGCATGTGGCTCCAACTATGGAAAAAGTTGCAGTGAGGAGCTGACTTGTTTAGACGAAATGTTCTGCATCCTCTTGAGTCACTTGCAATTTCCTTGACTTCCTTGCATTATAACCCTGAACAAGAATTTATAATTAAAAATTAAAAAAAAAAAAAAAAGAGAAAGAGAAAGAAAAATTAAAAAGAAATGTTTCTCATCTTGAGCCAGAAGGAGAGAGGGAAGAAACTCCCTGGCGGGTGTCAGATTTTTTGACTGCAAAATTAATAACAAATGAGCGTGTTTATTTCAGAGTGCACCTCATCCTCCTCATCCTTATTGTGACTTCTACTTGGAAAAAGTCTCCTAGACAGGGACTTTTGCAAGGACACCTGATAGCACTCAGTACTTGGGGAGTTCTCCTTTCATTTGGGGAAGGCAAGCATTGAGACTCATCTCTTGACTCAGGAGTATCATAGAATCACAGAATGGCCTGGGTTGCAAAGGACCACAATGATCATCCAGTTCCAACCCCCTGCTATGTGCAGGGTCACCAACCAGCAGACCAGGCTGCCCAGAGCCACATCCAGCCTGGCCTTGAATGCCTGCAGGGATGGGGCATCCACAGCTTCCTTGGGCAACCTGTTCCAGTGCCTCACCAGTCTCTGTGTCAAAAACTTCTTCCTAATGTCTAATCCAAACCTCCCCGTCTCAGTTTAAAACTATCCCCCCTTATCCTATCACTATCCACCCTCATAAACAGCTATTCCCTCTCCTGTTTATGTGCTCTACTAAGCATAAACTACTAAGCATCCTTCTACAGGGGTCTTTCCCATTGAGAAAAGAGGAATAGTAATACAGATCTGCTCCCATTAGACTGGGAGCTTAGTTTCAAGTTTGGGAAATGGAGGCAAATGCATTACATTCCTGCTTTTGCTGGTGGCTGACTGGAGGTAGTCATTAATTCCACCTGAGCCTTGGTTTTCTCACCTGTAAATTGGAGACACAAAGCCATCTGGCTTTTTGCTGCTGCAGATGCTGGTGGTTATGGATTTGATAGTGAGAGCAGATAGAGCAGAGAAGTTCTTGCTGTGTAAGTAGAAGAAGTTTTTTAACAGTACCTTAAAATAGAGCCCATAATGTCCTTTTTATGCCACTTCCTGATAAGGAATTCTGATGTTGTTTGATGCAGTTCTGGGAACCGTACTTAGGCAAAAAGAACAGGGAAAGGTGACAAGTCTCCCTTCTCCACTTTTGAATTCAGCTTTGTTCTGATGAGTCACTGGAGTGAGTCACAGTAAATGGTTCAGTTGTAAGGACCATGGTGTTTTCTCCCCATCCCTGGGACTCATGCCATAAGCTCCTTGGGGCTTCTTGGACTTGGTTTCATTTTTACTGGGAGGAGGAAATGGTGTCTCCAAATTCTACCCATTTTCAGTACTGTGTGGGTTGTCTGCTGGTAGAGAAAGGAATGTTGATATAAAATGATTGTCAAGTTGATTCTTTTTTCAAATACCTTTCACCACAGGTCACCCACATCACATACCGTGTTCTAGTATGGACTGAACTGCTTGGTTTCCTTTTTAAGAAAACCTGGGTGTAGAAAGAAAAAGAGTTTACTCATGGGCTAACATGCTCTGGATAGCATGAATGCAGCCATGGTTGTAGCACTTCCATGCAGAAGAGGGTGAAGAACTAGAGTTACATTAGTATGGCCTTCCTTAATTAAAAGTGCAAGAGGAGCTAACCCTAAAATAATATGTTCCAGAAATGAAGGGAAAAGTGTTTCCTCCTTTAGATGGGAGAGACAAAGATGCTGAGTATTACTTGTCCCTTTAGGAACAAAGCTATGGGACAAGAGAAAAGAATGATTGTAAAGCGTACACACATGTAAGATTATGGTGGAGACCAGGCAGCAGTTTTCCAGTAGAGGTAGGATAGAAATGACTGGAGGTTTTAAAGAAACATGGGGATATGACACATGGAAACATGGTTTAGTGGGCATGGTGGGGATGGGTTGATATTTGGACTTGGTGATCTTAGAGGTCTTTTCCAACACTTACGATTCTATGGCTACAGTTTTTTTGAGATGGAGCAAGATGACTTTTAAAAGGAGTGCTCTGCACAAAGGGCCTCTCTAGCCTGGTGAACCTGATAATGGCATCATACAAAGCCACTGGACTCCAAGGGTTGATTTTAGTTTGTTGTGTTGAAGGAAGATGAATTCAACCTGGAACAGGTGCAAAGGGCAACAAGGACCATCAGGGGAAGGGTGTGCCCTGTTTAGGAGACTCAAAGTCTTTGACGTGTTTAGCTCAGCAAAATGCAAGATTGGAGCAGTTAAGATCATACCCTATAAATAAAATGGGAGTTAAAGAGTAGAGAGGGAAAAAAGCTATTTAAACCTAAGACATCATTGGCATCGGAACAGATGGGGATAAACTGGTCATGAATAAATTTAGGTTGGAAAGTGGAAGATGATTTTTAACGACTGGAGCAAGTCTTCCAGAGGGAGCAAATAAATGAATTCCTGGAACCTGCTAAGTTTATGAGGTGGTGACTGCAATGGCCGTGAACATGAAGACTGCAGACTTCAAAATCACCACTCTGGAATGAATGGTTCCCCTAGCCCTGTAGACTATTGTCTTTGGGTTTTCTTCCTTATACCTGGGTCTGTTCCACTTTGCTTGCATTTTGAGGAATTCCCATCAATGCTACAAGCAAACAGTGCACTTTTTGTTTAGAGACCTGAGTTGATAGAAAGCCATGGGAATATGGAAACAACACCCCTATTCCTGAAAAAGAGATAGTTTTCCTGTTCCATTAGGTCATGGTGTGCCTGCATGCACAGACATCACATGCACAAAGTGGTTACTTGTCTTTCTCCTGTGAGAGCTGGCAGACGTAGGTCTTAAATCCCCAAGGCAGGTGCCTGACCTTAACTATAGTTTTGATCTTTGAATTTTAAATTTTATAAAATTTAAAGTGATTTGGCAATAACATTGTACAAGTGTATGTAGAAGATGATTTGGTTTGACAGAAGAATTGATCACTTTGGTTTGCATAGACAGCCTGAAGCTGAATTAAACTGATATCTCAGTAAAACTGGTATAATTTGCCTATGAATTCTGTAAGCAGAAGTTTTGCACTCTGGGAGTGCAAACAAGATAAAATCTCTGGGGAACTAGTTGCAGTGGTCGCTCCCAGCTGGTAGTACCAATGGTAAATAATGTGAGGATGTTTCTTGTTCTTGTATACGTGGGTCACTTTGCTGAGGGCTCTGGTCCTGATTCATTGAAGAATTCTCCTGTTGATTTCAACAGGCTTAAAGCTAGTCATTCCCCAGACTTGACTGAGGGCACTTTGAAGGATTGCATTCTGAAACCGAAGTGATACAGCTGAATGCAGCTAAAAACAATGAATTGAAATCATCACCCCTCGTTCCAGGATCTTTGTGAAATATACCTCAATTCCCTTATGATACAAGTAACTACAAGGTGTGTGAAGACTACAGGATCAGGAGTGCTGGCTGTATACCACAATGCAACTTAGTGGATAGAACAGAGCAATACTCCTGACTTGATTTCCTTTGTCAAGTCGATCGGTCAGCCTAGCCAGCTGTGTAAGACCTGGAAAACAAGAAGGAAAGCAAGGAAAGGCTGGGTTTCCAGAAGGATTCATGGCACCCGAACTTGTATATCTTATGAGGAGAGTGTCTCCCACCAATAGAGTTTATAACACCTACTCTCACAAATGGACACTAAGTGGCCCATCTCTCCCAGGCATTGGCAAAAGAAGTTCTAAAATAACGGAGCTATGGAGTTGATTTCCTTCAAGGTCAAGAAAAGACTTGAATCCACATCTTCTATTTATTGTGTATAATGAGATCAAGACTATAATGCAAAATGGATGTGATGATTCTTCTTTCATTACACAGAGAATATAAGTTTACAATTTCTGTTTAATTCCTGTTTTGCTCCAATGATTGTCCATGCTTCAGGCACACTTGATGATTCCCAGGCTCCCTTGTAGCTGTTTCCCTAAAAGAAGAAATTTAGTTACAGTCAGCAGGGTAATTCACTCATGAGTCCACGCCAGACAGTGCAGATGCACATTGCACTGAGTTTACTTACTGTCCCAGGGCAATCCTCCAACACTATCCATCTGGACTGCCGCAGCCTGCCTCCTACTTGTCAGTAAGTTCTGTAAGTTTATACCTTGTTTCAGGATGCTTAATACCCACATCACTGCAGAGCCATCATTTGGTAGGGTGTAACGTAACCTCATCGTTATTGTGGATGCTCTGAACTGAGCTGACCCTCTCCCTCCAGGGAAACCACAAGTTATGAGTCAAGGTTACTAGGTTCCAGCAAAGTCCCAGACCTGGGTCTCTGTGGTGGGAGTGCTGTCCATCCATCCTGAGCACTGCCTGTACCACATGGTCCAGGGATGAGTCTTCTTCCCCTCCTGAAATCCACAAGGCCCAACCCAAAGCAGGAGCTTCACTGTCAGAGCCGGTCATCACTGTACTGTTAGAATCACTACTGGGCACTGTGAGACATCATTTCTGTTGGCAAATCTTGTCATTTAGCCAGAGTTGCTCAACAATCTTTTAGCAAACCACGTTAAGCTGTGGCTTAAATCCAAGGTATCCATGTCCCAAACCAGTATTCAAAGGGCTGAACTAGATTTCCTTTTGCAACCAGTTGTTCACTGGATATTTTGGAGTTGGGCCAGTGAACATTACCCTTGTCGTGCAAGATGAAACAGGTGAAGCAATTTGATGGGCTAGTGGTTGGACTTGAAGATTGTAGTGATCTTTCTCAACCTTAACCATGATCTTCAGGGAGAGAAAGTGGCCAGAAAATCACAAAGAAGCTGTTCCTGGAGCAAAGTGTCTGATCCAAAGAGGGGGTCAAGCCAGAAGTGCTGTGCACAAGGTGCTCAGAGAACCACTGTGATCATGTTAAAGCAGATAAGCCGTGGAAGCAAATAGCCACAAACTGACAGTGCTGCTTTCCCTCAGCATTCCCCTTGATAGGACAAGGGGGAGTGGCTTTAGACTTAGACAGGGGAGGTTTAGGTTGGATATTAGGAGGAAGTTTATCACACAGAGGGTGGTGAGGCACTGGAACAGGTTGCCCAAGGAGGTTGTGGATGCCCCATCCCTGAAGGCATTCAAGGCCAGGCTGGATGTGGCTCTGGGCAGCCTGGTCTGCTGGTTGGCAACCCTGCACACAGCAGGGGGGTTGAAACCAGATGCTCATTGTAGACCTTTTCAACCCAGGCCATTCTGTGATTCCATGATTCTATGAAGTTTTGCTTTTTCTAGATTCAGGTTATTGCAAGTACCCTGAGCTGCACCATATTTCTTGCCTGTGATAGATCAAGAGGCTCAAACACACCCTGCACTATGTGAGGAATCCTAATCCTAAGGGAGATGGCTCCCAGGATGTGCTCTCTGAAGCTGTTCTTTGAGTTATGTGATTGCACAGGTAGGGAATGCTTCCTAGTTATCACTCAGTCATAGAATATCGCACACTGAAAGGGAAGGGGCCCTAAAGGATCATTAAGTCTTTGGCTGGTATTTTCTTTCCTTGATATCGTGCCTCTCTTTCTATGCCCTCAGACCATGCTCCTTTGCTGGTGTTTAAAGCTCTCAAATTCTTGAGGATAATTAGCATATCCCCATCTCTGCCATCCGATCCTCTCCTTAGGTCCGCTCAGGGCCTCTCCAATCAAGGGCCATCCTGGTAGTGTTGTGATGTCTCCTAAGAACCCAATCCCTCAGTAAACAAAGAACAAATGAGGTAATTAGGAAAATGTAAACAGGACGAGGGAGGCCCTTTCTCCCCTCATGAGAGCAGGACTTGGAGAAATTAGCACAAGTTTAGATTTACATTGTATAGAGACACAGATACTCACGGTCCCCATGTAAAGCTAAATTCCTCATCTAATTTCATTACAGAATAATTCCTTCTGTCAGGAATACAAGCCTGCCACCAAACTGCTCCTGGGATACATCAAGCATCATCTGATGACAGTAACTGGGATGGCAGCACAGCCTCTCTTCGATCCACCTTGGATAAACTTCCTAATTTAAAACACATATCCAAAGGAGATAGGCATCCAGAGCCTCAGCACACATTGTGCAGTAACGTTTCTTGCTTCATATACTCAAATTATGCCACGTATCCAGAATAAGTTCACTTTTTCTTCACTTCATTTCACAGAATCATAGAACCATCTGAGGTTGGAAATGATCTCTAAGATCACTGAGTCCAACTATGAACCCATTCCCAACATGGCCACTGAGCCACATCCCTCAGGTTTCAGACACTAAGGCTAAATTGATGGTGACAAATTAAATGTAGCTGGGACCATTCCCTGGTCTGAATCCATTACTGTAGAATGATCATATCTGTGTGATTATATTCTCTCACTTTTTAAGGCAGGGTGGCTGACTAATGGGCATGGCCTCTGGTCTGTGCTAGCTTCTAAAACATGCCCAGAAACAGCCTATGGACAAGGTGGTTAGCTTTGGTTTGAAGGTGATTGGAGACAGCTTGGACAACAGGAAAGTCCCAGCAATCCAGTTCTTTTACCCTGGGTTTGCCCAGTTTGCAGTAATAGATGCAGAATAGCAGGTACAGAAAACTGAGGCTTAGTCTTCTCAATGAAGAAAACATACATGAAAGGGAGTTTGGGGGTATTTTGGTTTCATTCAATTCTAATACTTGAGCCCTGGTCTTGAAAATGTGATCTTGATCTGCTTTCTGCTCTAAAAATGCCAACTTAAACACCAAACTTAGGATTTTTTCCTCAAGAATTTACTTTAAAAGACCAAAACGAGGAACAAGTTCTCTGTTTCCAGATAGAGCTTTTCTCTGAAGTCTGCCTCACAACAAGCTTGAGCAAAACGATCTTTCTTCATCATGAAACAAAACAAAACATCTTTCACCAGCTGGCCAAAATACCTTGCCCTGGTGAGCATGAGTAACATTGCCATCTAGTGACTCCTCCCATAACAGTTAATTAACCATCCTCTGGATTCACCCAAATTCAGGAAAGCATTATCAATGGGAGCTGCAAGTAGGGATTGGAGACAAAGAAATGTTGAGGTCAAGATTTTCTAATACGTCCTGACTGCAGCAAGAAGGGAGCACAGCATTCATCCTCGAAGTCAATGAGGTGTATGCCCAAGCTTTCTGAAATCAATCTATTTTGGTAGCAGAATAAGAACTTAATTGTGACCCTCAGGTAATCCTGGCTGATCATAGGGCTGACGTTTCTCTCACCTTTGAAGTCAAGGTCAAAGCCTCCTATCTCTACTTTACAAGCCAATACCTTCTCAGAAGGTTTGGACTGCACAAACATCCCCAAGGCACTAAGATGTTACCAAGGATGTTCACCCAGCTGAACTGCAAGACATGCACTGGAAAGGATCTCAGAGAGAAGCTGACATCTCTAAGGTTTACTCTTTCAGTTCAATGCAGGTATTGTCAGCTCTATTCCTCTCCTATGCTCCTTTTGGAATCATCCTAACTCTGATCCCTCCAGACTTCCCCAACAACAGCAACTGTCTCCTATTTTTCAGCCAAAAGGAGCTGAGATAATAAAAGGACACAAATTAACAGAAATAGCTTGAGCAGAATTGGTAGCACTTGCTGAGTGTGACATTCCTGAAGTCACAGTATCTGAATGGTCACACATTGTTTCCATCCCTTCCCATTTTTTCCAGTACAGGTAGTTCACATTCAGACTATTTGTGCTTGATGGTCCATATCTGATTGAAGTTGGCCACCCTCATCTTGGTTGCACCTCGTGCCAAGAATGTAACTTAGACTTGGGTTATCTTTGGACAGTCCTTGAAACCTAATTATTATTAGTAAACAGAGCAATCTGCTTGCAGTTCTGCTCTGTATTTGATTGCTGCCCTGAGAATAACCCTGCATGCAATAGCAGCATTCATTCAGGGACTTCAAATATGTTAGAAAAAAACAAGCATTCAAGTCTCTAGATCCTGACAGAGGTGGTAGGAATCTGTCCTGCTCATTTACAGATACATGCTTTTTGGGATGGTAATGTTCTGCTCACTTCTTCTCAGTGCTTAACTGAGTTGTTATTGCTGTGCTGTTCAGCACAAGAAAAGTATGAAGTGACCCAGACAAGCTCTCAGAGGCTGTATTCAAACCATTTACTTGGGGTGGGGTAGCCTGGGTGCCATGATGCACATCTCATACTTGATGGGTACAGGGAGATTTCTCCAGTGTTCTGATGTTTTGTACTGGCCATTGACAGTTTGGGCATGTGTATGACTGAAAAAAAAAACTGTTCCAAATAGGTGCTTTTAGCACCCAGGTAGGCTGTGGCTCCAACAGATGCTCCTATAGGACATTTGGATCTCTCTCCTCTCCTGCTCCTCTCCTCTCCTCTCCTCCTCCTCTCCTCTCCTCTCCTCTCCTCTCCTCTCCTCTCCTTCTCCTCTCCTCTCCTCTCCTCTCCTCTCCTCTCCTCTCCTCTCCTCTCCTCTCCTCTCCTCTCCTCTCCTCTCCTCTCCTCTCCTCTCCTCTCCTCTCCTCTCCTCTCCTCTCCTCTCCTCTCCTCTCCTCTCCTCTCCCTCTCCTCTCCTCTCCTCTCCTCTCCTCTCCTCTCCTCTCCTCTCCTCTCCTCTCCTCTCCTCTCCTCTCCCTGTTCTTTTCTTTTCTTTTCTTTTCTTTTCTTTTCTTTTCTTTTCTTTTCTTTTCTTTTCTTTTCTTTTCTTTTCTTTTCTTTTCTTTTCTTTTCTTTTCTTTTCTTTTCTTTTCTTTTCTTTTCTTTTCTTTTCTTTTCTTTTCTTTTCTGTTCTTTTTTCTTCTCCTCTTCTCTTCTCTTCTCTTCTCTTCTCTTCTCTTCTCTTCTCTTCTCTTCTCTTCTCTTCTCTTCTCTTCTCTTCTCTTCTCTTCTCTTCTCTTCTCTTCTCTTCTCTTCTCTTCTCTTCTCTTTTCTTTTCATGAATATTACTTTATATATATATATATTACTTTCTCCCTTTCTAAATGTCAGCATATTGACTTAAAAATACCTCGTAGAAGAGTGTCTGGTGTGGAGTGAGAATGTGGATGGGAGTATCAGGAAGAAAAATCTAAAATTTCTGTGTACTGTCTGATATTTGAGTGATGAGAGGAGGAAACTCTTCTTGCCACTATTTAGAGAAAGCCAGACAGACAAACCAAAGGAAAGTTAATATCTGTCTATTACGGTAACCTAGGATCAAAGGATAATTCCGACTGGCATGGATGTCAGAAATACAACAGCTTTTCCAGATAGATGTGTATCGTGGTGGACAGGCAAATGTGAAAAAAAGGAGAAAGAGAAGTTATGTGGTGAAAAACATGGTTATGAGACCCTTGAAAACCATTGTGCTTTAGCTACAGGGCTGCTGAAAGGTCTGCCAACTGGCATTTCACCCAGCTGCTTTCTGATACGTTCCAATGATTTGCAGACCTCCCTGCCTCTTCTCTGGTCCCTGGATGGTTCTCTGGGTTGCTAAGATCCTACATGGCTGGTTTACCTGTGCCTAGTGTCCCTTTTGTAACTGGGGACAAAATATTTCCTTGAGAAATGGAAGGCTCAGATTAGTAATGAGAGATGTAAGGGTAGGGCAGAGAGATGCAGCCAAGGCATTAGGACTGAGCAAAACAAATGGGAGCTGTGTTCTACAGAGCTGTTAAGTAGAATCTGGCTCCCTGCTGCTCCTTTTTACTGATGGGAAACAACTGAAATCATGAAAAAAGAGCCTTATTCTTTCCTGAGACATTTCTGCCATCCCTCCATTGCAGCACAACTATTTGAATAGTTAATGTGGCTTTTACTCATTATGATATCCAGCAGAGAAAGACGGGGGGAGAGGGAAAATTGGACAGAACCTGTTGTTTCCAAAACAGGTGAAACCAGATTATTTTCCAATGGAAAACAAACATCTCACCATCAGCAGAACAAAGCTGGTAGATTCTCATCACTCACTGCTCATTCCCAGCTCCCATTGACATACTGTTCCCTCCCATTGACAGTAAATGCTGATTTTTTTTCCTTGCATTGCTGTGTTGTGTTGAGTTGTGTTGTGTTGTGTTGAGTTGTGTTGTGTTGAGCTATGTTGTGTTGAGCTGTGTTGAGTTGTGTTGTATTGTGCAGAAAATCTCTGAACAGGAATGTTAGGAATAGAAAGGGAGGAAAAACGAGAATAATTTTCAAGAAGATCATTGGTTACAGAAGTTACAGAACTTAAAATCTTTGCCTTGAATGGACTAAAACTGGCTACTTGATAGATCTCAGAAATATCTGCACACAGGGGCTCCTAATCTGTCTGAAGCACAGCTAGAAGGGGTCCCACAGCAATCCACCCTAACCCAACACCATCCAAACGCCTTTATTTACATATTTTATCCATCCAAGAAAAGCAAGAAAAATTATTGCTGGCATAATCCACAGACGTGGCAGACTACTGAAAAGCAATGAAATCACCAGAAACAGATCCATAATGCCCAAGGGGTTTGGATCACTTGCTTGGGCAGCTTGTTTGCACGGTGTACAATTTAAAGCAGCCAAATTAATGGCCAGTAATTGCAAACAAAGAATGCAATTCACATGAGACTGGAGACAGAATCCTGGAAAGCATCAGCCCTGACCAGGTTGGGATTGTGGTGCTGGAACAAGTGCTGCAGGATGAGGGCTAATGAAGCCTTTGGATGTTTGAGCACAGTCCTGGTGGATTCAGCACTCAGATTCTCTCCAGTATTCCTGAGACCACTGCTAAAATACTGGGCTACGGTCGTGATGTCCACACTTGAGATGTTAAAAACCAAAATGGATTGATTTTTGTCCCAGGGTGAACTTGTGGTACAAAATCTTTTCCTCTAAAGTTGCGTTGAGCCAAACAGGGGAAGTTTGGTGTGAAGATTATAAGAGGAAATTCTTAGTTTTAACTGGGATTCTGTAAAAGGGAGATGTTGTAACAGCAGGGGATTTTCACTCAGTAACAACTGGGCATGAGGTAATTTTCCCTCAGTCAAGTAGAGGGTGACTAGGAGTTCATCCACTTCTAATTACATAAGGAAGTGAAAGTTAATATTCTTTGCAAAAGTATTCCCCAATGGCTTGCACATCCAATGGAAGGAAAGGGACAACAAACGAATTTAAAATAAAATTTTAAAAAAGAAAAGACAGAAAAGCTAACCAATATTCTGGCTAATCACTGCAGTAGTAGAGAGCAATGCAGAGCTTTAGGCTACAGGTCTTGGTTTCATCTGCTCCCTAGGGTGAAATAAAGGATTTCTAGGAAAACAGACACTGAACAAGGACAAGTAACTATGCCCAGCCTCAGTGAAATCATTGTCAGAATACACAGAATAGTCCTGGCATGTGCTACAAGTAAAAAGCCATTAGTGAAGGTACCAGATCACTAATTCTCAAACTTTTTGGAAGAACTCTGCCAACCCTCAAATTTTCTTGCAAACCACTGCACACCCAATCGAGCTTAGGAAACGCAAGACTTGGTAGCTCATATGTCTTTAGGCTTAATAGGCTTCTATGGCCTAGATGCAGCCCACTCACCACAGGCACTCGGACCACCAGCAGTTACTAAACCGCAGCTGGAGTTCTCCTATGCTCAGAGGATAAAACTGAGCCTCTGAGGTCAACGGGAGTCTTTCCACTGACTTCAACAGGCTTTAGATCATGGCCTTCCCACGCTAGTGTACAGGCACTACTGCTGACAGTAGAGGGTTGCAAAAAGCATTGTCCTACTGTATGGATGGGTCCCACGTGGTTTGCTCTTTATTTTGCTTTTTTTATGTTGTTTTTCACAGAATGAATCATAGAATCATAGAATGGCCTGGATTGAAAAGACAGTACTGATCACCTATTTTCAGTCTACCTTCTATGTGCAGAATTTCCCTTCCCTTCCCTTCCCTTCCTTCCCTTCCCTTCCCTTCCCTTCCCTTTCCCTTCCCTTCCCTTCCCTTCCTTCCCTTCCCTTCCCTTCCCTTCCCTTCCCTTCCCTTCCCTTCCCTTCCTTCCCTTCCCTTCCCTTCCCTTCCTTTCCCTTCCTTCCCTTCCTTTCCCTTCCCAACTGTTCAGCATGTTGGGTGAATATATTCTGGCATAGAAATTTCAGGACTTCTCTTCAGCTTCTTTGTAGTAGGAGTGCTTTTTGTTTTGTGTAATTGAAAGTATCTTGAGGACTCCCAGAGCTTGTGGTGTGCAGGAGCAGCCAGCAGATCTGCTCATCATTTGATTCCCTTTCTGTATCAAAAAATGATCCATTTTATCATGTTTCTACCAAGGAAAAGATTTGAAATAGGATTGCAAGCACCCTCCAATGGGATAGGTTGCCTCCCTCTTCACTAAGAATC
This sequence comes from Tetrao urogallus, assembly GCF_951394365.1. NCBI lineage: Eukaryota > Metazoa > Chordata > Aves > Galliformes > Phasianidae > Tetrao > Tetrao urogallus. The sequence goes on from NC_136817.1 coordinate 70,352,544, forward strand.
AGTCCGCCCCATCAACCATCCTTACACCTACAGTTTAAAGCAAGCTGGTTTGGCTACATCAAAATGCCCACTTGATCATGGCATTGAGGTGTCATTCAACCCTTGTTTCAATCTGAATTTGATTCTTACCCCTACAGCTAGATGAGATCAATTTCCCCCATATATCCCTAGTGTAGACCAACATTCAAGTATTATTTAGGATGTAAGCCCCTTTCAGGATCTGAGCCATCTGACCAAACACAATTATCTACTTTATGAGTAGATGAGTACTCATAAAATATCTCTCCTCAAGGAATCTGAAATAACTGAATCAGACATTGAATATTTGATTTTGGTCAGGAAAAAAAAAAAAGGCACCAATGCTCTTCCAGCTTTGTGTCTTTGTGTCCTACGTGCCATGTGAAAACGAGGGTCTTTACTGAGCTATCCCACTGCAAGAAGATTTTATTGAAAACCTTTCTAGTGAAAGTAGAGTGATGCGATCTGTTTCTCAGATTTTTCAGTGCATCATTTTTCATACATGGCTTCAATCTCTGATTGAGCTCTTCTTGCTGCAAGTGATTTGTCTGAATACCTTTGTGTGGTTTTTGGTATCATGGATGGCTTATATGGTTACACGTTCTGTGCCTTTGATTTTCAGGTGCTAAACTTCTGAAATTAATCTTTCTACAGCTCAGGCACTTCTTCAGTGTTATGTTCTCATTTCTTGTGCCAGAAAATTAAGATTAGATCTTCCTTAGCACCTTGCTGTATAGTGGATCAAACTGTTCCTTATAGCCAGAAAAAGAAAAAAACAGAGGAACTGTCATATCAGCATTATCTGGTGGAGCCCCTTTTCTTGGGAGAAGTTAACAGGGACAGCTGCTGCTGTTCAATTGATGTGCTGTCCCTGTTAACTTCTCACATCAACTGAACAGCAGCACATCAACTGAACAGCAGCAGCTGTCCCTACTGCTCCTTTTGCCACTGGATTTACATGTATGGTTGCATTCAGTGTATACATTCTGAATCATGGAATCATAGAGTCGATTGAATTGGAAGGGATATTTGAAGGTCATCTAGTCCAACTCCCGAAACCGAGGCGGTTTTCTCTTATGATAAGAGAATAACATTGAACTGCACATCTGAAGGAGATCTACTTCCACTATAACAAATATTTCCTTTACAAATAATACAGATTTCCACCAACATGAACAATAATCCTCAGGTCAATATTTCTAAAGTCATATTTTTAAGTCAGAATTTCCAGTCACAGGCAATAGCGAAGGAAAGAATTTTATTTTCTTAGTCAGAATAAAAGCAAATTTCCAAATGCCAAAATTTCCCATGAATTAGAAATCCTGAAATTTGGCAGGCTTAATTTCCTAACCCTGGTATCTGCAGTTGTGCCAGGACTGCAGAATAAATAGGATTTCCAGTCTGACTCACTGTAAATAAAGGAGCTAGTGTATGCAAGCCAAAAGTGATGAGATCTGGCCTTTGCTGATAAATTGGTAAGTATGAGAAGATTACCTGGGAGGAGTTTGATTTTTCAATTCTTTTTCCTAATGGTTACTTTACAGTACCTTCCCTTTATATCTTGTATTCACACCTTCTAATGAGGTATTAATGAGCTGTTGGTGGTTTCTTTAATTTAGGGCAAGACTATTAAGGGAACATGAAGTCTTTACTAGGTTCCAGATTCTTAATAAAAAGAAGTGATGCATTATTAGATAGGTCATGCCTGAAAGCTTCCAGCACAGAGCAGAGACTCCATTGCCTTTGGGGCTGCTATGTAGTCGTGGGCTGTTATCTGGTGCTAAGATTTCCTGCAGTAGGTTATGCTTGCGAAGCAACCTGGGCTGGTTTTTGGCTACTTATAACAAAATGCCAGTAATCTCAGTAATCTCATTATTTTTCCTCTTACAAGTATATGGGCTTGGATAGATAAAGGGGAACTGGATAATGGCAAAATAGGTGTGGATTTAAATCACCAGCAGTAAGTGTGTTTATTTGCAAGCTTCACCAGGATCTATGTGTAGCCATGATTACGCTGTTTCATCTTCCCAGCCATTAGCACCCCTCTGTAAAAAGGCAGTAAGATGACTTTCAGTCTCCCATGTCGTTTCTCCAAAACATCAATGACAATTTGATGGGCAGTTTACCAACAAGAGGACTATTTTTTGGAAATAAATGGGAAAAACCAATCTTGGAGCAATTTTGAATTTGGATATGACTTTAAAGCTAGGCTAGCTTTGAGTGGGGGTTGTGACCAGACACCTTCAGAATTACCATCTAGCCATAACTATTCCATGACTATAGCAGTTATGTCTATACTTAGCCATGCACTCACCAAAGCACCAAGCTCCTTCCTGGAATTTCTTCATCCTGGATTTCTTAATACTCATTTATCCAGCTCCTTATCTTGGCAGAGATTTTATATATACAAAAAAAAATTAACAGCAGTTAAAAAGGCTTTGTAAGGAGATATAGTAGTGGGACGGCAAAAAGCCAGCTGCCTTCTGGCTCCCTGGTTTAATTTCTAGCACGTGAGAAAACAAATTGCATATACAATTGGGTTTGCAGAAATATTCTTCTTCTCATTCTTGGGATAGAATCTCTCAAGTTCTGCTGCCTGTCCTGTGAATATTAACCTCTTTAAACACCTTGAAGAATCTGAACAGAGTAAACTTGTGCTCAGGATGAGTTCACTGGCATTCCCTTTTATTGTGTATTTGTAAATAGTCCCTAAGAAAATGACAGACCAATGAGTTTTTCCTCTCAGATTTATAGTTTTAGAGCCCTTAGCACAGCCTATGGGTCAGTTTTGCCTTCCCAATGACCTGCTACAAACAAACAGCAAGGCCACCTAGGTCTTGGCCTCTCTTATCTCTGTTTGCTCATATGGAATCAGGCTTTAAAGGGCTGTGAAACAGAGACAATCATTGACAAGAATTGGTTTTCTCTGGGTTTAGATTAGAAGAGCATTGGCCCTGAACAACCTAAAATAAAGTCTACTAACACATGTAGAGGGGTAATCCTTGCAAGGACCGATGAGATACTTTGCAACTACATTTGGACAAAATGATCACAGTGGTCTTTTCCAACCTTAATGGTTCTATGATTCTAGGAACTCTCTGCCTCTACAAAACTGAGCAACATGTCTGGTCTTTTACCAACACTGTAAAGTTGTTCTTTTTCCTCCTTCTCTTTGTCAAAGACAGAGCCAAGGAGCTGTGTTACCCAAAGATGATCCAATCCCAACTGAGCACTTGCAGCCATTTAAATGTGGCCCGCTGTTTGCTTTGTTGATAAGTAGATTACAATCTTGGTGGACTGGAGCAATGGATAGAGACAAACTACAGAAATCAAACATAAAGCACAAAAAGGAGAAAAAAAAAAGCTCCTCGAGGAGCCACAGAGAAAGGTGTGGTATCCAACATCTATAAAAATGCGGTTTTCCAGTGTAGGCAGCTAAATATAAAAACCCTACAGAGAACTATAAATTCCTAATAAATATGATTGAACTACTGGAGAAAATCAGGCAGACTAGGCTCAAGAAAACAGAAGCAAAGCTGAGAGCGAGCCGGGGCCAGGGACACGTCTATTTATGATGTGTATTTTACATTACTCCGGAACTTGAGGATTTGTGACCTGGGTCAGGATCTGGTGAGCACCATTCGAGGGCACACACCCTGGGGAGCTGTGAAAAACGGAGGTTGTTCTGCAGCACCGAGAGGGAACGGTGTCGACAGCACATCTCCCGGAGGAGATCCAAGCGTGCTGTGCCTCTGAGGGCACAGCCCAACCACTTTTCTCACCCAGTGGTATCTGGAATAAGTATTTAAATCTGACCTGGACCAGCTAAAAATGAGTTTTTTTCCTTTTACTAGCTCAGCTGGGATGGTCCATGAGTCATGGGCATGAAAACCAGTTTCTGATTTTTCACACTTACGTTTCAAGACAGAATAAGCAGCTACGCATCTGATTGCCTCAGTGTTCTTAGACTTGATATCAAAGAAGTTATCAGCAGAGGATAACTGCAGAAGGAGAACAACATTCATAGAAACACAGAATCATTCAGGTTGGAAAAGACTTCTAAGATCGCCTGGTCCAATAATCAACCCATCACCACCGTGCCCACTAAACCATTACCCTCATTTCATTTCAGGCGTTGGCCCTGAAATGCATTAAAAATTCATACAAGCCCATATCCACAATTTCCCCAGCCTATAACTTTCTCTTTTATTATTATTTGTACTGTTTCCAAGAGGTGCTAATAACCATTTGCCAAAGAAGGGGAACTTAAGACCATGTCAGGGAGTACGGGTAGATCTCACCCTTCAATGAAGGCTGCCAAAACCAGCAGAGAGAATTGTCTCTGCAGAGGGACTGGAGGCAGCAAATGGCTGCAAAGCAAAACCACTGCTGGAATCAGCATGGCCTTTACTTTACCTGTGCATGACAACAAGCACCCAAGGCAGCAGCATGTAGGTTTGCATTGAAGGCATTTAGCAGACAGGCATGATGATGGTGGATGTAGGGAAGAAGGATGGGTGCCAGTGTTGTTTCTTTTTATTCCCCATGAAGCCTCAAAACACTCTGGCCAAAGGAAACAAAGGAGAGTACATGCATCGTTGGAAACGCTAAGGTGATGGAGAGAGGGCAGCCAAGGTGCTGAGGGCAACCTCCACCACTTTCCACTGCTCTAAGAGCATCTATAGGAAGGTTCTATCCAAAGCAAGCTGCTAGGAAGATAGGTTTTTTTTATAGCATGTCTCTTTTGGGGGTGGGTGATGGTGAAGTTCTTGTTTTGGGGTGTTCTTAGTGTGTTTCATGCTTACAGAGCAATTCAGGTCTGGGCTGACCTCTGAGTCTGGAATCAAAACCTTCTTCAGACCTTCTCCCGGCTCATTTTTTCCTCCTTTGGGTATCTCTTGTTCTTGCCAATTATTCAACAAACCCTTCCTTGTCTTTCCTGAACAGGACGGCTGTGTGGGAACCACTCCGTTTTCTTTAGTAGGAAAAGTCATGATTCTGAAATCTGGTTTTGTTCTGAAGTGGAAGAACACACAATTATTATTATTATTTTTTTTTGCCCAAAGTTTCCTGCAAATCACAATCAGAATGATCTGTTCTAAAAACTGAGCCATTTCATCCTGGCTGTGACCTTTCCAAATTTGATAGGAATATTTTTAAAGTTGGCAAACAGAAGCTCATACAACGAGGTAAAAATGTTTGTTCTGATTTTCAGTCTGCAAAGAAGATGGTTCCAAAATGGACGGTTTCTCAAGACAAGTTTGGATGTCAAAAAAAAAAAAGGGCATTTGGGGATGAAGAGCGTTCCCCCACTCCTTTATTTTCTTTCTGTAGCTGTGCCTCGTGGAGAATTGGGAATTATCTCTAAATAAGAAAACATTGTTTTTTGAATGCTGTCGCACTGTTGTCTCAAAATCTCCTGAAATGCTCTACAGGACACGGGTAATAAATGAAACACAGTGAAACAGAGTCACGTTTAGCAGATCATGTGTGAAGGCTAGGAATATCCTGTGATACCAAGGAAGACAGACCAGAGCAGATTCTTATGTGTAATAGAAATTAAGGGGGAAGTTTAGGTGAGGAAGGAGCAGGAGAGGGTGTTTTGTCATCTGGAAGCCCCAGTTTAGCCTGTTGCTGTGCCAGGCCAGAGATTCAGCAGCTGATAACAAAATATATTTCCACTCACCAACATGTAACCACAACTGGGCAAAGTTGCCTAATGGATAAAGTGCTGTACTAGGACTTACAAGCTTTTGATTCTGCTCCAACTTCTACCCTTGAACATCATCAGCATGATGCTGAGTGAGCCTTGCTGTGCCTTCTGATCCCTGTTTTTTCTCTGTTGGTCTTTGCTGAGATGAAATATTCTCTCATATGTTTTACAGTGGATTGAATGCATTTTCCTTTGGCTCTTGGCTCGGCTATGCCTGACCCACCAGCACCATTTCAAGGATTCAGAGCAGACTTTGTAACCTTGCTGCTCTTCTGCTAATGGAGCCATTGAGTTTCAAGCTGGAGCCAGGGCAGACAGACTCCCATGTCAGATGTCCCCACTGATGAGACTTTCTCTTGGACCTGGGTGAGAAATGCTGGCTCCTTCTCCCCATCCTTTTTGAAGCCACAGCCAATAAACAAGGTTGAAGCAGGGAGCTGTGATTAACAGAGGCTTCAATCTGCCAAGAATTCATTAAAAAATAATTGTTAGCTTCCCACTCCTCTCCTCCCAGGCTTTGCGCAAACATCACCAGTATGGAAGAAAGAAAGAGGACAGTTTGTCATGTACGTGCCACTGGTTTTGTAGGGCAGCTTTGTTGGTGGCAATGAGACCAGCCTGACTCCTTCTGAGGACAACCTCCTGGGTGCACTCGGCGACACATGACATCATGTGCCACGGCCATTAAGGGGCTGAGGTTTTGTCCTTGGTTGACATCAAAATAGTAAGGGCAGCGGTTGCCATGAGAGGGCAGAAGTTGGATATTAGGAAATATTTCTTCTCAGAGTGATCAGCCATTGGAACAGGCTGCCCAGGGAAGTGTTGGAGTCACTGTGCCCTGGATGCGTTCAAGAACTGTAGAGATGTGTCATTGAGGGACATGGTCAGTGGGCATGCTGGGATGGGTTGGGCTTGGGCTTGGCAATCCAGAGGTCTTTTCCAGCCTTAGTGATTCTGTGATTCTCTTACTCGAAATCTGATGGACTCTCATCCACGTTGTTCCTGAAGCAATGCCAGCAGCCCCACCACCCAGTACTCACACCTCCTACAAGTCTGCAACTCTAAAAGCTGGATATGATGTGAGAAAATGGAAAGAAGTGGATTGCTCAGCAATCCTGGGTGTCCTTAGTTCTGCTGGCTGCAGTCAGTCTTGCAAGTCTCCACTCAGAAACTCCTGGCTGGTGCAGTTTCAGAATAGCAGGAGCAGATGGGGCTGAGCTGAATGGAGCACGGCCAGGGAGGGAGGGAGTGAAACTTGATTTGTACGGGGCAGTGGCACTGAAGAGAGGGTGAACTCCAGGGTAGTGAGGTTATTATGTGTGCTCACAGGATCATATCAATAGCTGCTTTTAACAATTTTTCTTTTTCATCTAATGGTGTGGTTATAAGCTCTAACCAACCATTTGTTCTCATAGCTTCTAGTGATCTAGTTTTCACTGGATTATCATAAACCTCTACTGTATATATATGTATTTGTGGCATATATTTCTGATAGACACATCAGAGATCTGTAAGGGGAGAGAACATATGTCTTGGCATAATGGTTAGCTCCACACAGCATATTGTGAGTTGTTCTGCAAAAGCCTGTTCACAGTCTTTTATTTTTTTCTCCTGTCTCCTATGGAGGATGTAGATAAAGCCCAGCTACTGATATATATACCTTTATGTCATAGGTGTACATTCAGTTCTGTACTTATACAGCTCACCAGCCCGGTGCACAGCTATCATATAAACCAGTAAGCACCAGGTGTACAACACTGGCTTGCGTGCTTTGGTGATGTGGGTGGCAACTGGGGGCAAGCTGTCTCCTCCATGACCCACTCTGACCATAGCAAGGAGCCTTTAGGAAAGGTCAGCATGGGAACAGGCTGTGGGCCAAGAGATTTGTCTTGCATGCCAAACCCATTGCAGGTAGGATGTGCACAATCATCATCCACCAGCAGCAGATGAATGGTGATGAGACATGGGCTTGGAGCCGATGAAACCAAAAGAGGATGCTGTGGGAGCTGCAAGCATCAGCACTTGGCAGAAGGTCTGCGCAAATGCAGGGCCTGGCTCTGTGTCGGTGGTGATTTTCCAGTCTGGAGTGAATATAAATACCAACACAGCTGCTGTTGTTCTTGTGTGGGGCGGGAATAGGACCTGTGTGGGGAGGGAGGGAGCAAAGGGGACAGCGGACACAAGCGGGCACATCATCATTGGTTCATTTCCCCAGCAAGCTAAGATCATGTCTGAGAGCCTGTGAAACTCATATTTCCTCAGTTAATTATAGCACTGAAGGTGAGGGCAACAGCTCCCTGTGACATTAGTCACGTTGGTTGAACTCTGCTGCTCTGTTTCAATCAGGGAAGATTAGACTGGAGTCAGAGAACATCACGCAGGCAACTCCAGGAAAGGTCTTTCTCTTGTATTCTTCTTTTCTTATTTGCTGGATATTCTTTTTTCACTCCCTGTTCTGTCATTCCTACTGTCTCTCTGTCTTTAGTAGTGTTGATTTTAGCCAGCTCAAGCATTGGGTGATTAATTGCCAGCTTCGGAAGACAGCTCAGCAATGCAGACCATTTAGTCAGTGACTTAGCAACTCTCCAGGAGGTGTTTAGTGGAAACACAGCCTGCCCGCCAAGGCCAAAACACAGTGCTGATGCCTTGTGCTGACAGCCATAGGAGAGGGAAAGAGGGCAGGATCAATTCCAGAAAGCAAGCAGCTACTGGGAGCTTCATGACGTGACCCACATTTTAGATGGACATCAGCAGTTTCTGGGCTCCCATTTCCACCTGGAAAAATGAAGGCTATTTGCAGAAAGTCCAGTGCAGAATTAGAGCGATGAGAATTGCTGAAGGTTTGACACATCTTATTGTGCAGTGCTGTTGAGCTCTGTCCTGGGAAGTGACCACAAAGTCTGTAAAATGAACCGCTTTGATAAGGGCAGATCCTTTGTTCCCTGGGACTGGAAAAAGCAAGGGGCATGTGTGCAGTGATATGGGTATGGAATGAGATGAAGCACACAAGCACTGACCTTTAGAGCCAAATGCCTCTAAAGTTTCACACAGGCCACTTCTTTTTTAACAGTCAAGGTCTTTGTTGAACATCACTGGTGCCCAAGGAGGCTGTGGATGCCCCATCCCTGGAGGCATTCAAAGCCAGGCTGGATGGGACTCTGGGCAGCCTGGTATGGTGCTTGGTGACCCTGCACATAGCAGGGAGTTGAAACTAGATGATCACTGTGGTCCTTTTCAACCCAGGCCATTCTATGATTCACTCTATTGGTTAGACATCAGTTTGCACAGTAGACAACAGCCCTGAACTGCAGATCCTCTGTGAGAAGCGTAGGGAATGGGTCTCAGCTCTGCCACTGAATTGAAATGTGTTGGCTATTGCTTCCTCCCCTTTCCACATGAATGGGAAGTGATTAGGAGAGAGGCAACATGGACTCAGATCTCTGTGGGAGAGCAAGAAATACCACTCTATACTCTGGAGCAGATGTTGCAGAGAGGACCAGGCACACAAAGGCAATAAGAGAAGAGGTACTCCACTATACTCCTCCCCTGACATCATTGAGCTGCAGATACTCAATGTCTGGGGCTGTAAATCCTCTGCTTTTACTTGGCTCCAAATTTACGAGTTAAAAAAATTGCTGTCTTCAAATTGTTTCAGAAGAAAGGAAAAACATAAAACGCTCAGCTCAAGGCTGTAATAGAGAAGACATAATTTGACAATATAAATGAGCTTTAGCTGAGTTATGGAGTAAGGGAACATAACTGCAAATAACAGGCGCCACATTATAGGCTACATCTCTTCCACTACAAAGTCCAGGATCGTTTTCTGACCCTCAAAGCTGCAAAACACAGCCCCTGCGCTCAGTCCCAAATGCTTTCTGCTCCCTCAGGCTGCCTGGTGAGAAGGGTCTATGACCACCAGAGGTGCCTTCTTGCTGTAACCATTCAGCAACTATGATCTCCCAGAAATTGCCTCGGATAGAGTCACTGGCCAAGGCCAAAACTGTGCCAAGGAAAATCCTGACAGTCTCAATTAAGAGGTTACTGCTCAAATTCCTGTCCCAGACAGTTTAGTTTAGCAGAGATTGTTCCACTGTCAGATCTTACGGTCAGACTGTACAATCTCTGCCAGCTTAACTTTGAAAGAGATATTTTTAATGCAAATCTTTTGGTGTGTATTTGTCCACTGACTTCATTTTCTCCCTTCCTATAAGATCTTGTCAGTGGGCATGGTGGGGATGGGTTGGACTTGATGATCTTGGAGGTCTTTTTTATATTATATAAATATAATTATTTTTGCTGCTCAATTATAAAAGAAGCACAAAGATATCACAGCTATTTCACAACTAGCTGACTAGTTATAGCACAATGGGCATAGAAAGTTACAGCACAAATTCTTTTCAGGTGATGATATGAAGGTCATTGGTCCATAGTAACTGAGTGACCTGGGTCTGTTCAGCCTGGGGAAAAGAAGACTGGAGGAAGATCTGATTCATGTTTATAAATATCTGAAGGGAGGTGGGAGGCAAATGGATGAGGCCAGGCTCTTCTCAGTGGTGTGTAGCAATAGAGCAAGCAGCAATGACCTAAAAATTGAATGTGCAGTACTAACATGCAGAAGAACTTACTTACAGTCAGGGAGCATTAGAACAGGTTACCCAAAGAGGTGGTGGTGTCACCTATTGTGGAGATATTCAAGACCCAGATGGATGCCAACCTATGTGACCTATTGTAGGGAACTGCTTTACAGGGGGTTGAACGCAATGATCTCCTGAGGTCTCTTCCAACCCCTGCAGTTCTATGATTCTATGACAGTCTGACCTCACCCAGATCCCTTTGATTTCATAGCAGCAATGAAATATCAGTTGGAAGGAGATCTGGAAGACAATCTAGCCCAGATTCTGCTTGAATCAGGACTTATGCCAGTACTGCATTATGTTCACTGCAACTCTTAGGTAGTCGCAGAATCCCCTAAAGAAGGAGATGCCCCCACCTTTCTGGGTAACCCCTTCCCATGCTACTCAATCCTCTGAGTAAAAAAAAAAAAAAATCATTTTCAATCTAGTCTGAGCAAAAATTTGTGGCCCTTTTTCTTTACTTCCAAGAAGCCTTCCTCTCCCAGATGCTGAAAAATTAACAGGTGCAGATGATACAGCCTGAAAGCTAGGGAAAAAAAACCAAACAAACCAAAAACAAAAAGGATTTGGCTCTGATGCTGGCCTGAAGATGAGAGAAGGGTTAGGAGGAATGGCTTTGACGCTGCAGACAAACAAATTGAGCAACACCTCTGATGTGACAGAAAAAGAAATACAAGGGGAGAGACATAAAGAGACAGGTGAGGGCAATGACCTTGCAGAAGCAGTAGAGGAATTTTGTAGTGGCCAAAGCCAGAGAGGAAGGTGCAGTAAGAATAGATGTCCAAGATGATGAGAGCTTTAGAAACCTTATATTAATTTCCAGACTAAATTTATTCCCAGCTTGTTTACACCCATTTGTTCTTGTCCTAGCACTGTCCTTTAACATGAGTAACTTGTCACACTCTGCAATTTTTACCTCCCCAATGTATTAATAAAGACCAACACATCCTTGTTTTTTGCTAGGCTAAAGAAAACAAGCCCTCCTCCTTTCCTCCCATTGGATTAGCTCTCTGTCTACCTGATCACCAAAGAAGCCCTTTTCTTTATTTGTTCCAGCACAAATTCACCTTTTTTGGAGATGCAGCACCAGAACAGTCTCTGGTTTGCCAAGGGAAATCTTGTCCCATGCTATTAACACTTCACTGTCTTTGCTATAAATAGCTCCTGTACCGTGTTCAGCTACTGCATTCTGCTTTTCCATGACTGCATCCCATCAACAGTGACTAATTGTGCAATGATGAACACATGCATCCACATCCTTCCCCTGTAACTTCGTTGTTTCCAGTGGCTGAGCCCCCAGCTTAAAGCAGCTATTCTTGTTATCAGTATCTAAGTGCTCAACTCCATACTATTACGTTTCATTCTATTTCTAATACCCCTGTGCTTAAGGTCATCCGATTTTTCTTGTGCATTTATACTGAGGGCCTTATAAATACACAGGTTGATAGACTGAATAACTTCTAACCATCATACCTCTGGATTATGAGATGGTCTTGTTGGATCTCAGACCTTCCATCTAGGGTAGTTTTAGTAGAACAAAGATCAGATGAGCAGTTTGATTCCTCACCTTCTTTGGAAGTGTCTGGCATTCGCTGGCAGAGGATGAGAGACAACAGGTGAGGGGCCTTTGTGTTCTGAAGCAACAGTTCTCTAAACGTGACCGTAATCAGACAGAACAAATTCAGAAAACACCACAGGATAAAGGCAGAACTGTGATACAGTCTCAACGGAAAGTAGATGTTTCATATCCAGGATCCAAACACATCACATCTTTGGAAAATCATCAGATTTACACTGAGCCTTCTTCATACATGGGTCTTTCATGGAGTCAATGTGGAGCCAAGCAAACTAGAAGTCTTTGTTCTTTTAAATCTAGTTCTTCTTCTTTTATTCTACTGAGTTTTCATTTATCCACACGGTGTCACCTCTTCTATCAGGTTCCCCAGTGTTTCACTGTCCCTCAGTTCCTTCCAATGTCAGCCATCAAGCAGTGCTCAGAAGAGCTCAGGTCAGCATTTTACTCAAAGATGCCAGCCACAGAAAAATAGGAACAGTTGGAGATACAGGTACCTCTGAGGCGATGGAAAACACGTCCCAAAGATGCCTAAAATGTGGAGTACGCACAGTCTTTCCACCGTAGATTGATGCAGTGGTGTTGAAGCCAGAACCAGTGGCATAACTGCAAATGGCCAACTTGTTCTCCTTTGGATGCCATAGGAGTGAGCTTCAATGGGCAGCAGACCGAAGGAAAGCTCTGCAGAGGAAAACAAAGCACCTCATACACAGCTGGCATGAAGAAACTTGTCTTAATATCCAAATTCCATCTTTAAACTCTCTTGTGCACCAGCTGGAGCACTTATTCCACCTTACTTCGCTAGACTGATGATGCACCTGCACCTGATGGGAAATTGCCACCATGTGCCTCTCCGGAGGTAGCTGCATTTCAGCTGAGGCAAATGATTGCTCCCTACAATTTCTCAGAATGGGAAAAGAAAAAAAAAAATCACAACAAAACCCTCCTTCCAGCCACTTCACTGACAAACTGTGTCAGTAAGAAGTTAATGGGGCTGGGAGAAGCTGCTGGCAATTCTCAGCTCTGTAGCTTTCCACTTGAATGCACTGCAGCTGAGCTAATAGTCAGCAAAGCCCTTGGATTCATACAGAAACCATTTGCATTTTTGACAGGAAGAGGGGATGGAACAGAGAATAGCACTGCTTTTTCTCTTCCTTTTTTTTTCTCTTTCCTTCCATGCTGCTGCTTTTCTGTGCTTTAAAATGGGGGCTGGAATCTGGTGGTTGCTGTCCTGAACATGCCTCAGTCTTGTGAAAATTGTTGCTCTTCTCTCCCTGCTTATACTTCCCTCAAGAAAATATTTATATATTTATATATTTATAAATCCAAGGCTCAAGGCCTTTTATTTAATCTGGCTATTTGGGGAATTTTAGGTAAAATAGCAAAATAGTTTAATCAGAGAACACTTATTTCTTCCATAGTACAAATACTTCAAAGTCATGGACAATTTGACCAGCTGGTTTTGAAATGCTGGGAAAAGGTTTTTCTACCTGATTTTTTACCAGCTCACCTCATGGCTGGTCAGATGGAAGAGCCTCCGAAACCCTGAGAGTTCCATCAGGCTCTTTAGGCCAACCTGAGATTTGGGAACCCAAAATGTCCATCCTCCATGACATGCACCCAAGATCCTGGAGCCTCTTGAGAGCACTGGACTCCCCAGAGCTTGGGTTCTTTCCATTTTTTTTCATTTCCAGTCAAGGAACCTGAATATTTCCCATTTGAGAGCTGTTAGAGTTTCCACCTCTGTGGCATCTCACATTTCATTTATCTACCAGAATTCTGACATGAAAGCAACCCAAAGAAACCTGAAAGTCAAATGAAAAAGGTTGGTTTTTTTTTTTCTACTTTCTTTTTTTCTCAGTGAAAATTATTAAAGCATCTTTGCTAGGGAAAATGAACTACTTAGTTTTTATTTAATTTGGAATAAAGTCTTTTTTTTTTTTTTTTTTTTTTCAAAGTTGAAACATGTAGCTTTGTCAAGAGACAATTAGGCAGGAGCCTTAATGTGTTGTTGCTATACTCTTTTACTACAATACTTAGGATAGCAATAAGCAGCTCTAGGTGAAAATGAGATTTTAATGTTAGATCGATACAAATACATAAAGATGAACAATCTTTTCCCCAGGCAACTTATGGCATAAGCAGATTTAGTGTCTGGGAGGCTGCAGTCACATCAGAACTAAAAGTACTCTGAAAACCTGTTTCAGAGCTGAAGATCCTCTTGCCTTATTACAACCATAGCATCCAAATCACAGAAGTTATTTGGAAAACACAAGTAGCAGTGATTGAATCACTGCAATGTCCTTGTCCTGATCTCATTCACTGCTCACTGCATTTGGTGGGGTTTTTCCCAACTGCAATGAACATAAACAGAAAAAAAATGAAGGACATCAATGCAGATCAGTATTTCCTGGTAGCTCTCAGACATTTAATCATTTTACAATGAATGAGTCAAAATTATCCCATCTCCAGGCAAGTTTACGCCATTTGCTTCCCTGTCCCATTCCAGACATTCCACGATTGACCGTTTTGATGGTGCTGCTATTCAGGGAGAAGAGGTTTGGCTGCCCGTTGGAGGTAGGAGAAGCTTTAAGCAGCAAGAGTGATGAGTTCAGTCCTCACCAGCTCAGCCAGTGGTGATCCATCAATGTTTGCGTTGACCGTTGGACGTGCATTTGGGGCTGTGAGCTGCCCTTTGCACTAAGCTTTAATTACCTGTCATACCATGACGTTGGACAATTTCTCAGCCAGTGTCAGTGAAATGCTCAGCACATTCCCACCCCGACAGTGACCTTGCAAAGCTACATGTGAAGTAGCGATGGACTCAAGATAAGGCCCTGTTATTTTTCCACTGTTTTCTTAGAAAAAAGATATTAGCATATTATGAAACATTGACTTATTCCACATTATGCCAAGTTCTTTCCAACCGCAAGATTTGCCTCAGTTCCCTTTGTTTCTTGTTTGTTCTTATCCAACTTCTGTTTTCTTTTTCCTTTCTTCTTCTTCTTTTTTTTTTTTTGGTTTTAACTATCACTCTTCCTTGCTCCTCTCTCATTTCCTCTCCCAAACAGAAGGGGAATTTAAATTGCAACTGGTCACAGATGTAAAACCGGCAAGAGCATTCTCCAAAGACACTCTCTTTTACTGGGTTCATCCAGAGGTCAAAGAGGTTGGCTGCGGGACAAGATGGAGCAAAAAACGTACCCAAACCCTACTGTGTCATCGTCATCCTACTTGGCTGCCAGCAGGATGTGGCAGGAGAGGTGGAGGAATGCTCCCCCATCGTTGCACTTGCAGAGAGTTGGGTGAAAGAAGAGACGTTGCCAAGCTTTGGTTTGGGCCATCACACTTTTGGGGTGGCCGAAGAGAGAGGTGGGCAGCCAGGCTGATGAGGAAACGGGGAGGGTGGTCAGGGAGGGTGGGATGGGGGGTTGTGGAGGAGACGCCAGGCAGCTGTCTTGCATGCTCTCAGCAGTTGCATTTGTGCTGGGGGGGAATGTTGGGAGGAGGCCCAGCTGCTGGCTGCTTGCACCCTGCCAGCTGGTAGGGTGAGAGAAAGGGAAGGGGGAACTGTTGGAGAGGAAGAGGCCACCCTGAGGAGATGGGCACTCTCTTATCCTGAGGTGGGATGATGGAAGGGAAACGCTGATTGAGGTATGAGTAGATGTGAGCAACTCCCTTGGCTAGAAGCCATAGGTTGAAGACTGAGATGTGCTCTGTTTTCGAAGTTTCCCCATGACTTGGAAGAACACGGAGCACAGTGAGCTAGGTACCATCTCCAAGGAGCCAGAAACACAGAGATAAAATCTGGAAAAAGCCATCTGCTCAAGGAAGGCTGGCAGTGTCTTAGTCTAAAGAACCCCTCAATAAATGCAGATAACAAGTCACATCAGGAGAAGAAGATGAGGCTAATCACCTACTCAGAAAGCTTGATGGCACCAAGGAAGGTTGGTAACAGAGCTGGGAAGAGCATCTCCAGCACTTCTGAACTGCATTGGCATCAGACATACTTGAGAAAGAGCACCTAGCTCAGACTTGATCTCACTGCTATCTTATGAGAATGGGAGAGCTCCCTGAGCATCACGTGGGAAAGGAATACCCCTGGGATCAAATGTTTATAGGGGATCCCAGGCACTGACTGGAAGTACACCATGGTAAGGGAAAAATGGAAAAGCCATTCTCTGGTAACCTCTCATCGGTCTGGAAGACTTTCCCAATGAGGCCATCAAATAAACGATGACTGGAGGGAGGAAGTGCTGGAGTTTCCCTAGGAAACCCCAGGGAGATCAGAGGACACTGAAGCAAAAGATTGCAGAGGAAGAAAATTAAAAGTTAGGAAGAAGCAGAAGCAGGAGAAGTGACTCAGAAGAGAAGTGACTATATATCAGCGTTGGCACACAAAGAGTGAAAGAATAATGGTCATAACTGGAGCCCATCATAAAGTGGAGGTTATTAGTCTATAAATCTCATGGTGAGACTCTGAGGTTGTTCTATAAAACTTCTGGTAAAAGCCCATGAATGCTGTCTGATCACTTTGCTTGTCATACTGTCACCTCTTAAATTCAGGATACGTCCTAAGCCATCTGCCCAGGCTGACAAAAAACTGTGGCATTTTCAATTCATTTCAAGAGCACTTTCTCTTTCAATACATCCAGGTAAAGCAAAGTGCTTTGATGCTCCTGGGGTGCTCCTCACAGCGGGACCTCAGCTTGAATCCTGCTTCTCTTCATTAAAAAACATCTGCCCTCACCATATAAATCCCCACAACCTCCAATGTCATTGAATCAATTCCTCCAGTCCCAAATGACTCCAAAGTAAGTGTTGGCTGCCTTGCCCAAGCGAGGCTTGAAGAGTTCACATATCAGTTTCCTTTGAAGAGACAGTCATACAAACTGGCTGTACTTGCTTATGGAATGCTTGTCTTCTTTACCACATTTCCTTTTACTCAGTTTCATTCCCTTACTCTGTGTTATCAGCCCTAATATCACCTCCATCTCTTTGAGACTGGCAACATCCCCATTTACAAAAATAGCTGTTTAGCTTTCATCAAATTGCTTATGGCAAGAGTCTATGCAGGTCAGTGAAACAGGGCTCAAAGACACAAGGGCCTATAGAGACCTCCAGGATAAGAACAGTGGTTTTCACTGTGCAACACTGAGATGTTTGTGCTAGATAAGATCGCCAGACAAGCCATAAATGATAATCTGTCTCTTTGGGAAACAAAGCATTTATTAGAACTGGATGGAATTTGATGGAATTTGTTTCATTTAAAATAAAATGGAGTTAACAGCTCAAGTGATATTAACAATTTCAAAGGGGTCATACAATTATCAAAGGCTCTCTGTTTTGCTGGCTAAAGATCTTGGAATTTCTCAGCTTGAAAAAGAATCAGAATATGCTTTTCTCCCTACATCATAAAAATTAACATTGAGAATTCCAGAGGATTTTTTTTCCTAAAACTTGATACTGTTTTTAAATTGCATTTTCATTGTATTCCAGATCTTCTGTTAGCCTGGATACATTTATTTTCTATAATATCTGTTGCATAAAGCCATGATGCCCAGGCTTGGTTATTCATCTCTAGCTACTGGCAAGAACTGAACTCCTCCTCTCCAGAGTCTTCAAAAGGATTAAGCTTTGCAAAGTTGGATAAAATTGATCATAGAATCATAGAATCACCAGGTTGGAAAAGACCTCCAAGATCATCCAGTCCCATCATGTCAGGTCTGTTGCCCTCCAGGCTATTGTAACTGCCGTTAAAGCAGTTTTGACCCTTCAGGTAAGGTATTTCCTTTCCTGGTCCATTATCCTAAAGCAGAAGCTTTGACCTTCAAGAGTCCCTTCGAGCTCACGATTCTATGAAATATCCTGAGTTGGAAGATTACCCATAGAGATCTTTGAGTCCAGCTCCATGCCATCCATTAGCGTTATGATGCCAAAAGGCATGAGAGGATGAAGGGAAAATCACACATAAAGCAGCACACTTCTAAGACTTACAAAGGTGCTGTGTCTGTACTCAAATGCCTGGATCTGAAACCATGAGGTTTGCAGTGTGTGAGACCCTCTAATATGGGAGGAACAGGAATCCACCCCTCTTAGATATGCCTCATTCTCCAGATCATTCCAAATGTCTCACAACACCTGTCCTAAACAAGAACAGTGACCAAAAGATACTGAAATCCCAAAGATACTCATCCTGGCAGTTGTGTTCTTCCAAGAAACCATCAGGTGCCCCTGGCTCTGCAGCAGGACTTGGGGTTGCTCAGCAGAGCTGGGAAGTAGAGCCGCAGCCAGGACATGTGTGGGATAGATGGCTGCATGCTGATGTGTCAAAAGAGGTCAAAAGGCAGAAGGGAGAACTTCTAGGAAATGCAACATAATCTGTCACACTGCTTTCCAGCCCCAAGAGCCAAAGAACAGATATGGGAGGGATCTTCTGTATTCTTATTTCCATCATTAATTTTCCATAGTGCAGACACAAAAGAAGAAGTATTATACTCCATGATGAAATGTTGGGGTCCTTCTCCCCTTGCCTGCCTTCATTTTAACCATCTCTGAGCAAAAACAACAATAATGAGCACAGAAACATCAAATCATCTCCCCATTCCATTACTGCACAGCAGCAATGGCACAAACAACCCTGAATCAGAAAAGTTTTTAGCCATCATTCTGCCTCCTTGGTTTCCAACTTAATTTCATTTCCTAAGTGCTTATCCTGCCTTTGCAAAAGGTGAAACTATTGCCACTCAGAGAAGAGGTCATCCATAGAAAAATGGACGTAATTCCCCCAAAAGTTTTGGCAGAGCCAGGAAGAGGCAAAGTAATTGCGCCTTCCACTCTGCTTTGCTTTATTTGAACATCTTCATTCCATTCTGCTAATGTCTTTTTTTTTTTCCTTTTTGGCTGGATTTGGCCAGTATCTGGGTGACTGCCAGCCCAACCTGTAATTTCCCCATCCTCTCCTACCCAGCATTCGCCCACCACCCATTCCCTGCCTCGTTCTTTGGCTGAGAAATGCGGGATCAGAGTTGGACGCCGAAAGGACTTGGCTTTGAGGAGTTTCAAAAGAAGATACAGATCTTGCACAACAAAGAAGATGGTGAGATAATTCCAGGCATTGTTATCAGCACTGTGCAGGCCTAGGAAGAGAACATGAATGGAAAGAGAACAGCCAGGGTGCAGGGCCAGAAAGAGGACTGGGATTTCTCTTCTCTGTCAGCACTGCTGTGCTTGACTGCAGAACAACACATCTCCACCACATGTCCACCCCTCCCTCAGCCTCTTGCAGGAAGAATGCAGCCACTTCTATTCTTCCCTCCAAACATCACTCTTTGTTTCAAACCATAAGCATCCACTGTAGGTGGAGAGCCATAGATGGTCCGGATAGGAGAACCTGACACATCTCACTGTGTTCTTTGGTACCCAGCTGGATGCTGGAAAACTTTCAGTTCCACACAAAAGATGAAGTAGTGAGTGACTTTCACATTAATCACCTCTTCTTAGGACAGATTGTACTTTGGCCACAGAACAAAACCTTGGTCTCCAGTGGCTCGGACTGCTCCCACCATTAATCTAAGTTCAGATGTCAACAGTATACCCTAAGCACAATCAATAAATAAAATCTACCTCGACAGCACTGCCCTATCTGATGTATAGCTCAGTTTCTTAAGATATTTGTACTTGCTCATTGCATTGGGTGCAGCCAAGTCATCTGAGCAGTTTTCCCACTTGTCTTTTCAATATGTTCATTTCTGTGCTTTCTATCACAATGATTCTCCCATCTGATATCCTCTGTTGGCTCCATCTCATAAAATTCCAGACTTTTTTTTTTTTTTTAAGAGACATTACTATTATCACAAACATACACTTACCATAGAATCATAGAATGGCTTTGGTTGGAAGGAACATTAAAGATAAAGCTCCAACTCTGCCATGTACAGGGTTGCCAACCACTAGATCTAGCTGTCCATGGCCTCATTCAACCTGGTCTTGAACACACCTAAACACACACGTGCACCTATAGGTCCATCTGCATAGGTCCATAGGTATAGAGATGACAAATTCATCCACTCCAGTGACAGAAACACTTCATGTTACTTCCTGACTCCCTCTCATGTTATTTCCTCACATAACTTTCATTCTGACACATGGCTCATTCTACTCTAGCCTCTGTAGGATGCCACTCATACCTGGTCATTAGCACGTCCAAGGAAAATATCACTCATTCATGTTGTCTCAAGCTCAGTGCACTTCATATTTGTGGGTGAGATGAGCTAATCCTTCTTCATCTGAGAGCATACATTCTCTTTATGGACACTCCTGATTTAAACAAGACAATCTAAGTGGTCATGGCATCCAGCACTCTGAGATCTGCTAACAATTTCTCTGTGTTTTTCCAGCCAGATTTTTCACAGTTGTTGTTCAGGACACCTGCTAGCTTCATCAAGAGATGTTTGTCTGGCTGGCAGTGCTCATCCTTTTAAAATGCCAGCTTGAGGACACTCTTCTGAAAGTTCCGACTGTTTATCTTCTAAGGGAACTGCTAACTCAGAGCAAGCTAAGAGAGATGATCCAAACGTGGGTCTGGTATGAATTTAGTAAAGCGGGATGCCTCTGTTTGGGCTATCTGAAATTCAAGATCGTCTCACACCTAAACTTGAGATTTTTGACATCCTGAAGTGGATTTAAGTCTAGACTGCTTGGTCACCTCAGAATGATAGGTGATCACATCACTGGTCTTTTGATCTGAACCTCATTTGAGAGGTCTGCACATGGGACAAGCAGCTTGTAAATCAATGATAAGCAGGGATAACAAGAGGCACACATCTTGTCATTCCTCCCTAAATCCACTCTCCTTATTAAGCATGGAAAAGTTGTTGGACTTCTTGCAATACATGAGGGAAGCTCCATGGAGACATTTGGATTTGTTCTGAAAGAGCAAGAAGGGAAAGTCCTGAAGTTTTGGGATTTTTCTACATGCTATTAATAAAAATAATTCATAAATCAACAACGACCGAAGGGTCATGCAGAAAGAGTCTGCTGCCTGGCTATATGAGACACTCCTGTGTGGGTGTGAGAACCTCTTGAAATGGCAAAGGACTCTGGAAACAATGAAGGAGAAATGAATTACATTTTTTTGGCAGAAACAAATCAACAGCTCCATCCCCCTCTCCTTCTTCTCCTTTTATTTTTATTTTTTTTCAAACAGAAATAGATACTTGAAAAAAGAAAACCAACAACATTTTTTTTTTCCTCCCAACTCCAAAAATAAAGCTTTTGAATATACAGAACTTACTCTCTTTAATTTTCCTTGCCCTTACCCCCCCCCCCCCCCCCCCCCCCTTACTTTTGAACATTACAGTTCTGGCAGTTCTCATTTAAAAAAGAAAAGTTTGCTTTTTTTTTTTTTTTTTTGTCAACCACATTTGTGTTGAAATGCAGACAGAAGACAGGATGGTTCTGGGGATTGGTAATGGGATATACAGCCTTATCACCTTGACATCATCACTTTGGCTAGCCCGGCTCAGTAGTGGCTACACATGGATCCCTGTGGCTGGTTGGTGGTCCCACCATGTGTCACTTGGAAAGATTCCTCCAGGAAAACCTTGGCCAGGGAGATCTGCCTGCAGGGAAGTGGGCAGCTTGACTCCCTGCAGAACTCTTTGTGGGCTCATTTGTTCCCCAAACACTTTAGTGCCATATCTGAAAATTGAGATAGGACAAGGGGGAATGGTTTTAAACTGACACAGAGGAGGTTTAGGTTGGAGATTAGGAGGAAGTTTTTCACCCAGAGGGTGGTGAGGCACTGGAACAGGTTGCTCAAGGAGGCTGTGGATGCCCCATCCCTGGAGGCATTCAGGGCCAGGCTGGATGTGGCACCAGGCAGTCTGGTCTGGTGATTGGCAACCCTGCAGATAGCAGGGGGTTGAAAAACCAGATGATCATTGTGGTCCTTTTGAATCCAGGCCATTCTATGATTCTATGATTTCCTTTCCCCCACTGATTTCCTTGTTGTGAGTATCTGGAGTACAAGCAGCAGGGCAGAACTTCTCATAATGGGCTCATGCAGCTCTTCCTATTGTCATGGTGCAGTTGCATTGCAAGGTTCGGAGGCTCTGCAGCACTAAGAGCTCTTCCCATCCTACAAAATTAGAGGAGAGCCATCCCAACAGGAGGACTGCAAGTGATCTCTGCTAGAATTTCATTGCTCTTGCTGTTGAGAGCCTTTCCCTCATGTCCATCCCACGTCTTCCACTGGCACTGAGGGATGTGATTAGTGGGCATGGTGGTTATGGGGGTGACGGTTGGTCTAGATGACCTTAGTGGTCTTTTCCAACCTTAGTGATTCTATGATTCTGTGATTCCTCCTTTGAATTTAAGCTTATCCAGCAGGCCCTGATGTCCGTAAGTGCCTCTAGAGGTCACTTCTCAATATAGCTTTTCTGCACTCGCCCACCTTATTCAGCACTGATGCTTTGCAGTGAAAAAATGACTTGGCTATAGGTATCTTGTTGTAAACAAGGATCTAAAACACAGGCACTGAGGTACTGTGGAAGTAGCCTCGAACAAGGCAGCCTTTTTCCTTTCAAAAGTGCAAAACAGCAACTTCACCAGCATCTGGTTCACACGGGCTGAGCCTCACCCTTGGACATTAATATTAGCAGGCAGCACTCTGGAAAAACCTGTCCTCACTAGCCACCAGGAGTGTAATAAATATATTCCACAGCAGTGTTATCCACCAAAAACGTGTCCTGTTTAACACGGGGCCCGTCAGTCCCTTGGATGCTGTCCCACGTCAACAGATAACCCTCCTGCTACCAGTGTACCACCACCCGTGTGCAGGTCAAAGTCCTAAAGAACATTATTTTTTAGGAGCGGGAGAAAGGAATGTGACATTCAAATAAAACTACAGGGGGGAAATTTTCAGATAGACCGAAGTAGAAGTGATTGCACCAGTCAGGAATTTTTGCTGGGGCTCAATGGCCTTGCCAGCAGCAGTGAGGACCCTCTGAGGGCTGGGATCAGCTGAGGTGCCACCTGAAAGTGCAAGGCCAGGTTATTTGGAGGTGAAAAAGGAACCTGTTTCTTCTGAGTGCTGTTGAGTGATATTTAAAGGAAGATTGCAGCTTCAAAGGGATCCTTTGGGCTACTTCTGCTCTGTTTATAAAAGCCAAGGCCACACTGCAATAGCCAATGTATCTACACCTCACTTTCCTTAGAAAAGCAAAAACACAGACCAGTAATAGGACAGGAATACTCCACTGCAGCATCATTCATCTATAAGTAACTGATAGCTCATAAATAAACTTTTCACGCTACAATTCCTTGTCTATATTGGCTTTGTTTTTCTCTTATCTTAGGGATACAATCTGCATTTACAGAAATGTGCCTGTTTAGCTCATCAGAGGACCTGGTAGAAGACCTCTTTCTCCTCCCTGAGGTGTGAGGATTGATTCGAAGCACTGAGGAGTCCCTGTACAGACTCCCAATGCCCTCAGGCATTCAAGCTTTCCTATCTAGTGAAACTGCTTTAGCTGTGAAGACACAGATGCCCAAAACCACTTGAGATATCTGGTGGTATCTGAGATACCTTCCTGGGGCTGGCAGTATGGCATTGGACCAGCGGGAGCTGGAGACTAACTGGGATAGCTGCACTCAGGCAACTGAACCAAATCCACGTATTTGTTTTGCAGGCTTACACTGGATGCTGGTTCTTGCTTCCATCTCTGTCCATGTTTTTGGCACGTCTGATTCATAAGATGCTTTTATAAACAGAGTTGGGAGCAAGAATGTGAGAAGATCCCTGAGCTCCTTCCTCCCAGCCCTGCAACAGTGGGCCTGTTTGCAAAAAGCACCACTATTTTCTTCGTATTACATGTTTAATGAATAGGTCTGTGAGTGCCTGGTGTTCCTTTGTGCTGGGATCTCCCTGAGGAGCAGGAGAGAGCACAGTATGAAGCGGTGTTTCATGCTGTTGAGATGGTGGCTGCTCTGGCAAATCACAGCAGTGGAAACCAGTCAAAGTTGTGTATTCAGAAGTAATGCACGTACGAATGTGTCTTAAGTAGGTAAATGGGGATTTTATGAACTGTTTCTTTAGGGATCCAAAGTCTGTCTTAAATGAAATATAAGTGTCTAAGTCCTTTTGTGAGCCTGGGCCTCTCTGGTCCTTTTCTGCTTCTGTAATCTGAGGATCAGCACACTCGCCTGCCTTAGAGGATGTGGTAAAGATAAATATATTAAAGACGGTAGGGTGCTTGATATTGTAATGATTGAGGCCAGATATCTGTAGCAGAAGCAGAAGTAAAAAGAAATAAGATAATAATTGACGAGGACTCTTGCCAAGGTATGTCTTGGCAGCCGGCTCGGCAGCAACCTATCATTTAAGATGGCGGGGTTCCCCTCACCTTCTAAAACCTAGTGGCACTGGGGGATTTGTGAATGTGAAACAAGCTCTCTCCAGTTCTCCGACTCTTTTATATTTCCTCACGCTGCTCTTGAGTCGTTCTTAGGCATGCTTCCCGATGGCTTGGAAATCTCCAGGCACGCATTGAAGCTTCTATATTTGCTCTCAGCCTCTGCCAAGATTAGCATTACCACTCTATGGAAAAATATCCGTCAACCGGATATAAAAGAATGGTGCGAGGAAGTAGAGCTATGTCAAGGCAGCACAAATATAGCTTATGCGTGTAGGGGAAACTGGCATATTTTATTTTTCCATCTGGCACTCTTTTTTTTTTTTTTTTTTTCAGATTACCCTAGCTATAGCATAATGCATAGGATCCTTCTAAGATGCCTGATTTGGGTTCAAGTTATTTCCACAGGCTGCTTTGGATAGAGATGGGCCAACTTCAGTTAGCGTTTCCTTCAGATAAACATTTAGGGGTTTAGGTGCTTATCTGTACTTCTCCTTCTGATCTAAGCTTCTAAGACTACATTCTGAGTGAGTAAGGAAGGCTATTTTGCTCATGCTGACACAAGACCCGACCGTTTGAAGTGCTGAGCACTGGAGGAACTCTATGCTGGATGGAATTGAAGGAAGCGTGAAGGTTTTAGGGAATGTTTTTCATCACTCTTACATTGTGTTGCATTTCTGCTTGCAGGTACATGTCTGAACAAACGTGACTTTCCTCCCAAGAAGCCAAAAAAAAAGGATTAAAGGTTATAAAGAGCAGTTAGTTCCTCTGCTTTTGTCTCCCCAGTGTTAACAGGAGCAGCTTAGATTCCCTCAGAGCCAGCAGGGCAGACAAATGAAAGACAGTGAGATTTGTCAGAGTGAATCCGATTGGGAACCATTTTGGTGCAGCACATGCATTGAGGGACAAACATGTCAGGTTTCCCAGGTTAGATGTCCTCAAGGCTCTCTGGGGCTGTCAGTTCATTACAGAGGCTTGGCCGTGCTGCAATCACTGTTTTCATTTGGTCTTTCCCACAATAAGTGCAGGAGCCCACCTCTCTCCTTCTCACATCCTTGTCTAGTCTTTACTCTTAACGTTGTCCCTCTTCTCAGCCAAAATGGTCTGGTAAATACATGTGGCTTCTGATACCCTGGACACTTACCTTTGGTACCTAATTGATTCTTACTGTAGGTTATGAAGAGCCAGATAATTCTAGGAGGCAAACTAGAGATAGGAGATTAAGATTTCAGCTTTAACACTGGCAGCCTTGACAGTATCAGCAGCATTGCATGAGTATACCCCTGACATAGGGTCATCAGCATAGGGACCTTGGTCCTGCCTATTATTCCCAGTCCCCTCCTGATTATATGGAAACCACAGGCAATGGGAGGAGACCTCTCTAAATCTATGATCAATTGATCCTTTTTTATTTCAGTCACATGAAGAAAAGGAGTAATCAAGGACAAATTAGACATATTAGAAAGCTGGGCAGTCAGCAACTGCATGATGTTTAAGAAGAACACGTGCCAGATTCTGCACCTGGGACAGGGCAGCCCTGGCTCCATGAACAAATTGGGGGATGAGAGGCTGGAAACAGTGCCCCAGAGAGGGATCTGGGGGTTCTGGTTGGTGGCAAGTTGAATCTGAGTCAGCAATGTGCCCTGGAGCCAAAAGTGCCAAAAGATTTTTGGGTGGTCCTGCATGGAGCCAGGATATGGACTCAATGATTCCTATGGGTCCCTTCCAATTTGGGATATTCTACAGTTCTAAGGTTCTGTGATGAAAGACTTATTTTCCTCAGTTTTCTAAATCTCATTGCTTTCCTTCAGCAGTGATAGGAGCTACAAGTCTCATGTTTGAAGGTTTTGCTTAGTTTTCTCCTGATGCCATCTCCAAAATGACAAATCCACCGTATTTGAAAGCTCCTTGGGGATTTCTTCACCTAGTTTTCAAACTCGTACACTTCCTATTTTAAGCAGTCACTGAATTCCCTCCAAGAATTTGCCTTACACTGAGATTAGATGCTTGGGATTAAGCCAAAGAATAAACGCTGATAACATTTAGCTTCACTGCCTTTGGAAAAGTGAAGGCACAATTAATACAACATTGGTTGGATGCGATTGGGATTCCTCAGTGCTAGGTGCTGTATGACCACGCTGAGCAAGCTATGGAACAGTCACAGAAGTGATTCAAATTAAACAAACCTGAGTTAAGATCAGCAGGACTGGCTACCCATTTTTTCGGACAGCTTTTAAGGTCTTGCTGCTTACTGCAAAGTGATAGCAAAATGGCTACACGTCTGAAAGCTACTTGCATGTGCATCCTACAGTTAGTCCCCTCTCTATGCAAACACACTGTAAATAATTGTAACCAAAGGAAGCGACAAAGGAAGCAAAAAGAATAAGAGAAATAGACCGGCAAATTGCACACCTTTTCCTGGACACAAAAGAAGTTTAGTTCTTCCTGCCCTCCTGAGGATCTGTGTGTTCTACAAAGGCACACAACCTGTGGTAATACATCAGATAAACCAGAAATGACCTGCGAGACTTAAGTTCAAACTGTGGGTGAATACAGCCTTGGCTCCCCTGGTAACTTCAGGAACAGTGTAGATTCATAGAATGGTTGAAAAGGTCCACAATGATCACCTAGTTTCAGACCCCTGCTATGTGTGCAGGTTTGTCAACCACCAGACCAGAGCCACATCCAACCTGGCCTTGAATGCCTCCAGGGATGCGGCATCCACAACCTCCTTGGGCAACCTGTTCCAGCAAAGCAAAGATATATAGCAAGGAGGTGAAATAAGGATCTGAGAGAAGAAGCATCTTGGTAGACTTACTGTTTCATCCTCCCTGGAAGAGGGGGAACAAGTAGTCCCATATGCTGAGCCAATAGTCTGAGCCAATCCATCTAGCCGCGAGCACTGACCCAAGGCTGCTATACAGAAGCACTCTCCTGAAAACCTGGCCCGGCTACTAAGTAAGCTATTTTCTTTCTTTCTGGGAGAATCTTAATGGGCAAAGATGTTCCAGATGGCAGGCAGCCACCTGCCACCAGGATTAACAGTCAGCACAGAAAGCAAAGCTTCGGGAAGAGCGCTCCGCGATTGTTCTTGCATGCATGGAAGCAAACAGATTCAGAGCAGTGTTCAGTGTAGCTAAATCTTTCCCTTATTACCTTACTGGGAATTCAGATAGTATTACCCAGAATCCTCCTTGCTGCAACTCTGCCTTGAAAAACAATCTGTTTTGGAGCTCAGCATACCCTTAAGTGACTGTATTATTAGGATTTAACTTTGAACTGCAACATTTGGAATCCATTATTCAATCATTAATTTCCTCTGGTTTTCCCCCCAGCTTTAATGCTTCATGCTGGATCCCTGGGCTCTGTGGTCCAAGCAACACTTCAGTACAACAGTTTGTACTTCAACAAATGCTGTGCTTCATCATTCTTTCCTACTACAGAAGCCCATGTTTGTTTTAACCACTGATCCAACGGTGTGCCCTGGCTTGGAAGTGCAAGAACCAGACTCAGGCCTCCTACCTTAAGCTGGCCTCTGTTATTGCTACCCTGTATTATTCTCAAAAATCCCAGGTAATTCTAAAAAAGATACTACCAAGATGGCAGAGAAAGATGCTGCAGCCCCTGAAAGGCTTTTCCCCTTCAAAAATAGAAAACTGATTTATTTCTAGTGTGTATTGATCACCTATCAGTGCAGAATTCGATCCGCAATCTGAGAATCAAGTTGTGGAAACGCAAGCTGTGGTGGTCATCAAGATAACGTGCTCAGCATTCAATCTCTCGGTTCAGTTTGGAAACCTGAGGTTCTTCTAACTGGATAAACTCCAAAACATTAAGGAAAAAATTAAAAAGTGGTTTTCCCATAAAGTAAGCTGTTGGAACCTACAACTGTCGGGGGAACAGTATTGTATAAGAGAGCGACATTTTAACATAGTGGCTTCAAGCACGTAATTCTTTCTCCAGGGCTAGGGTAGGCAACTGATTCAAACATGGTATCACACCTTATTGCAGGAGTGGCTGCACTAAAGTCAGTTAGCTGGGACTTCAGCTAGTGCAAAATGGTGTAGACTCACTAAAAGCCATTATCATGGTATTGTTCAAAATCTGATAATAGATGGACGTTATAACCATTTATACCCACAGAGGGTCTGGCACTATAAGGCCATTTGTGGGTTACGTCTGCTCAATGTAGGCTCAGATTGCAAAATTTGACCCTAAAAGGAGGTAGAGAAGAAATATTAATTCCTAATGACTGAGTTTATAGGAGATGTGATATTGCACAATGCTGTTCTTAAAGGAGATGATGTGAAAAAGAGGGAAGAAGTATGAATGGTAACACAGTTCTGGAAGCCAACCGAATGGGATTGTCTGGAAAGAACCCTCCATCCAACAAATCCGTATTGACAGCATATTGGATGTGAAGACAGACAGCAGAAGCTAAATTGATTACTGGGTGAAACAAAGAGAAGAGAGGAAGGACAGCCATAGTTATATAAACTACTAAACCAGAATCACAGATCTTACGTAAAATATTGTTGGAACATCAGTGATTTGTGGGGCCTAAGATTTCAGTTCTAACCTCATCCAAAGTCCATTGAGATATATGGACCACTTTGTCTCATTCTAAAGTTCCAAAGATTTTGACACGGTGACCACTGGAAGTTTAACCAGAGATGCAAAATTTAACTTGGTCTGAACTTTATGAGGTGTTGACAGATTGTGCATTTTGAAGAAGATGAAGAAAATGCATCATGATTTTGTGGTCAAAGTAGGAGAGAGGAATGCAGGTGACACGAGTTGCCTTCTTGGCGCTGCTGCAGGCTTGTTGAATTGACTTTGACCAGTTCTTTCCTTTTTAGGTCATCTGTAAAAGAAGGATATTACATTTCGTCTCATCTCAGTACTACAAAAGGGAGCGGCAGAGGATTTTTCTGCTCTTTGCTGTTTTATGGCTGGGGGAGTTGGGATATTTGGACTGCAGAATTGCAGAAGTTCTTTTGCTGGTGGGAAGGGACAGAAGCCTCATGGAATTATGGGGTCTGGGGGCTATGTGTTGCTCCCTGTTAAGTGAGGCTGGGGGTCAGAAAGGGAACACACTGAAATTCAGGAAGTTTTCATCTTCCAAGGCCTTATCAGTGTGCCTGCAAAACGCCCTTCAGTACACGCTCTCTTTCAAAGCATTTATTGCACAGGCAATAATCCCCTTGCCTAGAGTGCCTAAGAGCAGTAACAACAATCACACCCGCAAAAGCCTTCCTAGCAACACTAATGAAACATATATCCAGGCAAAGTTAACATCATCTGAAGTAAAAGGCATATTTTGCTGCTCAGGTAAATGGTGTAGTTGTAACAAAACTGGATGTCAAAGTTTTAGGGCCACTGGAAATTAAACTTCGAATGCAAGTGCAGCGTAC
Source organism: Tetrao urogallus (assembly GCF_951394365.1). NCBI lineage: Eukaryota > Metazoa > Chordata > Aves > Galliformes > Phasianidae > Tetrao > Tetrao urogallus. The sequence goes on from NC_136817.1 coordinate 70,382,312, forward strand.
ATCTGAGCTGTCATGAAATGGAGGTTTGATATACTGCTGTCAGTAGGTAAATAGTACAGATGAATTTAAATCATGTTTAGATTAAAGAAGGCCGAACATAAAAAATATTTTCATTTGAGCTTTACAGTACAATTAAGAACAGTTTAAGCTTTCAATTCTAGTGGCTCTCACACAGGTCTGTGGTTAACCAAACGCTGAAGATATATTCCTATTAGCTTCAACTGGGAATGCCATCTCTGTTTAGATGTAGAATTATACCTTCCTCTAAACAGCCCCCTTATCTTACAATCTGCAAATTGCAGGGTCTCCCACAGAAGGAAATCTTTTATTAAGCATTTTATTTTTCTTTGCTGCAGGCAGGCAGACTAAATAAACTCCAGCTTAGACTTTGCACGGTGTCTCTACGTTGGCCACATCCAAGAAACACAGACAATGCTGGTTTGCAAGAATGAAAGAATTTTAATAAAAACAAGCCATTCAAAACCCTTGTCAACTCCTTCTGCTGGATTGTTATAAAGAATTTATTTCATTACTATAAGTGCTGTTGACTTAGTGTTAGTTTCAGCACTTGAATTCTTGGATAGCCTGAATAAAATCATGTTTTCCAAGATAAATATATTATGCAAAGTATGACCTTCATTCTTTCGCTGATATGTCTGCTGACTCCAACAGCTTCCTCCTTCAGAGGGGCTTTCTGAGCTCTGATGGAGAGAAGCTTTATTTTGGTTTTCCTTGATTAAAGCACTGCAAGCAAGGAAGGCCATGTGAAAAATAAAAATAGAAAAGCTGGAGCCCGTTTCTGCTGAAGTCAGAGATGGTGAAATGTCAGCTCGGATGGAATGGAAATGGGGAACTGCTTCCATGGATGTGAATGAATGCTGGTGTCCCCACACGGCAAAGGTTCTCCCTTTTTGCTGCACAGTAAGCAGCTGTGCTAATCTCCTCCAAATTGAGCAATTATCACCTTTGAGAAGGCTGCACTTACAGGGGGATTATCCCTTATGCACAATCAGCAGAGGGCAAGGGGAAAAGAAGGGGAGCTGATATTTCTGCATGCTGGGAAATGAAAGAAAGACTCTGGCCTTCTGGTCCTGGCCTTAGTGGGGCTGTTCATGTCATGCTGGGTATCATCACATCCTTGGAACAGCCTTTCACAACTGAAGCAAGTGGATATGCCCATCACTGGACATTACAGAACAGCACAGATCTGTGGTCTGACCCATGTGGCATCACACATATCCAGGAAATGACAGATACTGCCTTACTCATTTTCCAGGGACAGAACTCTACCTTGAACAAATATCCAAGAACATTTTTGGATTTTTTTTTAGCAAAAATTCTCTTCCCTGTTACAAACTGCTGCCTATTCCTGATTAGCTTGCACCTTCTTTCATCAAAACGATCCAGCATTCCTCTACTTAGTATTAAGAATTGCTAAGCGATCTGGTGGCAGCTTCTGTCATCATACCCAGCCTGCTGCAGGTTCTGGCAGACTTCAGGAGGTTCATTTTCTTCTAATGAGCCCAAGATTCAGTGAACATCTAACCTGATATTACTGTTAAATAAAAGAAGACAGCGAGGAGTTGGCTGAAAAGAAGGAAAGCATTCGGAGTGCTTCTGAGTGTGTGTGTTTAAAAAGGGGAACTCAAGTCCCAGAATGTCTGAGAGTTTCCCACACTGAGTGTTGAGCACTCCTGACCCTATTTGTTCAAGGTGAAGAGCAAAGAGATATGACTTGCCCAAACCCAGGAGGTCCAGGACTGGAATACAGCCCATTTCCTAGGCAGAAATCTGAAAGAGTGTTCCTCCTATGGCTGTAACCTCTAAAGAGGAGAAAGCTGAACAGAACTTCTCAGAGAGAATTGTTGATGAAATTCTGCAGAGTAGTTCTGCAAGTTTTCTCCACATTCTATTTTCCATAACATTGATTCCAAACTTATTAGTATATCCACTGAACATAAAGGATGCATTACCCAATTCTAACATGCATCTGCCTCTAAGCTGGAAAGTGTGCAACCATAACCACACATCAGTTTAGCACAGGAAGGGAAGAGGATGATTGTATCCAAGTGAAGAATTGTGTCCAGTTAAAATTACTGTAAAAATACATGTGGGTAGGCAGAATATGAATCAGATTTTGGACTGGAAATCAGCTTACATCTACTTTTACTTAAGAGAGGAGAGAACACAGAAGAATTTGGATATCTGGGAGCGGCGACTAGGATTTTCTGAAAGAAAGACCCTCCAATGAATTCTGGCAAGCAAATTTAGTACCAGCAAAGAAGAGGTGTTTCTGTTGCATCACTTAAACTGTTTTCTGGAAAACTTCATTTATACTCAATGGGTTCCCACTCTAAAATACCACCCAGTTTGATACTCCTTGCTTAATGTCTCTGATGGCTCTGGCAGTCCTTTTTTTCCAGGCAAAATGTTTCAGTGAGTGGATTCCTCTTATCCTAGCGTGGAAACCAACCCTACAGTCTTTCTGAATTCCTCAGCTTCTTGCTATGACTCTTTTAGGTTGCACACAAGGATATGTGCCTTCATGGCATACTACCTCTTCACAATAAGATGTCGAGAGAGGGCAATATGGTGTAAAAAGCTCTTGAAGAGAATGTTTCCAGGTCATAACAATGAACAGCAACATAATTGACTCTGAAAAAGCATGTATGAATCAGGTGAGTGAGTAGGGTGACCCAGCTCTCCATCCCATGGATGCACCCCAAGGTACTAATGTCTTCCATTGGAAGAAAATGATGGTGTACTGTGGTGTACTACTACATACTATGTAATGATGTTCACATTTCACACTCCAAAGCTTGGCAAATCTTTGTCATAGATGCTGGCCCAAAGCTAGAACTGGGGACAGTTGTTCCCCATGGAAGACATAGTGCTTCACCCATTGCTTTCTGTGAGAATATATTCTACTGCCTCATAGACTGTTGAAATAGTTTCTCATCTTTCCATTGCATGGTTTAATCCTACTAATCCTGGGTTTAACCTCCTTGGACCATGCTAAGAAATTCCACACTGGGATCGCTTTAAAACTTTTTGTATGACTATTCCTTTGACACTTTCAGAGCTCATTTCTGTCCGGGCCATTATTCACTTTTCTGTGTATCCTGATGTGTTTTCTGAGCTGAGTGAATTGTGCAGAAGCAAATGCAGCAAGTGGCCAAGCTGTGCCCAAAGCCCTGGCACTGTCTGTTCCCATGACTGGGCAAAGAAAGAGGTTTTTTGTGGGTAACGTGGAGGGCTGACCAAGATTTCCAGAATTAATCACCAGTTTTTAAGTTCTTTCACTTACCCAATTCCCAATTCCATTCAGTTCAAGAGGTTGCAATCTACTGACAGCATCTAAAACACTGCACATGAAGGCTTAGGGCGTTTTCTGCACAATTTGACTCCCAAAAATAGCAGCATCCTCAATTATCCTATAAATTTCTGAAAATCCTTACTAGGATTGACAGAAAATGGCCAATGACAAGAAACTGCAACAAAACCCCTCATTTTAGCAGATTATTTTTTTGCTTCTCTGGAGCCAGTGTTTCTGTCTGCTGTAAAGGTGTGTTGTTCTGCTGGAATTACCATTATGTGGATGGGATGTAAAATCAAAGCTGTATCCACTTGTCATTTCAGTCTTATGGCACTTAGATTTCCTCATGAGAGCAACAAATGCTCACATTAACAGATCTTTTCCAACACCAAGTCCTCAGCTATTTTCAGGCTTTTGCTCCACTAAATACCTTCCAGTTGCCACAGGAATTTGCCCAAACCTCCATTAAAAGTAACTGGAGAACAAAAGATAAAATAGGTTTGTTGTTCACATCTATTGCACTGAAGTCCTGCCACTGTTGCATGAATATGTGCAAGTAGCCAAGTTGACTTGTCTATGTTGTAAGGAAGGTGGAGATGGAGACCATCTGCATTTGGATGTGAAATGAAACAAGTAAGAACAATTTGTGTACATTTATTACAGTTTCTCTTCACACTCAGCAGTTTGGTCTGCCCTAGCACAACAGCAGATGGCTGGATTAGGATTTACAATCACCAAAGATACTGGAGGGACTCCCAGGTCCGCTCGCTAGCTCTGCCAAAAGGACCAAAGGTCTAGCAATGATATGAGCATCCTGGTATGTGAACTATATTCATGGGTCCTCGGTTTTCTGGTTCCCACTAAGTCCAAAGGGTTCTCAGAGACTCACTGGAATCAGGGATGGAAAAGACCTATTGCACTAGGTCATTTGGTCCATCCGCTGTCCCCAGACACGGCAGGATTTTCTGTACTGTACAGTCCCAAGGGCTTTGTCCTGGCCACTTTGAAATGACTGAAGTCATGGGGCTTCCACCCTTCCACTTCTCCCACTGGGAGACGACAACACAACACATATTCACATATTTTCCTGAGAGCGAATCCAAATTTGTCTTCATTTTGTCTTGTGACCTTCCTCCTGAAAATCCATCCTCTGCCTCCTCCATTGGTACGAATATGAGCATGTATGTATATTTGTGAAAGTATGTACATGGTTTCATCACAGCCCTCACTGTCAATGAGCTTAGGGCAGACATAGGGTGCAGAGGGACTTCCTTTGCTACAGAATACCTTGCAGCTCTGAGCAAGAGTTGGCCATAGTTAACCAAAAGCAGTGAAAGAAGGGCTCTTTGGAAATGGTGTTCATGTGAGCACTAGGGTCTCCAAAAGAGACCAAGGAAGAAGGACCATCATTCTCCTCCCCTCCTTATCCAGCAAAGCCCATGGCCAGAAAGGGCATAAAACCCAGGAATAGGACATAACAGCATTACAATTATGATATTGTCAGTACTTTGACACCTATTTCCGTTAGACTCTGTAGGAGAGGGATTGCTGCTATCTGAATAAGCTGGGTCAAAGA
>NC_136817.1:70392203-70450681 GCF_951394365.1 Tetrao urogallus
AACTTGGCCACTTGGTGGTTCTGCAGGAAGGCACATGGCTTTCAAATAGCATGAGAGAAATAAAAGGTCTGGAAGGCTCTTCAGGGGTTACCTTGTTTATGCACCTCGTCCTGATCTAGGATTGGCTTTTTTGGAGAAATTCTGGCACATATGTATGGCTATCTGCCTCCTTCCTAAAATCCTCCAGTGACAGGCACTTCACAGCTTCCCCAGGCAGTGAATTGAATCACAAGTCGTGGAGTCGTAGAATCACAGAATGGTTTGAGTTGGAAAGGACACTTAAAGGCCATCTGGTCCCAATCCCTGCAATGAACAGGGACATCCACAGCTCCATCAGGTGCTCAGAGCCCATCCAGCCTGACTTGGGTGTCTTCAGGGATGGGGCACCCACCACCTCTCTGGGCAACCTGTGCCAATTTTTCATTACCTTTATCATAAACAACCTTTTCCTTATATCCAGTCTAAATCTCCTCTCTTTTAGTTTGAAACCCCATGTCCTATCACAGCAGTCTCTGCTAAAGAGTCTGTCCCTTTTGTTTCTTACAACCCCTTTTAGATACTGACAGGAATTACTTTTCTTCCTTTTGTTCTTGATATTGTAAAGAGGTTCCTGTTGATTATATAGTATAAAGATGTCCACTGTTCACTGTCATCCAAACCCGTATCTTCCTGACCTACCCCTGCTAGGGAGAACAATTAATTCCCTGAAAACTGAAACTATCTTACATTGAAAATGAGCAAGTAATTTGATTTCATGTAATGGAAGTCACAAGCATACATGGAAATTGCCTGAGGGTATCATTTAGCTCTGAGAGGAAGGCTGCTATGACTTAATTAAAACCCCAAAGCATTAAGAGGTGTGGTAGCCATCCTGAGACATTCAGGTGACTTCCATGTGCCAGCCCAGAATGGCATGGCTGCTTTGAACCTCTGTCTTCCACCCAATGGGACAAGAGGTGATGGCTTCAAGGTGCACCTGTGGAGGGTGACATTGGCTACTGGGAAACATTTCTTCCCCAAAAGAGAAAGCAGGCACTGCAACTGATTTCCCAGGGAAGTGATGGGCTCACTGTCCCTGGAGGTTGGAGATGTGGCACTTGGGGACATGGTTAGTGAGCACGGTGGGGATGGCTTGGGATTCAACTTGGGGATCCTAGAGGTCTTTTCCAACCTCAGTGATTCTATGATTATAAACAGAGACATCTCCCATATATCTGAAGTACTTCTATTCTCTTAAAACAGTAATTATCACAAAGCAATGACCAATCATACCGTAATGGGAACATTTCTCCAGATCCTCCCCTCTCAGCGTAGAGCATGAAGCCAGGGTTCTGTGCCTCCTGCCTCCCCCCAAAAGGAGGCCTGACCCTTTGCACCTCCATCCTCTAGGGACAACACTGTTACACGCAGCCTAGCACAAGCTGCTCAGCAAAAATCACTGAAGCAACAGCAGCTGGAAGCTGGCCGTGATTTACTGCCGGAGCCATTCCTGGTGCTTGCAGCGTGTTGTGCTGTTACGCAGACCAGAAGATGTGGATTTATGTCTTCTCTGCAGAGAACAAGTGCAGTCATAGCATGCCTCTGCTTTCCCGCTGCTCAAATTACTGCTGTAACAAGAGCTGTTATTTATAAGCAACACGCAGCCCTCTGGCTCAGTGTGCTGTGGATTTATGTCTGGAGGGTGAGCTCCTCTGTGGATTCTCTGGTGACTAATAAGGAGCATGTTTACATTGCAGCCTTTCCTTCAAGGGTACCCTGCCTCCATCTGGCTGCCTATCTTTCACGAGTTTTTGGGATCTCTTCCTCCTTCTCTAACCTCATTGGCAATGGTTAATAAGTAAGGGGATTATTAGGGAATACAGACATAAATAGAAAGGCCTTCTGTGTGTACATAGGCACCCGTAGTAGGAACTCATCCTTGCACGCAGAAGAATTTGCTCTGCACCATTTACTCCTGTCAATACAGGAGATAGAGCAAAGCATCCTCAAAGCAGTGAGAGCTGCAGGAAGGAGGCAGCTCTTTCCCACTGCTAACCATGTCTTACATTTCCTCCTTGTCCTCACTGGCTCCTTCCCTCATGATCTGTGCATGGTTTGTTCTATCTGCAGCAAAAGACTTGTGAACACCTCTGATTCTGAATTATAAACAGGGACAGGGACCAGGTTTGCACTTGAACTGGTGTGACACAACAGCACCTGTGTCCTCCAATGCATACCCGTAACCCCCAAATCTATTGGGTCCTCATTTCCTTCTGGAAGTGTTCAATCATGAGGCAGAAACACCTTCAGAAAGTGAGCAGGTCTGATCTCAAGAGGTTCCCAATGACTAAAAGCAGTTGGTCCCAATGCTCTCTTGAGACATTTTCACCAGAGCAAAAATTTCCACTGACACACAAAAATTTGTTTTTTAAGTTTCCATTGAGAAATTGTAGATATAAAAAGCTGACTTTTTCACTGTTACTGAAAGTTTTAGCTTTCTTCCCCCCTAACATTTTTCTGTTTGCCAAAAAATGGGAAAGGTTTGTTTTTCTTTTTTTCACCAAAACCTCTCCAACACTTCAAGTTTTGACATAAGCTAAATATTTTGATGATAACTAGAATTCTTTGCTTTTAATGACATTCATGGAATAAAAGACATGTCCTAACTGGCTCAACGGCTCTGTGAGGAAGGTTTATCTTATATCATCACCATTCTGATCAAAAGCATATTTCCAGAATGTGTCTACTTAACGTGTTTAACGTGCCAGTAACAACAAAGCAGAGCCTCTTCATAGAAATGAACGTCTTCGCTTCCGCTAGATTGCAAGTCACCAACTGGGTGTTTTCAATTTAAATTAGAAAAAAAACAAATAACAAACTCTCTTACTTCAGCCACGCTCAGAATACAGTAAAGATTTTGAAGGTTTTTAATGGAGAGAACACTTAATCACAGAATCACAGAGTGATAGAATGGCTTGGGTTGGAAGGGGCCTCAAGGATGATGAAGGTCCACCGAACCCCACAACAGGCAAGGCCACCAACCTCCACATTTAATATCAGGCCAGGCTGCCCAGGGCCCTATCCAACCTGGCCTTGAGCATCTCCAGGGACAGGGAGGTATTAATCACTTGATTTTTTTTCTTAATGAGTAAGCCACCTTCTTTGCAAGTTGCTGCCTTTAAATCAAGGCTTGATGTCTTTCCAAAATACGTGATAAACAGAGCTATGGAAAAGATGCAGCATGATCTGTGCTATGATAAGGTCATCCCATCTGGCCTTAATCTACGGGGACAATGGGTGAAACATTTATGTGTCTATTAAAAGGTTAGTAAATAAACAAATGGAACATGCCGAAATAAAAAGAGAGGCAACGATTGGAACGATGACTTGGCTAACTACCAGGTACTAAAATTATGAATTCCACAGGGTTTCGTCTGGGAATCTCAAGGAACCTTGCAAATCTAATTCAGAATAATAGCTCACTTTGAAGATGGCAGAAGGATCTGCCCACGGGTGAGAAGTGATGTCCACCTCCAAATCTACGGTGTCATTCACTCACCTGCAAATCGCAATCCTTTGGGTCTTTTGTCTTGGGCCATGACTAATCCTGATGCTACCTGCCAAGAGCAATGAGCCAAAAAAAAACCAGCACTGAGTTATCATTTGCATCTGTGCAAACTGGAAATTAAAGACACCTTTCCAAACTGGACTTTGCAAGATGGATCGGAATAACAACCCAAAACAATCTATCATTATTTTGATTATAGGACCGGTGCTGCAACCAGCCCAGGGCAAGTGCTTTGCTCTTTTGTGTAGTTAAGTTGGAGAGGCAACTTGAAACTCAGGAACCAGAAACTTCCCTGTCCTTTTGAGAAGAGAACTGAGACTTGGAGAGGTGGATCTTAACTCAAAGGCATTCTCAGTGTCTTAAGGCAGATGCAGATCTTGGATCCTTGCAACCCACTGCACACTGTAATGCAGAAGACGCTCCTTCAACACAGAGAGTTTGCTCAGAATTTAAACCAGAAACCTCTGTCTCCCTGTTCCTTCTTTCCCTATACTTCCCTGCTGTTGTATAACCAAATTTGTCATCTTTGATAAAGGACCCAAATCCATCAGAAACTCTGGTGCGTCTCAAGTTCTGATCTGGGGCCACAGGAGAGAAATGCAAGCATCTGCTGGGGGAATCCTGTTTGGGAGAGATGCTTCTGGAAATAAAGGGGTAATTTGTGAAGGGACAGTAGGTATCGAAGCCACGTTTTCTTGACATCTAATTCCAGACAGCAGCACCCTTAGGAAGAGTAAATCAAGGGCTGGAAAACAATAGCACCTTGTATGTTAGGAATGTGAGTGGTGATGAGGTGAGGGGGGAGACAGCTCTTTGCCCATGCGGTAATGTATTTTTTGCTGAGTGTTGTTAGATTTTGGGTCTGTGGGCTCCCTCCATCTGTTTGTGAGCCATCCTTCCCTCCTGGACACATTCTTTCCTTACTATCATCATGCTCCCGGTGCTGGAGTGACCACAGCCCAGCTCGGGTATCGCTATAAATACACAGCAGTGAGACATCCCCCACGCCTCTTCCCTTTTAGTGCTGCCGTCGGATCGGACTGGAAGGCACCATCGTGATAGGAAGAGTCTGAGCAGAATGGTTTGTGGGAAGGATGTGATTGACCTCACCAGCCGGCGGGGTCCCATGGGACAAGTCATGACAGCTCTTGAGTCTGGGCCAAGCTATGAAGGTGATGGTCTTTGACAAAGGAGCAGCTAATCTCCACCCCCCCCAGCTCTCCTTCTCTCATCTGGATCACAACTGGATGATGCTCATACCCTGCTCTGAAAATCTTAGAGGAATCTTAGCGCAGGCTACCTCAAGTAGGAGCTGATGAATGAGAGAAAGGAACGTTTCCTGGTGTGTTAATCTGAATTGCTTTATTAGCTCAGCTAATTTGCTCTGTCCCTACGCTGTTTGCTTCCAATGGGAGATCCAGAGTAAAGAGCAGGGCTGGATGAATGAAAAATACCATTGGTGCGTGTGAGTGCAAGAGTTTGAAAACTGAACTTTTGTTTTTTCTCTAGTAAAAATTTCCAGCGAAATGTTTCAGGTTTCTCGTAAAATAACAGCTATGTCACACATCAAAAACTGTTCAAAAAAAAAAAAAAAAAAAAAAAAAAAAAGCAGTCTTTGGAATAAAGAATGTGGTGTTTCAACACATTCAAATTAAAAATTCTTGCTGAAAACAAGGAAAAATATATATACTGAAAGATTTTAGTTTTGGGGGGTATTCATGTCTTTTTTTTCTCCTTTAAACATTATCGTGCTGCCCAGAAATAAAAGGAAGAATTATTCTTGCATTTTCTCTTTGGTCAAAAGGTCATTTTTAAAGCAATTGTAAAGAAATCTCAACATTAAGAAAACATTAAATCGGCTTCAGAGAACATATATTTTAAAATATAATTCTACTATTAAACTTAAAGGCAGCCCAGTATTAATAGTGGCAGTGATCCAAATACCAGGGATTAATCTGAAAATACATTAGTAAATGCTTTAAAATAATGAATATTTGGGGGTACACGTTCATTTATACAAATCTTAGAACCTATTTATATTTGTATCTGAATATACGTGCCCTTTGTTAATGGCTAATTGACAGAGTGGAATTCATGAAATAAACTGTTCATCAGCAATGTGACCCGAACCCAGCCAAGATGTTGGGCAGATGCTTTACTTTAACCAACATCTCTGCTGTACGTGGGCGATTCACAGACTTCTGAGTGAATGTTTTCTTGACCCAAAGCTGTCCTTTCCTTTTCATGCCTGGAACGATCACGATGCTGCTGGTGGGTTCCCAATGAGCACCGTAAGATTTGGGGGGAAAATTCAGCATGGGTGAGAGGCCAAGGACTAAATGTGCCAGAGGGATGAATGATTTATGCACTGATCATTCCAGGGGAGAAGTAGATGCTTTCTGCTAGGAGGTCTTGCTCCTCGACCATCACTGTCTTCCCTCCCATCCTCTGCCAGGACCATAGGGACCTTTGGGCAGGGACCTTACTCAGGCTCATCCAATTGCCTCCTGATTCACACAGAATCACACACAGAATTGTAGCTGATATCTCAGCTATCTGAATCATAGAATCATAGAATCATAGAATCATAGAATCACCAAGGTTGGAAAAGACCTAAAAGATCATCCAGTCCAACCGTTCACCTATTACCAATAGCTCCCACTAAACCATGTCCCTCAACACAGCATCCAGTCTTTGATTCTGGATACAGAATTTCTGCTGAATGAAACTCAGAGATGCACAGGTTATTTTGAACAGTTATCATTAGATCCTGCTCTTCTCTCAGCTTCTTTCCTTGGTGTATATTGGCTACAGCCTTCTGTCTTGGGAGGATGTTTGGCTGACCAGATTGAACTCCTAAACTCATTTTCTTTCATCAATGAAAGCAGCTTCAGAGCCTTATTTCCACTTCACAGCCTCTCTGTCATCTGCCCCACTGATTTAGAAGTCCTCTGGCATAATTACAAAGCAGTCTTTCCAACAAGTGAATCTCCCTCTTTTGGGTGGCAGCTCACAGAGGAGATGTGCTGTCCTGCAAACGTTTGGCAAGATATTGACCCTGCTTTTGAGAACGTGCGGCTTCAGGCTTGAACTGTTCATTTCAGTGAGGCTATTCCCAATTGGAAAGGTCAAACATACACTTCAAGATTTTCCAGCATCGCAACCAAAGTGAAAATGCTATTGCTGCTTGGAAACCACCTAGCACCTGTATTTTCTTATCCAACTCTGAAGAGAAAATCTGGCAATGTTTTTCTTTTTGCATACCTTTCTCTCAGTGCTGGAAAGAGTTGTGGAGAAGCAGCACATTGCAAAGTACGGGGACAGGAAGTGCTTCAAGCTCAGCCATTGTTGGGAAAGGCATTCAGACTTTTCTTTTTGCCCAGGACATTTCCAAAATACAGTCCAGAGAAGAGAGACAGATGTTACCCACCTTTCCAGAGCATCCAGGACTAGTGTGAGCTCAGTGCCTGTCAAGCCCCCTGCCCTAACACTGTATTTATTTAGAAGGAAAAGCATTGTAGAACTTCATAACCAACTAAAGGGACAAGGAGAACTGCAGTTTGGTGGAAATTATCTCCACGAGAAAAGGGAACATTTGCTTCCCTATCCAACATGGTATAGAGAAGAATTCATGCAGTTTCTATACCACCCTCCAGCCAGGCCTGTGATTTGCTTAACCTCCAGGAACAATCATGTTCTGGAGAAGTACAGCAATATCTTAGTAGACAATGCATGAGGGTTTATTGCTTTGGATAGAGATCAGTAACATTTTCAACCTGCTTTGCCCCTTTTAACTCTGCGCTTAAGTTATTCTGTATTATTTATAGGCAGGTAGGTTTGCACATTCATAAAACGTTCAGTTTCCTGTTATGTCTAGAGAACTGGTAGGAGGTATGGCAAATATATTCGAAGCAGCTCAAATCCCCTGTGTGGTTTCCATTGAGTGAAATATTCATCACTTCCTGTCCTAAACTCAGTGAAGCACTGCCAATATTTTAACAAGAGGATCCCACAGAAATGTATCGTTCTTCTCTCCTTATACCTATACCTATGCCTTCCTTCCCTTCCTTCCTTCCATTGATCCACCCATCCACCCATCCATCCACCATCCATCTCTGGAAAGGGTTGTCAGCACCCCCACTACAACTAGGAGAGCCACGTCATTCAAGAGAAGTCCACTCTATGCTCACACACTTGCAGGTGGAAGAACATAAGAAGGCAGCATCTCTGCCACCTCTCTGCAAGGGAGTCTGTGCAAGATCCTCGCTTTTTTTTTTTTGTGCACTTGTTAAATCTGCAGAGAAACATTGCTGACATACTCAAGATAGATGCCACGGGGAGGTAACTTCACACTCAAAAAGTCCAGGAGCTTTTGGCCCAGATAACACATGGGACATTGAGAAAGTCATCACTGGAGCAGTGAGGAACAGACTCTGGTTTTCCCAAGTTTTTGCAGTGCCTAACCTGTTGGGCTGCATGGCCTCCTGTGACACTCACTGAAACTGAATCCCTCTCGAGCTATTTTCTCTGCTCAGTGTGGGAAAATTCCGTACCATAATGATGGTTAATAATAGAAAGTTCTTATTTTATTTGAAAGTTTGCCGAAGAGCAACAGAACCATTTCCGACCCTCTTTTCTGAGAATATGATTCCCTCAATCATGTATTATTATTCTAGAGGGGGAGGCCCTGGAGGAGCAGGAGGGGGGCACGAGCTTTCTGCAACGAATGGCCGGGCTTCTGAAATAAATGATTGTCACCTCCTTGTTCATATGCATGAATCAGCGGCGCCTGTGCAGATGCGGATGGGAGCCAACACACCCCGAGCACCATCCCTTGCAGAGCTCCGAGCTGCTTAAATTTAATTTAGTTTCCCTTTCCTCGCACAGTCGAACTAAGAAGCCACAAAAGAAGCCGAGAGGAAATCAAATCTGGAAAATGTGCATTCATCTTGAAAGGCATCAGGAATGTGTTGACAATACAATAAAACTTGTATGCGAAAAAGCAACATTGATAGACCTCCTGAAATTCTTCTGCTCAGTCGTCTCAGCTTAGGTCAGATTGTCTGGCAACCTGTTTGGAGGTTGGAATACTTCCTCTGTGAATGCATTTATGGGGCGTGATGTAGATGCCAATTCTCTGCTTGGTGAGATTTCCTTCTTTTCCTTCTTAATTTCAAACAGAATTCTGTTTAAAAAGCCAGTCTTTTGGAACTGGACATCTAAGGCCCTGAAAATCACTGAACCTCTGTAAGATTAGACTGCTGCAAAGCGCAATGGACAGATGGAGCAATACATAACCATTACCAAGGCACAAACAACTTAATGATTAGATGGATAAAAATAAATGCACTGAGAGAGATGGGTGCTCTGGCTAGAATAGTTAGCTAGAATGAAAGAGAGAAGGTGAGCTCCACAAATCTGCCTATATATATAAAAAGTTGCAGGTAGATGAAATGCTTGCCCATCTGCAAGTGCTGTGTCTTGGAATCAATGAGACAATAAGAACAGAAGCACTTGCTCCACCATATTTTCTGTCTCCCCAGTCATACAGCTCCCCACCAAATACTTTTTATGTTGACTTCAATTATATCCATGTAGTTTTTATTTATTCACCATCCTCATGGATAAAATGAGGCAGAGAAAATCTCTTTGCACAATAGCTTACAACAGCATCCACAGATGCTGTCTATTCTGGTAAATAATACTATTTAAAAATTATTAGTTAGTATTTCTGTGCATGGTGTTCTATGGAAGTTGTTGGAATTAGTAGAATAAGATGGATTTGAAGATGTTCACTTAATCACTTCCACGTTGAAAAAATAATATAGACTACCTCAGGTATCCATATGCAGAAAATAGGTGAGGAAATTTAACTTTGCAAAATTATTCAAGGGTATCAAATGATAGATGAGTTGAACAGTTGATTTTCAAGCTACAGTTTAAAGAGCTGTGGTTACCCACGGACTTTTCTTAACCTGAGCTGTGGACAGCAATCAAGAACACCCAATTCAGGTGTTGTGTCTCTGAACAACATGCCAAAGTGATGCTCTGGTTCCTACTTCATCAAATGGCTGACACCTCAGCGGGGGTGCTTACAGAGATCTGAAATGGTGAGTGGCTGAAAAGCTTTGATTTAGAACATATACCTAAGCCTACATCTACAGTGCAAGTTAGGGTGAGCTTCCTGCAAGCCAAACCATTTACACCACCCATCTCTGTGGCAGGCCAGGGCCCACTCCCCATTTTGGGTCTGGAGAACTCCTGAAGCTGGTGATAGTTCTGCAGTGGGGTTGCAAGCTATTCCTTCATTCTCCACTTGAAAACAGAAAAGATGAAAAAAAGCTTTTCCTAAGTACAGCAGCCAGAAGCTGAACTCTCCTCCCTTAGGACTCTTCGTAGGAGCTGAACTTGAAGCCATGTCTTCCATGCACTCCCTTCCAAGTTGCTGTAGTGGTTTGTTGCTGGGGCAGATTGGAGCAAAAAAATCCTTTCAGGTTTTATCTATATCACAGAATCACAAAAAGGTTGAGGTTGAAATGAAAGTCTGGTGATCATGAAGACCAAGCTTCTTGACAAAGTAGGGTCAATTCCAGCCTGTTGCTTGGGCCATACACTTTCAAGTTTTGAGCATCTTCAGGATGGAAACTCCATAGCCTCCCTAGATAACCTGGTCCAGTTCTCAGTCACTCTCACTATAATATACGTATATATATAGTGGTGTTGGTTCTCTGCAGATTCTCCTTGTCTTTTTGGAAGCTAAGGGTGACATTAGCTTCCTTCCAGTTCTCAGATACCTCTCCCAATTGCTGTGACCTTTCACAGATAATTGTGAATGCCTCCAAAATGACACCAACCAGCTCCCTTAGCACTTGTGGGTAGATCCCATCAAGTTCCACGAGCTTGAGGCTATTTGTTTAAGCATTCCCTAACCTGATTCTCCTCCACTGATGCTAAGTCTTTCCTCCACACTTCCCCTCAGTATGTCAGCACATCCACATTTTTCCTATTCTTCATTCTTCTGCTGATGTACCTGTAGAAGCCCATTCTGCTGCCCTTTACATCCTTCACTAGATTCAACTCCAGGTGAGCTTTGGCTTTCCAAACTCCAAGAAAGAAGAGAAAGACCCATGAGACATTGGCACAGTCTGCCCAAGGAGTGATGGAGTCATCTTTCCCTGGAGGTGTTCCTGAACCGTGGAGCATTTGAGGACATGGTCAGTGATCATAGTGGGGATGGGCTGGAGTCAGACCCAAGAATCTTCTACAATCTTAATGGTTCTGAGATGCTTATGTCTGATCTCAGTGAGAGGATGCCACGGGTATTGCTTCCTATCCCAAAAGCGGGATTTAAAGAGATGAGATAAGGCCATCAGATGGACCAGAGATCCAGAAGAATATCTGCATGGTTGGATGCCCTGTAGGTATCTGTAAATTAGAAGAGACCATCCAGAAAATTCTCTCTGGCTTTTCCCCAGCACAGACCTTAGGTGTAGCTGTATTCCCAACTTGACTCCCTGTTGCCTTGCACTCACTCTGTGGCATCATTTATAAAGGGCCATTCAGGTTTGGTGCCCACTTTGCACAGGAATCTATCGCCCAACTTTCTGTGCTGTAAAGAATTAAATCAAAAGCCCTGTCTGGATGCCAACAGCACTGTATCACTTCCCAAGTCATATACCCTGAGCAGCTGCCGGTACCACAGTAGCCTTGGGCTGACTTCCTAAGGCCACCCTTTATCCTGAGACCACAGCTTTGCTGGAAGAGTTGCGACAGGGAGCCTAAATACAACCCAGTCTCCCCAGAGCTACAGAGTTGGTGGCAAGGAGCTGGTTCAGATCTGATTTCATCCAAGCTGGTAAACTTTCCCTTGGGCTGTTCTTAATTTCAAGCCCCTCAGGGAAGCAATAAGGACTCGAGGATTCCTGTTGGGATGCAACAAGATGTAAGGGTTCCTGCTGGGAAGCAACAAGGGCTCGAGGATTCCTGTTGTAGCCTATGATAGCAAGGACTCACTCCATTTCAGTGCCTGCAGTGCTACATTCCCTTTCCAGCAATCTCTGCTATTGCTTTCCTCCCACTGTTTTGGATGCTAATGAAATCACTCACTGCAAAAATAAAGAAAAGCCTTGACCTTAGGACTTATTATAGCAGTGCTGAGCTTTCCCCTCCACCACCACTTTTTTTTTTAGGCGTGTTACATATATTCATATATATGTATTTTAATTATTTTATTTCTTTCCAAAGCCATTTGTCATTAAGTGGTTATTTTGTGTCTATGTGCCATTGCTGCCCTCTACTGTAGGGAACCAGAAGTCCTTTGCTTGCACTTCGTGAATCTGAGGGTGAGCACAGGGGTCTTCCCTCAGCCTGGACTGGAAGCAATGCTTTGGGGGCAGAGGATGTGACTTCTGCTCTCTGCTATGGAGATCCTGAGCTCATGCAACTTCCCAGTGAGGTTCAGGGTGAGGAGAAGCCTGAGCAAATGGGACTGGCAGGGGTTGCCTGCTGCTGGGCTTTTCCATCTTTTTTCACCTTACAGAGATTTTCTAGTTGAGAAGTGTCTCCCTGCAGGAGTCTGGCAAGTGGAGATCTGTGTGCTGCTGCTCTTTTTAACTCAAGCTGAAGCCTGCTTAGAATTAAACCACCGACCCCAGTTATCCATGGCTCACAGGTAGAAATCCAAAATCCCAACCTAGTCTCCCCCAATTTTTCCTGAAATCTGAGCTCTCCTTAGAGCATCCCTCAGCCAAATCGTGGAATCTTTTCATCAGAGTCCATCAGCTCTCCCAGTCAATCCTATTGGAAATTTACAGCACAAGACAGCTCATCTATTTTATTGCTTTGGCTTCTTCAAATATTTGTGTGCCTTTGGGAGATGCCGTCTTGCAGCTTTGCCTGAAATCTTCTGGGTCATCTTGAAACGAGAGCTTATTTATGGAGCTCTGTGCATCACCCTTGAAAACAAACAAGAATAGATCAGCATTGTTTTCTTTTTACGATGAACTGTGCTACTCCAGTGCAAGGATAAGAGGGGCATAGCATCTCTAGGTTGGGTCAGAAGAGCAGATTGTGATGTGCCATGTGCTCCCAACAGGAAGAAACCAAGGAGGAAAAGTAAACAGTAATCAGAATAACCCAAACAGAAAAACTCACATGGGGAACAGCCTCCATCCAGCATGTGAGCTGTGGAGTTCCAGCTCATCGGGGGCATTTGGAGGGTAATAAAGGGCCCAGAGGAGTCACTTTACAAATGTCTTTCTCTAATTATTTTGAGAGCCTTTCAGTTAGACCCCAGAAGTAGACAGTAGGCATCAGTCAAGTGGCAGCCAAGGACAAGGTTGGATTTTTAACAGAGAGCTTCTTGGGGCTGCTACCTAAACCAGTTCAAGTTGCTGGACACAGATAGATGTTCAGGTTGGAGATAACACAATTTTATCTCTGACATCAATTGCAAACTCAAACTCAGTTTTCTTCTCTCCAAAGGAAAAAATGGGGATAAAGCCCAGTCCTGGAAATGCCTTTGGGAGCTGAGGTTCTTCAGTGTCCCTTTGCTGGGTGCAGTGGCTTTCTGGGAGCAAAAGGAGGTCATCCCACATGACAGCGTTTGTCATGACGAGCGGCTGAGTGCTATTCAGTTCAAAGGAATTTCCTAAGTAACAATGCAGATGTTTGTACGAATGAGCTTTTCAGAATGTTTATCTAATACTAACAAGCACTTACAGCCCAAGCATTTTACGCACATCGTCTCAGCTCCCCATACCCCCCCTTCGAGGTGCTATGGCAGTTAGCAAAAGGCAAAGCAAGGAGCAACGTGTCAAAATTCAGAGGTAATCTGGATCCCACATATTGCCCAGAGCCCTTTGGCATAGGGTCAGTATAGGAGAGGAGACACCAGGAAATTCCTTTATCGAGGTAAATTGGCAAGCAGCAAATGCTTCCTCTCAAAATTTTGTCTCCCATATCACACTTGGCAGAGATATGGTTACCATCCATTGACCATCTGCTCCACTAGGGATATAATTATTATTATTTCATGTTTTCATTGATGTCTTTCCGTTTTGTACCAAACATAAGACTGACGTGGGTCCTAGAGAAGAAAAAAGATGTGGGGTCCTTTAAATCAAAAGACACAGGAGCCTGTAGAAAAAAATATATGGGTTCCTCTAGAAAAAAAAGAGATGTAGGGTTCTACAGAACATAATACTTAGGATCCTATAGAAAAAAAAACCAGACATGGGTTCCTATAGAAAAATCCAGGCTCTGAAGAAAACATTTTTCAGCCTGACAGTCGGGGGCTGAGAAAGGGAGAATAATGTTAGATTTTTTTGCTTCTGCTGTTTGAGGAAATCTCTGTTTTCAATCAGAATGGATAAATGGAGTATTCCTTCTCTTCTAAAAGTCCTCTTAATTAATTACAAAGAAAGTTTGCGTTGGCTTTTGCAGCATGTATCCTTTTGCACTTGTGCCTGTAGCTTGCACTTCAGGTGAATGATGAAGGTAGAGTAATAAATGAGACATCGAAGACCTGAGCTAGGAGTCTAAGAGCAGGCAGCTTCTCCTGAATCTGTGAGCGACATCCTCTGCCCCAGGGAGCCTCCACATGCTGCAATCACCAGCTGAGACCTACTGACCCCTCCTTTTGGGTGACTCCACATGGATTCCATCTGTTCTGGACATGGCAAAGCATGGTAACCTCACCAGATGCGCCACGTCCTTCACCTTGTCACCCAAAGAAAAGCCCTTTGCTTGCAAGCTAAGGTAAGAAAAGCCTGGCAGAAACAGAGAGACTACAGCTTTCTTCATAAATATAATGGTCAACAGAGCATTCATGAGATACAAAAGAGACACATAGAACAGTTTAGCTTGGAAGGGAACTTAAGGATGGGTTGCATACATGTCTCCAAGCAGGTGTGGCCCCATGCAAACTGCCCACAGGAGCTGGCCCACGGGTAGGGATGGCTATTTTAGCCCCAATAAGTATTGCAAAGAAATGAATGAATCATTTGTTTGGAAATGTTACGGTTGCTTTTCCCACTCAAACCTGCATGTCTGTGAGATGTGATGCATAAAGTATTGATGACAGCTTTGTCTTGTGCTCAGACTGACCCCTCCCACAGGCAAGGTGAACAGCATCTGTCTTTTCAGAGGAAAAAAATAATATATATGTAGGATGACACAACAAAAAGGTGGATGGCTTGTACAGTATATTCATAGAATCAGAATCATTAAGGTTGGAAAATATTCCTAAGATGATCCAGTCCAACCCCAACCCTTCCCCACCATGCCCATTAGTCTTCACTATATTAGAATCATAGAATCATAGAATCATAGAATCACTAAGGTTGGAAAAGACCTAAAAGATCACCCAGTCCAACCGTTCACCTATTCCCAATAGCTCCTACTAAACCATGTCCCTCAACGCAACATCCAGTCTTTCCTTGAACACCCCCAGGGTCGGTGATTCCACCACCTCCCTGGGCATCCATTCCAGTGCCTGACCACCCTTTCTGAAAAGAAATACTTCCTCATGTCCAGCCTGAATTTCCCCTGGCGTAGCTTGAAACCATTCCCCCTGGTCCTATCACTGATGACACGAGAGAAGAGGCCGACCCCCAGCTCACTACAACCTCCCTTCAGGAAGTTATAGAGAGCAATAAGGTCTCCCCTGAGCCTCCTCTTCTCCAGGCTGAACATTCCCAGCTCCTTCAGCCTCTCCTCATATGGCCTGTGCTCCAGACCCCTCACCAGCTTCGTTGCCCTTCTTTGAACACGCTCCAGGGCCTCAATATCTTTCTTGCAGTGAGGGGCCCAAAACTGGACACAGTACTCGAGGTGCGGCCTGACGAGTGCTGAATATAGGGGAACAATCACCTCTCTGCTCCTGCTTGCAACACTGTTTCTGATGCAAGCCAGGATGCCATTGGCCTTCTTGGCCACCTGGGCACACTGTCGGCTCATGTTCAGCCGAGCATCAATCAATACCCCCAGGTCCATTTCCTCTATGCAGTCCTCCAGCCACACCGCCCCAAGCCTGTAGCGTCGCCTGGGGTTGTTGTGGCCGAAGTGCAGGACCCGGCATTTGGCCTTGTTGAAACTCATCCCATTGGCTCCAGCCCAGCTCTCCAGCCTGTCCAGATCCCTCTGTAGGGCGTCGCTACCCTCAGGCAGATCCACGCTTCCAGCCAATTTGGTGTCATCTGCGAATTTACTGAGGGTGCACTCGATGCCCTCATCGAGGTCATCTATAAAGATATTGAAGAGGACAGGCCCCAGCACCGACCCCTGCGGAACACCACTCACGACCGGTCGCCAGCTGGATTTGACTCCATTCACCACCACTCTCTGCGCCCGGCCCTCCAGCCAGCTCCTTACCCAGCCAAGAGTGTACCCATCCAAGCCTCTGACTGCCAGCTTCTGCAGGAGAATGCCTGTGGGAGACAGTGTCAAAGGCTTTGCTGAAGTCTAGGTAGACCACATCAACAGCCTTTCCTTCATCCACCAGATGGGTCACTAGATCATAGAAGGAGATCAGGTTGGTCAAACAGGACCTGCCCTTCATGAACCCATGCTGGCTAGGCCTGATCCCCCGGTCACCCTGCACATGCCGCATGATCTCCCTCAAGACGATCTGCTCCATAACCTTCCCTGGCACCGAGGTCAGGCTGACAGGCCTGTAGTTCCCCGGATCCTCCTTACGACCTTTCTTATAAATGGGAGTCACATTGGCAAGCCTCCAGTCATCTGGGACCTCACCAGTCAACAAGGAGCGCTGACAGATGATGGAAAGCGGCTCGGCTATCACCTCCGCCAGTTCCCTCAGCACTCTCGGGTGGATCTCATCTGGCCCCATCGACTTGTGACAGTCCAGCTGGAGCAGTAGGTCTCTGACTGTTTCTTTCAGAATCGCAGGGGGGTTCGTGTGCTCCCCGGCCGAGATTACCAGGTCAGAGAGAGGGGTATCCTGAGGATAACTGGTCTGACTTTTAAAGACAGACGTAAAGAAGGCATTCAGAACCTCCGCCTTTTCCTTATCCTCAGTGGTCACATTCCCAGCCTCATCCAGCAAAGAGTGGATATTCTCCTTTGTCCTCCTCTTACTGTTAATGTATTTATAAAAGAGTTTCTTATTCCTTTTCACACCAGCAGCTAGGTTAAATTCAAGCTGGGCTTTTGCCTTTCTGATTTCACCTCTACACATCCTAACAACTTCCCTGTATTCATTTTGAGTGGCCTGTCCCTCTTTCCACAGGCGGTAGATTCTCTTTTTCTCCCGGAGCCTCAGGAATAGCTCCCTATTCATCCACGCCGGTCTTCTTCCCCGCCGGCTCATTTTGCAGCTCAGGGGGACTGCCTGCTCCTGCGCCCTTAAGACTTCCTTTTTGAAGAGCAACCAGCTCTCTTGGACCCCTTTGCTTGCTAGGACTGAATGCCAGGGGACTCCCCCTATTAGTCCCCTGAACAATTCAAAGTCCGCCCTCCTGAAGTCCAAGGTAGCAGTATTACTATTCCCCCTCCAGGCTCCACCGTGAATCACGAAGTCTATCATTTCATGATCACTCTGTCCAAGACAGCCTCCAACCTCCACATCTCCCACCAAACCTTCCCTGTTTGTGAACAGCAGGTCTAGTGGGGCAGTTCCTCTCGTGGGCTCTCCGACCAGCATATTCTTCTAGTTCAGCTGTATTAAGGAACATAGGCAACAAAAGCAGCTCACATTTCTTTCCTCATGAATGTATAAACCCATTTCAGGACATCTGAAATATCTCTGTATCTTATCTTGCTATTCATGACTTTTCTGCGTTGTTACATGGAGCCTTATTTGCCATGCTTTTATAAAGAGCAGCAGTCGAAAGGGATAAGGATTGCATCTGGTCAGCAAAGCTGAAATTTACGAGGAAAATCAAATGTTTCCTGCATTGTTCTGTCGTTCAAAGAAAATGCTGACAGCACTCATCAGTTGTTTCCAGGAAAAAAACAATCATACAGACCCCAGTTTTCTGGGAAAGAACAACGATTTGCTCTAAGAAAGTTGAGTCAGAAGTCGGTGGCTGTTACCCCACTATATACACTTTTGCCTTCTGTATGAGTATTTCCCAACCGTAAAACACCACAAATGTCTCCAGAACAATTGCTGTGAAGACAGAATGCTTTAATGAGGCAGGCATGTATGAAGCATCACCGCCAAGGCTGTGTGTCATTTCCCTGCTCCCTGTTGTTCCTCTATGTTGGGCTGTGTTCCTTCACCTTAGCAGGGAGGGTCTTTTTGCTGTGAGTCTGCAAAACCCACTCCTGTTACTCTATCAATAGCAGGGATAATAAGTGCCTGAAGATGGAAGTAGTCAGGACCTCTAGCTTTGCTCCAATCTCACTCTGGTTGTGGTCTACAGAGAGAGGTAGGACAAAGGCATAATGCACAGTGGAGCAATGGATTGAGATTCCTGCTTTTGCAGCACGTGCTAGGCTGAGATCTGTGTGTGGAATAGCTGTGCAAGGAGCCATGTTACACCTCTTTATGGCACGATCTGGAGGCACCAATTGGGCTCAGTGCTGGTTTGGAGACCTAGGTGCTTTGCTTCTCTTTGCCATGTAGGCACAACCCAAGTGGCCCGAAGCAAATTGTGGAAGGCTGGTTCCATCGTGTCTAGTTTGAACAAAGCAAAAATGTTATTAGGCAAAAGGATTCCGTGTGGCACTTATTCAGAGCCCTTTAGGCAAGATCTCAGGTTCCAAAACTCACAATCCATAATGGCTGGCTCAAGACAAATGGAAAGCAAAGTGCTCTCTGGAGATGTGGTGACTCTGTGTCTGATCCTAGAAGACTGCAGTAACACCAAAGCATGTGTAAATGGAGAGGGTGGAGGCAGAAACACCACCAGAATGAATGTCTACTCTGTGTTTTCATAACTCAGAAGGGGTTTCTTCAGGATTCAGCCTGGGTTTTAGGACCAGCAAATGGAGCTATTCCCTCCCTTCCTTCTTTACCTCCCTTGTTCAGTTCATAAATGCGATTTGTCTTGCGTCATCTGGGGATATCAGAGAGCTCTTTTTTCATCATTATTTTTCTTTCTACAACGTCTCACATTTTCTGCTGTGCTTGGCAATTTCCAGGAGCTGGGAGAATATTCAGAGAGGACTACAGTGACTCACTTTAAGTTGGCACGATAAGGAAAGATGCCAGATGAACAGTGTGAGCTCTTCATCCTAAGGCCTAGTACTCTAAAATGAAAAGAAACCAAAAAACACTTTTCCATCTGACAAACCTTATGACACCATTTTGGTCTTTCCTTTAATTTTTCCTAAGTATTATTCTAGGCTTTGTCATAGGATAAATTACAGAAGATGCAATTGCCTCCAGTGTGGACACTTTGCACCGTTAAATGACAATGTGAGGGTGTTCCCTTGGACTGTCAGGCAGAATTGCTAACGAGCCACAGGAAAAATGTGCAAAAACCAATCCGGTGGTGTCTTCTGAGCTTCCTTCTTTATCAGAACTTTTAGAGGCTGTCATTACAAGCATACAACATCTTGCTCAATGCCAGGAGGAAGCTGTGGTTTTTGTTGTCCCTGTTGCATCACAGGCAGCTCTGACACACAGCAAGCAGACTGGAAACACCACAGCTGAGCACTGTATTGTTTTGCTTCTGGAGCTGGTTTAGGAGTTTTGGGTCTGGTGCTCGTTCCTAATACCCAAGATTGTTCTCTGCTACCACTGTGATCCTACCAGCTCTGGTAAATCGTCCACGTTAGGTAGAACCACAGAATCATTAAGATCAGAGAAGATTGTCAGTCCAACCCCAACCCATCCCACCATGCCTACTGACCATGTCCCTCAGTACCACATATCCACTGTTCTGGAGCACCTCCAGGGACCCCCCCACCTCCCTGTACCAATATCTAGGGAAAGAACAGCAGGTGACTCAGCACCAGGATGGGATTTGCATCACCATATACCCTTTGGAGCCACTCAACCCCACTCTATTTATCACGTGGGAAATCCAGCCCGTTGTCCTGCCTTGTCACCTTTCTTTTCAAAGGCTGTACAGAGTTGTAGCAAATTTCCTCCTACATCCTAGGATCCCAGCTCAGGCAGCATAGCTAGGTGGAAAAATCTGGACTTTCAGTGACTTCAGTGAGACCACACACAGTTTATGGATGAGGCACTGAAGGCAACTCTCCCAAGATCCAAGCTGCACACGGAATTATCCCCGACTTCCAAAGTTTCTTTAGGATTCGTGCTTTTAACCTTTTTCTCGTGCTCAGGAAGCACATGAACAGGGAGGGAATAGGCAGGAGAGAGAAAGAATGAACAAAGCATGCCAGGATCTGTTTGTTATCCCGTATTTTCACAACCTGAGGAATTAATAACCTCCAGTAATAAATCTCAGGGCCTGGAGGTGCTGTTTTACTGGGACCTGTAGAACAAGACGAGGTCTGTGCTGCCTGACACCGTGTCATGGTGGCCTGACACCAGGCTCACATCTCCCCTAACCCTACCATGAACCTCCCTGTGCTGCAGAGGGAAGAACTCAGCCTGCAGGGAGGGCACGTACCCTGCAACCTGGTGGCCTCGAGGCAGGAAGGCATGTGACAGAGCCATCCAGGACGTGCTATAAACAAATGAACCAATGGACAAAAAATTAGTTGTTATGTCCTGGGGATGAGGATTCATACACACACACACACACACTCACAGGGTTGGGGTTTTTTTTTTTTTGGTATATAAGTTCCTGAACAGTACAGTTCTCAAAGGGGTTAGAGTGATCCATGTACTGAAACTGAACTGACCCTGACTCACCCTGGATTCATGTTTCTGTTGCTGTCAGCTTGCTGTCCTCTATGGGATATGAGTTGCAAAACACAATTTTATTAAAAAAAAAAAAAAATACACTGTACAGCCATCTATTTTAAACACAATGTCTATTTTTCATTGCATACTGTAAACCACTTGAGCATTTCTAAAGTGATTCATTCCTTTATCTTCTAAACAAAGAGCTTGTGGCTGCGCAGGACTGGGAATTTATGTCTAGCAAGTAAAAGGATTTCCAAGTTAGGATTGAAACAGGGATGTAAAGGGGTCACTTGAAAGCAATGTATTGCTAGAATATAATAGTGTTATTGTGTTATAGGATAATTTATGTATGACTGAACTATACAGTCATAAACCAGTACATACTTGCAAAACACATGAGATGATGAGAAAGCAAAGAACTTTCTCAATAAAGTTTTCCTCACCTTTCAACTCCACCTGTGGCTGTTTGTGTACAGCACTTCCTTGCAAGAAGTGAATATGCTCAATGACATCTTCATGGTGAGACCTTTCAGTAATCACATCTAGCAATAAGTTCCTGAACATACAGTTAGATAGGGGGACACGAAATTCAATGCTGGCATAACAACATGGCTCTTCCAAAAACCTTGTCTTGTAATCCTGCAGAACCTGCTGTCTCCTTCCAAGTCTACACCTCAGTGTCTATTGAGAACGGGCTCTGCCTGTCTTGCCGTGCTTCCTATTAAGTTACTTCGACAAAAAAGAAATTCATTTTCATTTCTTTCCAGCCTTTCACACCTTTTAAGTATATAGAGTAAATATTTTCCTTTTTTTCTTTATCTCTGTCCTTCCTTTGGAACAAAACTTCCCATTCTTTTTTTTTTCCTACCAACTTTACTGGATAATTTTAACGTTTCATTTCATATCCTGAACACACAGTTCAAGGTCTTCCAGTTTGTACCCCAACCCCTTCATCAGCACAGAAACAGTGGCAGTTTTTAACTGACCACAATGAGCCCAATGCATGGGTCAGGAACAGCAGCAGAAGGCTAAACTGTTCTGAATGTGAAAAATCTGAATCTCATGGAAAAAGAACATGAAACCAGACCAAAAAAAAAAAAAAAAAAAAAAAAAAAACACAACACCCTGTAGAATAGAAATAATCAGGGTATCTTAAAATAATAAATTAAATATATATATATATAACAACAGTAAAATAGACTGATTAGCCAGGCTTTGGGGAAAGCATGCATTGTCAACAAGGGTTTGATTAGTTCCTTGATGAGTTATTAAAATAGAAAGTAGAAATTTTTTAAGCTATGCCAATAAAAAGAGGATATAGGAATAAAAAAATGCAACCAGTATCCACTGAGCATGGATTAGAGAAAGAAAGCATTCTGAGTAAGGTATATTAAAGAATAAAACAAAAAACACACGTGTTGGGGCTTCCATTAAAAAGTGGAGAAGAAATTGATCAAAGGATTCAATAACAATACAAAAATGAACTTTGTCTTAAATTTGTGTCTTTGTGAGATAAAAATAGCAGACAAAGTGAGATATTTTTTGATACAATCATAGAATCTGTTGAGTTGAAAGGGACCGGTAAAGGTCATCCAGTTCAACTCCCATGCAATGAACAGGGACATAAAGGAAATGAAACTGATCCCAAATGTCCAGAGTTCAGTCAAGAATTTGATAACATGTGGAATGTCTTCAGTTAAGAAGAACATAGGACTTTAAATAGTAAATGGAAATTGCATCAAAACTGTCTAGAGAGGAGATGAAAATGGGTATTGTCAAAAGTTTCTACCAGATTTGAAAGAGTTTCATACAACAGAGCAATCAAAGGACAATTTTTGGAACCAGGTTTGTTGAACAAAACCTCCCTCTGAGAGATGAGTGTGCTCTGATGAAATCTGCTGCTGAGAGAAAGGGAAGCACTGGCATTACAGCAAAGACTGCAGCATTACATAGGAAGCGAGAAACACACTTGGTAAGTGGCAAAATGAAAATGGCAACGTAAAGCCTTGCAATTCAGGACTTACAGCCAAAAAATCATCCTTATTCAGTTGGACATAAGGCAAAAAAAGCCCTGAGCTTTTAAGAAATCAGTCAGCATGCAATGCTTTTTAACAGAACTCAACTATTCAGAAAGTCTTGTGAGGTGCATCAAACCAGGCCCACGCAACAGCAGTAGAGCAGCCTGTACGTCTTTGGTTTAGATAAGCTCAAACCTTGCTCCAAGTCCATGGAGGTGTTTGATTGTCCAAACAAAAGCAACTGACAAGCAATTGCTGGACTAAATAATCTCTTTCCCAGCCTTGATTATTATAGAACACCAGATGGAGGACCAGGAAAAGGAGAAATCTTCCTGTAGAGATAGGGTAGTATGGTTAGGTTGTGGTTGGACTTGATGATCTTCAAGGACTCTTCCAACATGAGCAATTCTATGATTCTACATAACAGTGATTTGACTTGACAAAATGAGAGCTGAGGAGGTTGTTTTCTAGCCACAAACATGGATGAGGATACATCAGAGAAGTTGCATTGGCAAAATGGCTATAAACTGGGTGGGTGTAAATTTAGGTCGGACGTGAACGTTTGTGACCATGGCAGTTTCAGCATTATCCTCTGAGATATTTCCCATTGGGAGCAAAGAACCTCAACATTTTAAATGTAGGCTCCATCACTTTAGGAAAGCAATGCTGTGTTATGGTTGCCTGGGTTGCCCTGGGGTTCAGTGGCCCAGAAAGGTCTTTCTGGATAGATGTACTTCTATTCACTGTTTTTTTTTTTTTCCCTTCCTGTACGTGTCGACTAACATCTTAGTGTTTCCCTTCTTCATTTCCCTCTCCAAACAAAGGTCTGGTTTCTGGTGAGCTTAAAATTTTGTAAGTAGATCCAGGGAGTTATGGACAAAGGAACTTATTTTTTTGGTCTGGCATATTGTTTATTTAATTTTAGCAATCTTTCCAACCTAAAATCAACAGCTCCCCTCAACCTCTATGAGTCAGTGGGAGGTGTTGATGTATTCATTCTCTCCCAAGGGAACTTTGGAAAGGGGGGGGAGGGGGTGTGAAACACATTATGCTAATACCCTGTATTCAAAGACTGAAGAAAAGAGGTAAACACACAACAGCTGGGATCAGGCTGAACTTAGGTGAACCACAGTTTCAGGAGACGTGGTCAGAAAGGAGAGAATCACTTGGGGAAGTGTGAGCCTGTCTAGCTCTCCAGCATGGTGGCAGATGGAATCCTGAATCAGAGCTTCCTTACAGATTCCCTTCTCCTTCCCCACGCTCATTTATTCCTACTCTGCTAACAGCAAGTGTGCAATTCTTTTTGGCCAAAAAGTGAAGAGTCTCTACTAATCAGAGCAGAAGTTTCCACTGGGAAATCCATGGTGCAGCTTGCAGCCTGTGTTTGCATCTGAAGAACAGATTGGAAGTCCTCTGCCCTGTCAAATATCTCTGATTCCCTATTTCTCAGCCTGGTCCCATTCCTCCCTCTAGTGATGCACACTGCAAAGGTTATTATTCCAACACATTGTGTTGAGTGTCATCTCCTCCAAAATAGACTCTGGTGCAGAACTAACTGTGGTTCCCATACCAGACCTCTTCCTGCTATAGGCAGGAAGGATGAGAGAGTAGCCTTTTGGAACCATATGGCCACCCTCTTCCTGCACCGTGCATGGTCAGCCACAAGCACATGTGCCATGCCACAGGACAGCCAAAATAGTCCTCAACCATACGTAGATGAACACACCATGGAAACAGCCTTCACACCATTGCAGCCATTTTGAACTGCAGAAAGCATCAATGAATGAGGCATGGTGCCCTCAAACATATGGTCTTTGCAGTACAGACAAAGCTTGTTTTAATCCACATACCTGTTGCAGAGATGAAGGAGGATCCTGCTTTGAAATCATGACTTTTTGCTTCTTTCCATCCCAGTCCAGCTTAGAGTTGCTCATAATGCTCTGCTGTCATTGACCTGACTGATCCCAGATTTAGAAGGCTGGCTCCAACGTTTGATTGGTCCACAGACTGCAAGTGCCAAAGCAAAGAATTCAAGCTGGCATCAATGCCCCATGGTCCCACAAGCCCAGAGCAAAGTGAAAGAGAAGAAAAGCACATCTAGGGAACCACTGAGCTTATTAAGAACTCAACGCTTCCTTTTGTAGACAGATGGGATGAACAGCAGCTGGCTTAGCAATGTGAAAACTGTTCCTGTCTCCCTGCAGCCACTTGTGATGAGTCCCACATGAGAGGCAGTGCCCTGTGCCTTGGTTTTGCCACGGAGGGTTATCACCTATGGTACCCTGAACGTCCCTTTGCAGCCCAGATTGCAGTGCGGTAGAGGACAGATGGGAAGAACAAACAAAGCTCCCCTTGGCTATTTGTGTACTATAAATAATATGTTTTTAAAGCTGGAAAGGAGCCCAGAAGGCACTTTTTGGTCTTGGCCACAGGTCCCAGTGGAGGCAATGGCTCTCATGGGGTTCCAGGCTTAAGGGGAGGTCTCACACCGCTCCTGCAACATGACAGCATTTTTTCCAGATTTCACTTTTCACTGAGGCCAATCATTCAAAAATATTTAAAGAGAAGGGCTTAATTCCGCTGCTTCTGGGGGTTACACCGGGGCAGCCAAAGGACACGCACCCAGCCAACAGCCCCTGAATTGTTTGGTTAGGAATTAGCTTGTTGCATGCACACGTGTGGGAGGGAGTGTGGGGCGGGGGGAGGGGGGGCATGTGGGGGTCGCTGGGACTTCGGCTTTGTTTTTTGTCAAAACAGATCGCACGTGGACGGCAAGCAGGTTTGCAAAGGTGGGGGAGGGGGGAAGGGTAGAGGAGGGGTGGGGGATATGGATAAATTGCTTTGCTGAGCTCTGGCTGGGGCTGCAGAGACCGTTAGCTTCAAAGCACTTTCTGAAGGAAAGCGAAGAAATAAAGATGCTCCCTCCCCCGCCAAAAGGGCTTGCAAACCCACGAAGGATGCAGCCTCTTCCCTCCTGCCAGGGGTTCCTTACTCCATCCTCCCTGCTCTTCCAAGCCTCTTTCAAAATGATCTCATTTGAAAGCTTGTTTTCCCTATATCAACCACTATCCTTTCAGCTGCCTGTATTTCATTTTCCCTGCTTTCACATTTTCCCTTTTTTCCTCCTACCTTAACTTCTCCTTCCCTTTTCACAGCTCACTAATTTCCTCATCTGTATTTCACATAGCATTCTGTGTTGGAAGGGACCCATAAGGATCACTACATCTAGTCTTCTCCACCTCTATTCTGCTTTTCCTTTTCTCCTTAAGTTATAGCCATACTGAAAGTCAATATACTGAATGACATCTGCATTGCTCCCTAACAACACAGGAGAAAAAGCCACACTTACCAAGACTTCCTTCAGTCCAGAAAAATCAAGCATGCTTAACCCCAGCATAAAAGAAGCAAATTTGCACTCCATGCATGTTTATACCCTTCACCAACATCAGCTGTGCTGGGACTCAGCTGATTTCTATCACCTGGAAAGTGAGGTTGAGCTATTTCAATGTGTGCCTTCCTCTCTTGGAGGCTTTTTAGCTTGTTCTTTTCTGTTTGGCTGTTCTTTATATAGCCCTAATTATTTTCTTAATAGGGGGTATTTCTGTATGCATGTTCCTCTTGATACAGCTGATGTGTTTTCTGTGCTCAGAAGCGCAAAACTATTCCAAAATACAAGGAAGAAGATGATGTTGTTTCTGTTTTAAGTGTGCTTTTAACAAGCTCCAGAAGGAGTTACCTGTAAACATTCCTCTGAGTTTTCAAAGTTTATCAGCTCAGCATAGAGGAAGGAAAGGTAATGTTAAGCTGTGTTTCTTTCTTCCACGTTTAAAGCTGAAGCAGGAGGTCTTGTAAGTCTCACTGACCTGGAGCTTTCAATGGTGAGCTGTGTGCACATCTCATGTGTGCATTAAACTGCAAGGGGAAATGTTGAGGTTAGATATTAGGAGAGCATTCTTTACTCAGAGGGTGGTGAGGCTCTGGCTCTGCTGCCCAGAGGAGCTGTGGGTGCCCCCTCCCTGGAGTTGTTCAGATTAGGCTGGATGGGGCCCTGGGCAGTTCTTGGATTGTTTCCTGATGTTGCTTCATGAAGTCTTGTATGTAGGTGGCTTATCTGAGATCCTTCAGTTTTCAGGGCTGCAGCCATCCAATATTCTCTCTGATGGATGCACTAATTTTGTTTGCCATGATTTCAACCCCGTGGCCACTTTATCAAGGGCAAAGTGTGTTTTATATGCAGTGAATTTCTGAAACCCCTCCATCATCCAAACCAGGCTTGGCCCTGATTTGAGCAGTTTTGGATCAGAGACCTTCAGAGGTTCTCTCCAGGCTACATTTCTCTATAACCATACTGACAAGTCATCAAACTGTTGCTCAAGACTTGCTCCTGGTCATCAACTTTTGATAATGTCTATGAAAATTTAGAATACAAAACAGCTTCTGTGTTCTCTGCTTTCTACCATACCTTGCATGTTTCCTTGGCACTTACTCCTGTATTTTTCACCCTTTGAGTGGGTTCTGATATTTCTTTTTCTTTCAGCATCTTCTTTCCTGTGCTTCTCCTGCTGCTTAGTGTCCCACCTGCTGTGGCAGACACTCTGGTTTTGTATTTTCTGCATAGCTTGCATATATCCTACTGGAGATAAGGAGTTGTGAGAAGTTTGAGGAATCCCAGTATTTCGTACAAACTCATTCCATTTAATCCTGAGGGATTTGCTTTGCTTTCCTTGGGCCTTTGCTTTCCACAGTGTTGAGGTATCTTCTTTACACCTTTGGTGGATTTCCAGTGCTCACATCTGTGTGGAAAGGATGTCTGAGCTGAAGAGCCAGGGTTTGATCTGTCAGTTGTAGATTTTCAGTTATCCAGGCTCCTGAATATCAGCAGCTACTGTGCCAATTTGTGACATTATTTCCTGCTGAATTTCCACACCGATCACGAGCCTGCCAAGGCGTATAAATAAGTTCACCTTTTACAACCTTCTGCCCTCAAAAAGGCAAGCCTTGAACTGGAAGCTTCTGGGAATGTCATTGTCTTATTTTCATCACAAGCTATTGACCTCACGTTGGATTTTGTAATGTGGACAATGGTTTGGTTTCTTCCTGCTGAGCAGTTGAACTGTTGCTCAAGAGTGCTGTCATCAGCAAAGATGACATATTTTGATGATCTGCTCCAGAGCTGTCTCTGCTTTCCCTTAGAGGATTTGGTGCCACATCGAATGGATGATGGAATTCATCCTTATCTCACATTAGTATCTGCTTCAACCCATAGAAAAGCAGTGGGACTGCTTTTCTTGACCCACAGAGGCTGCCCTCTGACCAACGAAAGATGTAATGATGTTGATTATTTTTCTTGGAATACCCCAACACTTCACTATGTCCCAAAAATGAATCATAAGGAAGTCTGTCAAATTCTCAAAATCCGCCTGGTGTGGAATTTGCCATTGGATACTTAATTTGATAGTTATCCTGAGGATGAGATATCTGTTTGACACATGATCTTCCCAGGTTTAACCAAACCTTGTCCAAAAAAAAAAAGGCATTAAAGCAGCAATTTTGAACTGAAGAACAGATTTTGCACTTGACAAGGCTTACTGCAAGAAGCCAACATGAGCATATTCTTGTCTTTGTGCTATTATAATTGTTTGAGTTGGTGTACTGCATAACTAGGATCAGGATTAGTAAGAACTTATGGTGATGCATAAAGAAAGAGGATGCCTGGAGGTGTTTAAAAACCATGGAGATGTGGAACTTGAGGACATGGTCAATAGGGATGAGTTGGGGTTGGGCTTGATCTTTGAGATCTTTTTCAACTTTAATGATTTTGTGAGTAAGGACTGGTAATAAAATATAAGACCAGAATGTAACTCTAATGCAAAGGGTGAGACAGACACGCCAAAAAGAGCACGATTGGAGATGGTCAGTAATGCTTGCAGCTCAGTGGGAAGGATGTCCCCAAAATTTGGAGGTTAGGGAGGCTGAGGTGGACAGAGGCAGGAGGCAATCTGTGATGGCATTGTCCAGTAGATGTGAAAAAGAAGAAGGAAAAAAAGAAAAGGAAGGTGCATTTCTTTCCAGAGACTATAAAGTTTTACAGTGCCGCTGGATTTTTGCTCTAAATGTGGATCTTCCTAAATTTAGGAGGTGTCAATACAGCTTAAAGCGTTTCCAGAGTCAGACAGTGCTGTGTGGTAGCTGTTTAAGTAGCCTTTTTTTGACCCAAGCACTGCATTGGAGATAGTGAGTGTAAATAGCACCCTACATGACTGCATTACGTGCAGCAATCCGTCTTCCCATCTATCTATCCATCTTCTATCTATGCATCTCCTTCTGTTGGTGTAACCAGAGTGTCCCTTGATAATCTGAAATTGTATGAATCAACGCCATGTTCAGATCTGATCTCCTTTATGGCCCCATCTTTAATTCTATTTCAATTTCTTCTTCTTCCAGTTCTCACTAAAAATAAAACACAGCAGCATCCATTGTCTTCATACACGTATAATCTTCTGTAATTGGGTATTTCCTCCAATCCATCCTGTCAGCTCAAAACTATTGAATGAACTAGCTGTCACGATCAGTTAAGCTTTATTAAAAACTGCAACCCAATATCTTTGATGTTGGCTCACTGGGAACTGTCTGACATAATCCCACAAATTCTTTCGAAAGCACGGTCATGGGCATGCCCTGAATGTTTTCCCAAGAAGTTTAGACAGCGTAGGGCTGTACTCATAAAATCACAGAAATTAGAGATGAGGAAAGGACTTGTTATTATAACATCGTTTTGGACATTGATGGGCAAATTTTCAAATAATGGCAGAGCTCCAAATAGGATGCAGGTGCTCTGTCTCCCAGGATCAAGGAACTGATCAGTAAATCTTATTCTCTTCTACAAGTTAATGCTAGGAGGGCTGTTGTAGAATCAATATATTTTCTCCATTGATAATTTTAATTTGCAGATGACAGCACAAAGTTCAAGCCCTGTTGCAGCCAGCTGGCTTGAGTTCCGGTTAGCAAACCTTTTTCACTTGTTTAAGACTGTCTTCTGATTGTCATGGTATTACACTGCCAACTCTAGAGTGATATAACAGAGAATCTCAGTTTGCTTTTGAAAATGTGACAGTCTGGCCCATTTGTTGGTGATAAAAGCATTTCAAAAGCTGGAGCAGAAATAAAAACAAGCCACTATTATCTTTTTTTTTATTTTTTTCCCCTCCTAAATTCATTGTTTTTAAGTCAACTGGAAGAAGAGTGCCAGAGGAAGGGGAGCCGAGTGCCACTTCATGACTTCCGAGCATTGGGAACCAACAACACAAAAGATTCAGGCTTTTGTTTCTCTGCACAGAATAACCTTTTGCCCTCTAAACCTCACCCACCAGCTTCATATAACAGCTTTTGTTCCATACAACCCACAGCAGCTGATACCAAACAGGCATTCTGTCTGTCTTGCACATCTGGCTCATGCAGTGTGTTCCTACTACTTTTAACTTCACACTGCAGGTGTTAAACAAGGAGTTTGTTTCTATCCACCAGGAGTGCATGGAGAAATTTTAAATATTATCCGTGGAGTGCTGAGACAGACATTTTCTTAAGACTTTGCCCAATGACAGTGCGATGACTCAAAATTCAGTCTGACAGCCAAGATCAGGCTGAGGGGTGCTCTGAGCACCTGATGGAGCTGTGGGTGTCTCTGTTCATTGCAGGGAGGTTGAACCAGATGGCCTTTCAAGGTCTCTTCCAACTCAAACCATTCTAGGATTCTACAAAAAGGTGTGAGAAGCAGAGAGGATGAAGAACATCTCCATGTAGCTTCTAGATGAGGGGTTGACTTCATGGTCTAATGAAGACATCTAAAGCATCTATTATGCCATGGACAAGCAGGTGGGAAACCTCCAGAAAGGAATGTGAGATGTAAGAAAGGGGAAGGGATGAAGAAGGGGAACAGGGGATAAGAAAATAGAGGGGAAGATGCTGGCAGTCATTAGAAGCAGATTTTCCCACTGAGCAAGGCTGTAGGCAATAATGACAGACTCAACAAATAATAAATAATAACTTCATATTCTGTGCTACATGAAGCCCATATTTTGGCCCTGATCTCTGTGTACTGTGCACTGTGACGTCAATGGGAGCTGTGCAGCTGATCAGGGGGTGTTTACAGCCTTCCATTTTTAACCCAGCTCATCAGCCAAGGTACATGTTTAAAGCAACACGGCTACAGCTGGATGCCCACCCTCCCACTGGGGTTGTCAGCTTGTATTGTAGAACCTGGGGGAACCTTCTGTGGACAGATGGCCTTTTTTCTTGCCCTCCTGCTCCAAAAAATGGAGGCCACTCTTTTTCCACAGTGCTCAGCCATGCTTGGCTTTCTTCGGAGCACTTGGCAGGAGAGCAGCTTCTCCAGAGCTTTGTGATCTCTCCCTGCTCTTATTTCCTGCATCTCCTGGTGCTTGCCAGGACTCTCTGACATGCTGGGCAGTTTCTTTCCCTGCAGAAAATCTGTCAGATGAACTTCCCCAAAAACTGAGAGTCAACAGGGCCAACTGGTGTTTTCAATCACTGTCCTGATGAAGAAAAGAACAGCGTATCTGTAGGAATCATGGCTTTATCAAATCTCTTCCTTTAAACAGTCCCCCTGCAGAAGAACTATCCCCTATGTGACTGCAAGCCACTCCCAGCCGAAAAAGATCCCTTTTGTGCTTCCATTCCCAGCAGGAACGTTCCCGTTTCTTAGAGCTTCTTCCCAAAAAAGTGATTCAGAGAGCAGGAGGAAAGGCCTTGCAAGTGCTTGACGTTTCTGAAACTGGTGGATGGTGGTGGAACAGACACCAAAAATCCCCTTCTGCTTTGATAAGGTGCTTGGAGAGTTCCAAAGGCTGGTTGCAATAAAGCTGAGGACAGTTTCTGACCGCTGAGCCCATGCCAAGTAATGACTTTGTCACTGCTGGGGCAATTAACGATGTGTGAGGGTGCCCAAAGGTCCCAGATTGGACACCAGCTTTGTTGGAGTAATCCAAGATAAATAAATAAAAAATTGAATACACGACTTGCGGCGAGCTCTGCCAGCAAAGGCACTGCTGAGTCTTTATCAGATGTGCTCCTGCTTCTTCATGGCTGTATTCCCAAGCTTTAGGGAGCTTTATGTTTGAGCAGAAGACAGATAATTTCGTAGAATCAAAACAGCAAAACCTCAGCCTGGGCGATACTCCAGGCCTGCAGCAACTTGTTGGTCCCGCATAAATCCAAGAGTTCAGTCGTGGCTAGTCTATAAAGAATTAGTAAACTGTTCACAAAGAGCTAGAGAGTATTAAACAACCCAACAGAGCAGGAAATTGAGTAGAAATATTTATAGTGCTTTCCACTGATGTGCTTCTTTCTGTCCGCAGCACTCAAACCCATAACTTGGACGTGTTCATGATTTCTGCTGGTCATATATTCAGCCTCCATAAACTGTCACTGAACAAAGTCTTAAAAATGAGTACTACCAGTTTATTAGAAATAAGAAGTCACCTGTTGGAAAGCCAAGGAGAAACACCAGTGAGTCAGAGAGTTGGGCTTTTGGTTCTCCTTGCAGCACCACTCCAGAGACCCCAGATATTTCCTACGCTATTAGTTTTCCAGTCTTTTATTATTTGCAGAACTCCAGGCATTTCTATCTCCATTGAATTATCCGAAGCTTTCTGAAAATAGAGTGATGCTTCTTGGCTATCTTGTACATAGGACTTTGATGGGCTCCAAGGATTTGGAGATATCTGCCAACCACAGTTCAGAAACCACCATCATTAAGGCAGAGGCTGTTGTATGTCTGGACATCATTCATCCAAAACATCTCTGTAACTACTGTAACAAATGTAACAGTAAGAAGCATTGCCCCACTGTCTAAAGAGCGAATGTTTCATTGGCAGACATAGCATTGGACCCTCAACACGGGCTGACAGCATGGAGGGATAAGCCTGATACACGGTTGAAATTTGTATTGCTGTTCTTGTTCGTGACAGAACTGTGCACTCTCTGTATGTATTGTGATTTTGCATTGAAAAAAATGTTGCCTTGGCAAACAAATCAGCTCCTTTTCGTTCATACATTCCCAAAAAAGGCCATGATTTGCAGGCAGACAGCAGTTCCCCACCAGTTGAAGAGCAGGTGGAAGTCATCTCAAACAAAGCCATCAGAAATCGGTAGCTCTGGGAACATGCCACAGCTTTGAGGCAGGATGGGAAATGGTGACATTAAGTCAGAAACGAGGATGTTTCAGGGGGAGGGAGGAGATGTTCTTCGTTCAAAAGTGGGAGTCATTCATGCACAAAGAGCTGTTCCCAACTTGCCGAAGGTCCCAGCACCAGGCAAAGCCTACCAGGTTTCTCGAGGACTTGTGCTTTATTTCATTTTTTAAATACAAGTGAAAAAGATTTACATGCCGAGGAACATGAGGCAAGTTTTGTGTGTCTGTGTGTTTTTCCCCCTAAGTCAGTGTGTTTTTAGACAAAAAAATTGCATTCATGAGCACATTTGGCAAGTTGAGCCATTAAAAAAAAAATACGAACCCAAAAAAGAGAAAGACCCAAACTCTGATATTCTGGCATTTCATCAAATCCCATTAAAAAGAGAGAAAAACCCACCCTAATATCTTTTTCATAATTCAAAATGCAGGGACATGTTTTAGTCATTTATGGCTTATGGGCTCAGAACTCCCACAACTGCTTTGAATTACGAAGAGTTTTTGGTCCCGTTTTCCCAGATTTCATCCTGTTACAAATGCTTGTTTTCTTCTTCCTTCCCTCCTTTTCCAATAACGTAACATATGGATTTGTGAGCAGATTTAATCAGCGCAGCAGTGTTCCCATTCTTCCCCTTCTTCCCGCCTCTAACACAGGTGGTGGTGAGTGGTTTTCACTGCAAGCCTCAAGACTCACCTTAGCAAGAACTACCTTTTGTTTGCCATGTGTTTTGTTCCAAGATAGAGCAAGAAGTGTTCTAGATGTTGGACATCCCATGTAAAAGATACCAGGCTGAGCTATTCAAAGAATAATTTGTATTCTTTCCAGACCATCCTGGTCTTCAAGCCTGCAAATGAATGTGTGGACTGTTCTACCCTGATGGGATACTGAATAACTCCAGGGGTTACCGATGTGGACCGTGGGGATGTGGCACTTGGAGACATGGTTCCTGAGCATGGTGGAGATGTGTTGGGCTTGGGCTTGGTGATCCTAACAGTCTTTTCTGACATTAATGCTACTATGATTCTGTGACTCTTAACCTGACTGGATAGAAGCCAGCTCATAAAAATATAAATATGGCCACAGAATAGAGGAGAAGTCCATCTAGCCTTTCATCCTGTTTCCAGCAGTGGTCTTTGTGGATGCTTAGCACGGCATAAGGACACGGCATGCACAGATTGAGCATTCTTTTGCACTCTTCTCCAACCTTCTGGCTGTCATTATATCCAGACCTTCTCACAACTTCTTGAAGGCTCAGTTATGCATTTTCTGATGTCCACGGGAGTTTTGCTCTCTATTTCTGCATCTGCTTCTGCCAAAAGAGAACGGGAAGCGTGGATAGAGCAAAATTTATATGGGATATTTTTCAGGTAGATGTGATGGGTTTTCTGTATCGTTTTGTTTTTTACTGTTATGGACATAAAGTTGTTCTCTGAAGTTTGTAAAAATAAAAGTAAAAATGGAGTCACATGTCAACATGAAAGCCGTTGTTACCTCCACAGTAAGTTTCTGTTATTCTCAAAAAAAGGGAACCATGAAGATGAATTTCCCCGAATACATGAAATTTTTGTGTTTGGGGAGGGATAGCTGAAATATAGCATATAAACAGATCTCCCTGTGCTGTGCCAATAGATGTTCCAGTACTGGGAACGAGCATTTCCTTTTTGTAAGACTCATTTTGGGTCTGATGGTGCAGAAACTCAGCATAACTCTTGCAGAAATTTCAAATGGAAAGAGAGGAAGTTCAGACTGGATTTAAGTCCAAATATAAAAAGATTTTTTTTTTGTATTTTTTCCTGTGTTTTATTTTTTGTTGTTGTTAACAAGAAATATTAACTAGATACAGAACACTCCTCCTACCAACGATAAACAAAGACAGGTTCAATCATCACTGATTTTTCCCCTTTTTATTAAGAAAACAATTCAGTGAGTTTTACCCCTCTTGAAAAGAAAGAATTTCAGCAGAATGGGGCCCTGAAAAGCTTAGTAAAACACAGCATCTTAAGATTTTTGCCACAGTGTTTTCCAGGGATTTAATGAGGATCAGAGGCCAAAACCTTACATATTTTCTGGACTAAGAGCAGCGAGAGCAAATATCTGTCACTGAAATTGCATATTCCTTCTGCTTCTGGAGATCTTATTATGTTGTTTCCAGTTAATAATGTTGTTGTTGTAGGTGGCAGTAATCTATGATTATTGTTATTGTTGTCAGCATCACTATTACTGCTACTTCTGAGCCAAAAAGGGGGATCTCACGTTTTGCAGGAGATACCTGCATGAGGCCCTGAGAAAAGATGAGCCAGGTGCACTGCAAATAAGAGGGAATGGACAAAGTAGGGTTAAACCTGCTGTGAGAGCAGTTATCAGAGATGACCCCTGGAGGTTATTCTGTGACTCTGTAGAGCCACTGTCTTAGTGACAGTGTCACCCCTCTGTCACATTTTACCTCCACTCTGCGAATAACTGAACTGTAAGACAGCAGAGCACCGAAACAACAGTTCCCTGCTGTTTTCAGCCATCCACCTCTGCTAACACAAACCCCTTCAACCCACACAGACGCACACACACAGAGCTCTGCTGAGGGACCTCCATTATGTCTGGCTGCAGCATTCTGTGCTCCCCAGCCCCAGGGATGTCTCGTAGCTCTCCATGCCTGGCTGGGCTCTGACAGCTGGATCCAAAGTCATCTCCTGATGCCTGTGAGTCCTGTTGGCACAAACACTCACTAGACAGTGCCTCAGCTCTTTTCACACTGTCATTCTCACTCAGACTCTCGAGTCTTTTTCATTTATTTATTTATTTTTTTACCTCCAACTGGTTTAATTGTAGACTGTGTGCAGTGATTTTTTAGGCCGCAGCTTAAACACCTTATGCATTTTCCATCTTAGGGTGATTTTCTCCATTTGTCCTCTGAAGAGTTTATGTATCAGACAAATATAAGTTCTAGATAGTTGGCTGCCTTTCAGTATCTAAAGGGGG
Organism: Tetrao urogallus; assembly: GCF_951394365.1. Classification (NCBI taxonomy): domain Eukaryota; kingdom Metazoa; phylum Chordata; class Aves; order Galliformes; family Phasianidae; genus Tetrao; species Tetrao urogallus. Next base: position 70,427,742 of record NC_136817.1, read on the forward strand.
GTTGTAAGAAGGAAGGGGACAGACTCTGCAGTGAAATCTGTTGTGATAGGATAAGGGGAAATGGTTTCCAACTAAAAGAGGGGAGATTTAGACTGGATATAAGGAAAAAGTTGTTTATGATAAGAGTAATGAAGAATTGGCACAGGTTGCCCAGAGAGGTGGTGGGTGCCCCATCCCTGGAGACACCCAAGGTCAGGCTGGAGGGACTCTGATGGAGCTGTGGGTGTCCCTGTTCATTGCAGGGAGTGGGGCTAGATGGCCTTTAAGGCTCCCTTCCAACTCAAACCATTCTATGATGTACATAGATAGGGAATCCCCACTTTTGAAAAGGCATGACTGGCCATGATAGATTAGCCAATAGATTATGATATGCCAATGGATAGCTTTAATGTCCATCAAACCATGACTGCCATGAAGCAGTGAAAAACAGATCATCGTGCGTATCTTCTCGTTGTGCAAGTAATAATGGATGGTGAAAAACTTACGGGTAACAAATTTTAAAACACAGAAAAAGAGGGCTTATTTTTGCTTAAGTTGTATAATTTTGCTGTTGAGCACTTTGTCATAACATGGCTTTGTTGTGTCCATAAACACGAATCACTTTTCCAAAAGTGAACAGAAAACATCATGGAGGCAGATCCACTTGGTGGCTACTATGTTTATTTGACATAGAACATCCCTAACTCACTAATAGCCAAAAGCTGGAAAATGATACTTGGGGAAAGGGTCAGTTATGTTCCATTTTTACAAAAATGTTTTCTAGCAAAGATAGGAGAGATTAGATGACCCTGCAGCCCAAGCCAGGATGTCCCTTCTTACCTCCGTGTGAGATGGCAATGGGAAGTGCAGGATAAGATCCTTAGCTGGTTTGTATTGAGGGAGCTCAATGGATTTCCCTGGCTCTGGACCACTTTACACCAGCCAAAGATCTGTCCTGCAGAGTTTGGATCCTTGTAACTAAGCATTTCCCCCTAGTTTACGATGATGAAACAATAGCAACGTGCCCATCTGCTGCTATCAAATCTTAGGCCAACATATTTTCCACAGTCATATGTTAGTGCCTGAATGGCCATGACAGATTTATTGCAGTTTTAACATAATAAACTTGGGGTTATGTTTTAGTAGCTCTTTGCCTAGTTAGTGGAGTGGAGTGGGGCTGTAAGAGGCACAGCACGCTAGACCAGGACTAGGTCTCATAACTCAGTAACATGTGTTTTATTGTTCCTTGATTCCTGCTGAACAGGTTTTTGTTGGACTAGTTTGAGTTTTAGGCCAGGTGAAAGCAACATCCATCAAGAAACAGTTATTTTTCTGTGATGCTTACAGAGCTTCAAATAATGCATGTGGGCTCCATCTCATGGGGTTGTATGGCCAGCTGCCATCGTCCCCATGAGACACTGGGATCCCATGAGCCATGCAGACTTCAGATATGATCCATACGTGCCTGGGAGGCCCCTAAGATGGTGTTGGATGTCCTGCAATTACTGTGGGATGGGCAGTTGGATCTCACTAGTGTTTGGGGGAGAAACCAGCAGAGAAACCCAATGAATGTACAGGTTCGGTGTGTTCAGTTCAAGCTTCCTTCATTAGCTGGTGCTGTTTGGAGGTTTTACCATGGTATAAAGTGTTCTCATGCTCTGCAGGGAGCTGCAAGTACATAGTCTCCCAACAGTCTATTCTTTTTCCCTATGGGGTGAAGAGGCTCCCAATACAATGAGCAGAATTGGGGGCAGAACCAAGTCCTGGCTTCCTTGTCCTGTTCTGTAACCATACAAGGGACAGGTTATCTGTGATCTGTTCCCTTGGACACACAGATCAGAGCTGTGTCAGTCTGAGTTGCTCAAAGAGAGCTCATGGGAAGGTTAGTGTGATATAGCTGAAAGTGAAAATACAAACTAGTGTAGCTAAGTCAGCAGATCACCCTAACCCATTTCAGGGTTCTAACCCAAAGCTCAGGAAAGGCTTTAATGATAATGTTCCATGAGTCTGCTTCAAAGCCATGCCTTTAATTAGTTTGGAATTCTTTCCTGTATGTCCGGGAGTACATAAATCTTAGTGCATGTATGTGCATGCGTTTGTTGCTGCACTTTAACATTCTGCCCAAAGAGTCCATATGATGTTTATTGTTTTGTTGTCATGCATGAGCTTTGTGCCAGGCAACTGGGCTGGAGAGGTGCTGCCCAATGCCTGCTTTATGTTCATTTTGCTTTTGGATGGGAGGCAGTCCGTAAAACACACACAAATACATTCCCAATGACTTTCACAGAGTGAACCCAAGTCCTCTTGCACTGGCTCTCTAGTTCCAACACCACCCTCCCAGAAATGCCATTTCTTTGCACTGAATCCAGCCATTCACCACGGCTGGACTCGTTTTTCTGCGGATATTTACAGCTGGGGAGAGAGGAGCTCACACAACCCTTGGCCCACACAGTGGTGTTTTGGATGGCTGTTCCCTGCTTCCAAGCCACCAGACTCTCTTTGACGAGTGATTTATGTCCAGGAACTTATGAAAAAGATTACCACATGCAAATGTTAACTAACCTCGATTACAGAGAAGGAAAAATTAATCCACGCTGGCCATTCAAGTCTTTTCTAAAGAAAATATCTTTAATCGTGAACAGAGATGGTTTCCAAGAGCCAGCTCTCCACACTGGGCTCTGCATGGATGCAGTAAGAATAACAAATGTAGTCATCTTCTCTCAGCCCTTTGAGAACAACTGTACCAACTCTGTCACACCGATATGGGGTTACCAGCAAGCCCTGGGATATGGGGACGTTATCTCTGAGCAACCCATGAGAGCTAGGGTGGGGAACGTTTTCCCACTGTGTTCAATCAGGGCAGGGATACACGGGAGAATGGTGTTAACTGACATTTAGGTGACTTCATTTGAAGTGCATTTTTCACACTGTCCATGCCTGATCCTGATACATTGGCATTATTTATTCAAGGCTGGAGTTCATGTACTCTGCTCTTTCTCACGGCCATTGATTTGGAAACAGAATCTTATCAGTTGAACAGGAGAAACTCCAAAAACCTTGAGAAATAAAGTTAATAGCATTGGGCCTATTTTATAGGTGGGTAAGCTGAGGCACAGCGAGATTAAATGACTAATGAGGGTTTTTTTTGTAGCAGACCTGCCACACACATACATCTTTCCTTCTTTTGTAGCCCATAGGGTGGATTTGGAGGAGAGGAGAGGAGAGGAGAGGAGAGGAGAGGAGAGGAGAGGAGAGGAGAGGAGAGGAGAGAAAAAAGGGAAGGGAAGGGAAGGGAAGGGAAGGGAAGGGAAGGGAAGGGAAGGGAAAAAGAAAAAGAAAAAGAAAAAGAAAAGAAAAGAAAAGAAAAGAAAAGAAAAGAAAAGAAAAGAAAAGAAAAGAAAAGAAAAGAAAAGAAAAGAAAAGAAAAGAAAAGAAAAGAAAAGAAAAGAAAAGAAAAGAAAAGAAAAGAAAAGAAAAGAAAAGAGAGAAGATCATTCCTTGCAATTAAATGCAGCTGCTTTTTGGGTGGGGCCCGAGTTCTTTGTAATCAATACATCCATATTACAAACATCTGTCCCTTAAACTCAGAGCCCTTTCCTGTAAGATTAACATAACACTCAGCAGCTACAGCAAGTTGTCTAAATCTACAACTAATCACCCAGATGACTACAAGAGCTTTTACAGCTCTTGGTGGCAATGGGGTTCAGCAAGCAGGGATGGAGGAGTATAGGAATGTGGGCACATAAAATCTACTTCTTGTCATGAGGGTTTGGGTGACTCAATTTTCCTTACCATGTCTCTATATCTTGCTCTATCCGTGGAAAATAAACAGAGGGGAGATGTGAATTTCACAGTCCCTGAAAAAATGTGAGATACTGAAACATGTTCTCCAATTAAAAGGGAGGGAAAGGAATCTCCAAATTAATCTTGAACAACAAACCAGTGAGGAAAATTAATTTGAGTCAGCAATTTCATTTTAATAATTAGGAAACATCCTGTTGCAGTTTAGTTTAAACTACAATTTATAGTTTCTGCACTTTTCGTTTACATTCCAAAACAAAAATACATTTGCAACCAGAGAAATAACATTCATCTTTTTCATGAAAATGAAAAATATTTATAGTATTTTCCAAGCAATGTTTGCATTGACATCTTCACCAGCGCCAACACTTTGTGGAAAAAATATCGATAAATTGGTATTTTTTTTTCACTCAAAAATAATGATATACGTTCCTGCCAACACTTGGAATTCATTCATAGCAGTAGAAAGTAAATTGTCAGAGCTATGAGTAATTCCATGCAGTGTGATTTTGAAGGGATGTGTGTGAGGCTGGGTGTGTCGGTGTGTGACTTTGTGACTTTCTGTCCTGGGGTTTATAGAAACAGGCAACTGGGCAATGGGTGCCTTGTGGCCTCAACCACCATGTTAGATGCTAGAGAATCTTCACCAGGAACATTGTGAGTGCTTTATCTGCGTCCGTCTTGTGCAGACTTTGCACTTTACTACACACTGCCATTCAATCAATGGTCAATCAGCCATTGAAGGCTCTTTCAGAGGAAACCATATTTCCTTCTAATGGTTCCCCTCACTTCCAGCTGCTCTGCTGGAAGGACTCTGGGAGAAGCCAGCAGGCCCTTGCAAATACCAGAAGAAGGCTCTGACAGTGTGTTTAAATAAATATCTACATGTTTGCTTCCTCACGTCATGATCATCGAGCCAACCCACATCTGTAGGGCTCGAAAGATAAGGATGTTTAAATCAAGGTGGAGAGACTGGCATTCCTACAGAGTGACCTTCTGCTCATCATGTGCACTGGGGCTGTCCAACACTCAAATACACCAGAGATGGGCAGGAGGCTGTCTGTCCTGTGGTCGTGGATGCTCTAGAGACAGCACATTCAAAGCTGCATAGGCATTGCCTAAAGCCGGCCTTTCTTCTACTAAAAATGAATAAATAAGTAAATAACTAAATAAAACTTGTATAGGAGCACACAGGCTTCTGGAAATTTGGGGCATGGATCCATTGGTCATAAATTCATAAGACATGCAGCTATCCCCATGGCTCCCTTTCACTGGTTCCTAAGAACTGCAAAAGGATTCTGGAGTTTTCCTCCAGCGGAGATATGCATTTTGACTGTCTCCTGGAGGAGCTAGAAGGTAAAACGTTCCAAATTGAGGCATTCAAGGTGACCCTGCACACAGCAGGGGGTTGAAACTAGATGAGCACTGTGGTGCTTTTCAACCCAGGCCATTCTATGATTCTATGATTTAGGAAATACTGTGAGATAGATGCTCGTATACCCAGTCACGGGACTGTAGACTCAGATCCAGCGTGGCATCAGTTGATATTTCTGATTTTTGGTTGGTTTTTCTCTCTGAAGGCTTTATGACATTGCCTTGGGAAATACTGGCAATAGGCACCATCAACACACCCTCAGTGTCATTCCCATTGCCACCAAGGCAACTAGCAAGTTTTCAGAAAGAAAAATCAAGAATATATGATGTCAAATGTGGATTTTTAAAAACAAGTACAGTATTTAAAGGAAAAAAAAAAAAAAAGGATTTTTTTCTCCAATCAGCAGTTCTAATGTAATCCTACAGATGTTCAGACATACTAAAAGACCAATTGTTTTCTATTTGTTTCTCTAGGGCTTTTCTTTTAGCCACAAATGGGAACCATTTCACATTACAGAAGTTGAAGGCTGTTCTCTACTATCACCATACTCCGTATATTTCCCACTAACAGGACATAAATAATTCCAACAAAAAAGCACGTTAAGAGGAACATGATTGCCAGAGGATGCTGCTTCCCTCCCTGGTTATAATTACGAGGATGTGTGGTTTTGCTTAAATGGGAAAACAAATAGATTTCCCCAGCCTTTCCCTTCCCCTCCATCTGAGTAGACACTGCCTTTATCATAAGCTAAAAGAGAAATATTTATAGGAAAGCCTTGTTAAAGTGCTGGCACGGTACTACTGCCTCTGGCTGAGCCATAAACTCACTTGGGGGAAAAAAATCACCCTGTGAAGGATGCCAGCAAAAAAAACCAGTGTGTTGTTTGACTGCCAGGCTCGAACAATGCACGGGTCTCGCCTCAGATCTCCAGCCCGGCCTGGATTTCCCCTGTCAGCAAGTCATTTAGGGCCAGATGCTTCGTGCTCAGGGCTGTCTTGGGCAAAGCTGATCCCACCCTTGGGGAAGAGCGAGGGCCCTGATGGCCATGGAGAGTCCCATCCTACTGTTTTCCATGTTAGATTCAGTTCCCAAGAGGGTCAAGTGGAGCATGGGAAGACAGAGAGCTGAAGATGCAAAGACAAGCTAAATGCTCCTTTGAAGTCTCAGTGCTGTGTCCAGCAGAGGACCATTGCTTGCAGGGAAATGGCCACGCAGGAATCCACTTGGGAGGGCTGTGACTCACCCAATGCTTTTTTCCATGATGTTCCAGTCTGAAATCCCATGATCCCATACAAATCTGCTACTTTGCGTCCTGTTCCTGGTGGACACGGAGAACATCTGGAGCAAGCTCTGATCCTCAGCAGCAGAAGGCGGGGAAGAAGCTTCACATTGTGAGAGCCTCTGCAGGTGACTGATGCCAAAATTGAAATGCTACCACCTCATAGATCAGGAGCCCTAGAATCACAGAATGGTTGGAAGGGACATTTAAGATCATGTAGTTCCAACCCCCCTGCTATAGGTAGGGACACCTCTCTCTAGACCAGGTTGGTCAAAGCACCATCCAGCCTGGCCTTGAATGCTTCCAGGGAGGGGGCATCCACAGCCTCACTGGGCAACCTGTGATGCTGATGCACATCCTGCTACTGCCAGCTCTGAACCATGCTGCAGAAATGCTTGGATAAATGTTCTTCCAGCAGCACCGAACTGCCTCATCCCAGGACCCTCAGGACTTCGTGCAGAGCTTCTTGGCAGCTCTACTTTTCTATAATGGGCCATGATCTGCCATAAAGAGATTGCCTCAGGTTGGATAATAGGAAAAACTTCTTCTCTAAAAGAGAAGAGTGGTCAGGCACTGGCACAGGCAGCCCAGGGAGGTGGGGAAGTCAACATTGCTGGAGATGTTCAATAACCATGGAGATGTGGCACTGAGTGATACATGGTCAGTGGGCATGGTGGGGATGGGCTGGGGTTGGACTTGGAGGTCTTTTCCAACCCTAACGATTCTATGATTCTTTGATTCTCAGGAAATCTATCTCCAGAGCAGGAAGCTGAAATAAATGGCTGTCACCAGTGGATGGAAAGCTCAGCCGTTCTTCAGCCAGTGGTGCTGCTAAGAAATACATTTAAGTGCATATATATGCTTTCACTGGGTCCTGGGGGCTTGATAGGGACAGAAGTAGTCATTCTAGGTATATATTGAGTCTCTTTGCTGTTCTATTTACTCCTTCTCCCTTGAGAAAAGATCAGAAAGCTCTTCTGTTGCTGCAATGCCTTCCTCTCATCATCATTCCAATAAATCTGAGCAGGGAGCCACATGCATCACGTGCTGGGAAACTCCTGTGCAGCCAAGGATCAAGCACAGACTGATGCTGGCTGGGTGGTGTAGCAAGGAGCCCTGCGGTACACTTAATTTAAGGACTGTGGCATGAGTGATATTACTTTGCCATTAATTAACAGCATAGATTTTGTCTAGATTTTGATTTATTAGTTCATTAAATCCGGAAAACACAGAAGACTGTCCTAATGAGGCTGTTTTGCACAGGGGAAACTGAGGCACGGAGAGCTGGGCTTCTCTACATTCCTTTCAGCATGCCAGAGCTGAAATAACATGTCGTTCTTCTGAGTCCAATCCAATTTTCCAAATCCAGTGCAAACAGCCAGCACAAAGCCCGCATAAGCACTTCTAGGATTAGGCCAGGAATGCCATCCAAATCCTCTGCTAATCTTCACCGTAAAGTTCATGAAATCAGGCTTCCTCTTGAAATGTTTCTTGCATCCAGCTGTGTCAGAAACACCTTCCAGAAAATTAAAGTCCCCAGGCTGGAGATTCACTCTCAGGCAAAGCCAATCCATCAGTATGGAGTAAGATATCGATGTAAAATTGGTCTTCTGGCCACTCTCTGAGTGGAAATGAAGTTTGCCTGTAGGCAACTGACAGTTTTCCTTCCAGGAGCTGCTCAACACCACTGCTGGCTTCATTTCCAAACCAGGTAATGAAAGACTCTGAGTACAAAAAAATGGAATGTATTCTAAGAAATCAGCCTGGATTTGTTTTGTTCACAAAAATAAATTAAAAAATACAAAGGATGGGCACCGGCTTGGTCAGAGTCTTACAGATGCATCTCCATCCCCGTAGTTGAGCCATATGAGTGTGCATTTGCATGGAGTTGGGAGACTCCTATAGGACTATGGGGCAGAGCTGCTCCATCATAAGGCATGGAGTTATTATAGGAGGCACTTGGTCATTTTGACTGGGCTGGGCTTTGAAAATCTGTGATTTTTGACCTTATGGGCCATGAGATTCTTCTGTAGACCTGCCACATCTGCAGCTTAGTGAGACCACAAGCAGTATCTACAACCAGATATCCCTGAGAGTATCGGAATTATCCTACAGTCCTTGGTGGATGTTACCACTGATCACACCATAAAATCATAGAATCATAGAATGGCCTGGGTTGAAAAGGACCACAATGCTCATCTAGTTTCAACCCCCTGCTATGTACAGGGACCAGACCAGGCTGCCCAGAGCCACATCCAGCCTGGCCTTGAATGCCTCCAGGGATGGGGCATCCACAACCTCCTTGGGCAAACTGTTCTAGTGCCTCACCACCCTGGTGGTGGATCCCCTGGTGGATTTTGGCTTCTTACTCCATTCCCTGTCCTTGTCAAAGGCTGCAAGAGCCATTCCTGTGTTTTCTTCCCAGGCCATGGGGTAGGGTCCCGTAGGCTGTTCAATTCCCCGTCAATCCTCAGCGTCTCGCCATAGTGCATTCACCAGCTCTTAATGAGCATTTCAGATGTTCTGCTTCTGCTGCCAGCGAAACTGCCGTGTAGCCGGTGCCCCTGGGATTCTGGACTTGCCAGAGCAGTAGCTTGTGTGAACCTTCCTATTGTTTGAGCTCAGCGTTAGCGTGGCCATTGTTACTTATCAGTGGCTGCTGTTTTCCATTACAGCCGCCGCGAACATGAACTGGATATGAGCACTGGGCTACAAGCCGGGCTCCTAGGCCTCCGGAGCTCTGCTGAAGGTCTGAATTGCTTCCAGCTCCTTCTTAGAAGTCGTTCTGTATTCAGCAGAGAGCCTTGAGCTCTTCACTTCTCGACTTGTTTCTTGCCAGCGAGTTCAAACCAACCCTATAGTTGTTCTTGTTCCACTAGAGCTGAGAGGATTTTCCCAGATGCTTGTGAACTGCTCAAAGCACATCAACAGGCACAGAAGTTTTTCAGGCCAGAACATACATACTAGTTCAATCTCTCCGAAGGCTCAGAAACTTAAATTACGCATGGATGAGAAAGTACAATTTTTACTTGAAGAATACTTTGCATTCCTAAGGCATCCTCTTTCCTGGGACTGGAAAAGGTTTCATTGCTCTTAGCCATCCTAGTGTAGCAGTGGGTAAGCTTTCATTCATTCCTGCTTAATGCCTTCATCAGTGACCTGGGTGAATGCATGGAGTACACCCTCAACAAGTTTGCTGATGGCACAAAACTGGCAGGAGGGATTGACACCCCAGAAGGCTCTGCTGCCATCCAGCAAATGCTGGGCAGGCTGAGAGTTAGGCAGAGAGGAACCTGATGGCATTCAACAAGGGCAAGTATAGGGTCCTGTGCCTAGGGAGGAGCAACTGCAACATCAGTACATATTGGGACTGAGCTGCTGGAAAGGAGCTGTGCAGAGGACCTGAGGGTCCTGGTGGCCATCAGGGTGACCATGAGACAACAGTATGCCCTAGTGGCCAAGAAGGTGACAAAAAGATGTCACCTTTGTGGATCAACAGTTGACCAGCAACTGACCAATGGTTGATCATGAGCCAGCAGAGTGCCCTGTGGCCTTGGGGTGTGCATCTGGAGGAAAGAAGGTTGAGGGAATCTGAGCAGTGCTGGCTGGTATCTGCAGGGCAGGGGGCAGGAGGAGGGGGGCAGGTTCTGTTCAGTTGTGCCCAGTGGCAGGGCAGAGCAGAATGGAGCACTGAGAGATCCATCTGAATGTGAGGAAGAACTGTGCTGTGAGAGTGGTAGAGCCCTGGCACAAAGTTCCCAAAGAGGTGAGGGAGTCTCCTTATTCAAACCCATCTGGATGCTTTCCAGCGCAACCTGCTGTAGGGAACTTGCTTTAGGGGGGGTTGAACTGGGGGATCAACAGAGGTTCCCTTCTAGACTCTATGATTCTGTGATTCTGTGATTCAGAGTCAGGTGTTCAAGAGATACAGGAGGTTGGAGGCCTCCTGTATTCCCTTTTCTGCATCAACTCTACTACACACGTACTGTGCAATGGGAAATGCAATCAAGATGAGGGCTTCAGTGGTATCCCTTGTATTCAATGTTTGGAAACATTAGAGGGGGAATTGCTCAGCTGGTGGGAGAAGAGCTGGGAGATCTGAGCGCAAGCTCTACCAACCTCCTGTCTGTTATCATCTCAGAAAAATGTCTTGAACCCAAATATCAACAGCCCAAGTCCAGTACCTAAGGATTTTGAAGGCCATTTTCAGGCATTCAGAAGTGCCTGACCAGTGGAAAACACCATGCAACAGAAACTGGGCAGGACTTAATTTAGGTTTGCTTTCCATAACATTTCCTTCCTTATCTATGAATAGGGAATAGCATTTCAAACTTGGTCATCAAAACCATGTCCTTGTGGGCACAAACTGCATCTTATTCTTAGGCCTGGCTGTTCAGAAAGACACTAAGAGATCATCCTGTCAGGGAGATTTGGGAAAATTAGGGGACGAGGCATTCAAAAAAAGATGTTTATTCCAATTCAAGAGAAGAGGAAGATAAAAAAGTGATTTTTCTGTCTCAGTCCAAACTCTACACATGCAACCTTTCGATAAAGCAAAAGGTGAAGGGAGCATGGTCTGTTCTTTCTGGGAAGGTCTCAATAGATAGCAGTGTAGCCTCTGTACCCACGGTATCTCTTGCAGCTTCTCAGGAAAAATAAACCACAGGGACTCGGGTGAAATGTATCCTGCTTCCTAGGGAGTGAATCTTCATTCATCCACAGATATTTGGCCTGAAAAATGTCCCCACCAGTATTCACCCCATCAGCAGGTGCTTGGAGAGATGCTCTGAGCTCGTTAACCGTTCTGTTCAGAAATGTGTCCACCCCCACTGCTGCTCCATCCTGCCTATGCCAGCAAAAGGAGAAGTTACCTTCATTCTTAAAATTCCAAAAACAGTGAGCAGAGCTGCAGAGCTGAATTGCCGGAAAAGGGGATCAGCTGAACACCAACCCCAAAGAGAGATTTGTTTCTATTTTTATTTTGCAGAACAAATAATACTGCATTTTTATTTCAGAGCAACTCTGAATGTTTTGTTTCACTCCAAGGTGCTTTGTTTTGTTTTCAGCTTATTTAATCCTTGCAAAGAATTGTTTGAATTCCATGCTGAGACAAGGAACCGTTTTGAAATCCAGAATTCCAAATGCTTCATCATCATTATTATTATTATTATTATTATTATTATTATTATTATTATTAAAAAGGCCTCAGCACTGTTTTATTCCCAGAGGGAACAATTCCCTGAATTTCTGTATCATTTCAGTCCTATAACCTTTGAAGAAAAGTCACTCAGCTCTCACTGCAAGTCACTGGAAGAATTAACACCAGATGTGTGTATACCCCAGAGCAAGTTACTTTAGGGTTGCCATTAAGAAAACACCTTCTTTCCTGGAATTACTTTATCTCTGAGCGCACATATCCTCATATCCCAAAGGCTAAGCACTGTTTGTTAAAGGGGGCAAAGATAGGATACAAAGTCTTTTCTTTCGTAACCACCAAAGGCATACCTAGAGGACTGGAAGGCAGAAGTCAGTAAGCAGATTTGGATCTAGAAGAGTGTTTGGGTAAAACGAATAACAGAGCTGGAAGATGAACCACCATGGTGTTTGCACACCCTACACTTCATCCTTAGATTTGTAATGATTTTGTGTTGATGGGATGAGAGGTGATGGCCCCAAGTTGTGCCAGGGGAGGGTCAGGTTGGATAATTTCTTCTCCAAAGAGTGGTCAACCACTGGCACAGCTGCCCAGAGAAGTGTAGAGTCACCATCCCTGGAGGTGTTCAAGAACTGTGGAGATGCAGCACTGAGGGACGTGGTCACTGGACGTGGTGGGATGGATTGGGCTTGAAATGGGTGATATTGGAGGTCTTTTCCATCTTAATGATTCTATGATTCCGTGGTTTGCAAAGGGGACATCTGCAGCAGCTTCATTCCTATTTCCAAGGCAGTGGGAGCTGGGCCTTGTGATCCCTTGGGAAATCATCCAAAAGCTTGTATTTTACACAGCCTGGACCCTTTTGATATCTAGATTTACCTGATACTCAGTTGTGGAGGGGGTCATAGAGATAAATGAATGTTTTCCACACAGGTGCAAGGTACGTTCAGAGGACTGTGTCATGTCACTGGCACCTCCACTGAGCTCCTCATGTCCTCAGCAAAGCCTCGTGCTCTCCTCCATCACTCCTCTCCAGCCTCTGTTTAGCACAAGCCATGACTCACTGCCACCCCACATATGGAAGCCATCTGGGTCATGCTGCTGAGCTTCCCCAGCTCCCCCTCCCCACAGCACAGCAGCCCAAGGGGAGAAGCTCTGCTCCAGCCTTGGCAGCTCACATGTGCCCCGACCTCCCTGGTTCTGCATTTGCAAGGCTACACCAGCAGTTCCCACGCTCCTCCCGCACATGACTGTGGGTTTGCTGGGCTCAAGACTCTGCTCAGATCCTCTGAGGTCTGTTTTCTTCATAGTCATCTTCTGTAAGTCCCAGATTCTACAATGGTGGCCTTATGGGCTCACGGACTTTTGGTTATTGGGGTGAAATGTTCAGTTATACAATCTCCTGTCTTCAGCTCTGGCCAACAGCAGATCCTTCAGCAAGGATACAAAAAGAGGGCAAACACGTACTGCTACTTCTCCAGAACACTCTTCCTGCCACCAGTCCCATCTGACATGGGGTTTCTGAAGCCAAGGGAGCAAGTTTTCTGTTCAATAAAACAGCAGGAGTATTTCTTCTCCAGATTTTTCTTTTAGACATACAAACTACTCATCACTGCAACATCTTCTGTCAAGGAGGTCCACATCTTGATGACCCATTATGCAAAAGACCACCTTCATTCTTTCCATTCTCTGAAACACCAGTGGCATTGTTTTCATGGCCACCTCAGACCATCTTACCCTGTTGCCATGAGGCTGTCAAGAGCTCCCAATTTTCACATCCACCATCACATCCCCTGCAGTTCAGCAGAGATGTTGGTGACTGCCTGAAGCAGCAAAAAGGAAGAAGAGAAATCTCGTGTCCTTATCCAGGACATTGAGTTCTGTGATCCAAGGGTTCCTGCATGTCCACGAAGCTGTGAATCACCCCTGAAGGAGCCAAAGACAACTGTGAGCATAATTCAGAGCTCCCTACAGGCCAGTCTGGAGGTTCTCTAGCTTCACACCAACTTCACTTGGATGTGGAAGTAGGCGCAAAGCCATCTTTGCCCAGCTTTGTGCCAAGCACAGCTCTGCTGGAACATTAGACCAGACCATTCTCTGAAAAAAAAAAAAGCATGTCTTCTCTTTTTCCTCTCTGTTTTAATTACTGTTTTTTTTTTTCTCTCACATTTGTTATTCTGTCCTTATATGAGGTGCAAGGTCAGTCACTCTGTAATGGGGTGAAAAAAAATTCAGACAAAGAGAGTCTCCCCGAGACTCCAAATCCTCCTATAGAATCATATGATCTTGAGTTGGAAGGGACCTTTAAAGACCATCCTATTCCACTCCCCTGCAATGAACAAGGATACCCACAGCTCCATCAGGTGCTCAGAGCCCCATCCAGCTTGATGTTGGGTGTCTTTGGGGATGGGACACCCACCACCTCTCTCAGCAACCTGTGCCAGTGCCTCAGCACCCTTATTGTAAACAACTTTATCCTTATATCCAATCTAAATCTCCCCTCTTTTTGTTTGAAACCATCTCCCCATTCCTATCACAACATACACTGGTAAAGAGTCTGTCCCCTTCTTTCCTCACTGTCAGCTCTCCCCGGAGCCTTGTCCTCTCCAGGCTGAACAGCTCCAACTCTCTCAGCTCCTCATAGAGAAGGTGTTCCACCCTTTGGATCATTTTTGATCTCTCCTCTGGGTGCAGAGGAGATCTTCCCACTTGCCTTCCTGTTTTCTAGACAGATGCTTACCCAAGTCAAAGCATCTCCCACAGTGGAGCATTCCTCATGCAGACCCACTGAACACTGCTGCTGTGGCTGAGCTCAGAGTGATGGGGTCACCACCCCTGGAGGTGCCCAAGAACTGCGGATGTGTGACACTTTGGGACATGGTTAGTGGGTATGGTGGGATGGGTTGGCAGTTGGCGTTGATGATCTTAGTGTTCTTTTCCAACCTTCATGATTCTATGATGTCCTTGACTCTACAGAGATATTAAACTGGGTCTCTGTTCCACTCCTTTACCCAGCCAGCTTTTGTAGGAACTTCAAGCAGTATTAATGTACACGTCTGCTCTGCTGATGTTGTGCTAATGATCCACACTCCACTAGCTGTGCAGCCAGAGAAATAGCGTGTGACTGCTCTGAATGGTCTCAGCTGCCTGCTTTCTGTTTCCGATGAGACTACTGCACACTAGAATTCATAATTTCTCTCACTTACAGTAGCTCTGGTGAAGGCATCTGCACCCTAGTGAACAAAGTGAAGTGATCCCTATCCCACATCAAGCACCTTGGATGCTTCCAGCTGCTTTGTGCAACGTGACAGAAACTGGTCTACTCTATCTAACAAACTTTTGGGAGGTTTGAAAGCTGGGGGAGGAAGGGGGACAGACACACACACTGAAGATGCGGTGATGGGGCCAACCAGGAACGCTAAGGGCATACCAGTGAGTGATCCCTGTTTGAAAGTGAATTGCCCTTCACAAGGAGATGCCTAGAGCAACTCTAAAGCCAAGAACAACCCTACAGTTAAGGCAGCTTCTTGTATCCTTTGGTCTCTCTGTCATTACTCATTGTATGGACTATCTCTGTTCCTCTCAGCCACAATCCTGTGTCCCTCTGGGATGTCCTCCTGCTTGTACAGAGCAAGGTAAATGCCCTGGGGTGAGTTACACTGTTGTAGTATGGCTCATTTCCTTCCCCAGTTTCTCATTTGCAAACTCTGCAGGGAAATCTACATTTTCCACAACGAGAGTGAATATTGGGTGAGTCGCTCTGTTCCAGAAATAAACTTAAACGCTTTCCTAATTTCCTAACATATTATGTTTTTCCCTTTTATTTTAATAAAAATAACAATAATAAAACAAAGCACCCTTTCTCCGTTTCTCTTCCTTGCACAAACACATAATCCTGGTGCCTTAATGTCTCATCAAGAAAATCCAGACTGGAGGCTGCAGCCAGGACTCTGTGCCACCTCGATATTTTGGACACATATTTGGACTCACATACGCACATACGCACACATTTTGCCTTCCCTGCCTCAGCAGGACAAGACTTCAGATCTTTTCTTGCATCCACAAGCTTGAATGGATACACTGAGCCTCAGCAGGGAAAGGTCATTTCCACTCATTGACATTCACGCTGTCTCCCCATTTGTACGCTTCAAGTGATATTTATATTTAAAAAGCATCAGCCTGGCTAAGGAGAGACTTTCCATTTGTCAGGATTTCTGGGAAAAGGGAACTTTCACACCTGTAGGAATATGGATTTTTGACAGAAAAAAAAAAAAGAAATCCTGATGTATCTTCTCCTAATGGCCTTGCTCAGTTACTGGATCGAGGCTGCTGCCAGTCCCGTGGAACAGCTTCCCAGAAAAGAAAGGTTTTCTGAGCACACACCTGAAAAAGAAAAATGGGAAGGGAAGGGAAGGGAAGGGAAGGGAAGGGAAGGGAAGGGAAGGGAAGGGAAGGGAAGGGAAGGGAAGGGAAGGGAAGGGAAGGGAAGGGAAGGGAAGGGAAGGGAAGGGAAGGGAAGGGAAGGGAAGGGAAGGGAAGGGAAGGGAAGGGAAGGGAAGGGAAGGGAAGGGAAGGGAAGGGAAGGGAAGGGAAGGGAAGGGAAGGGAAGGGAAGGGAAGGGAAGGGAAGGGAAGGGAAGGGAAGGGAAGGGAAGGGAAGGGAAGGGAAGGGAGGGGAAGGGAGGGGAAGGGAAGGGAAGGGAAGGGAAGGGAAGGGAAGGGAAGGGAAGGGAAGGGAAGGGAAGGGAAGGGAAGGGAAGGGAAGGGAAGGGAAGGGAAGGGAAGGGAAGGGAAGGGAAGGGAAGGGAAGGGAAGGGAAGGGAAGGGAAGGGAAGGGAAGGGAAGGGAAGGGAAGGGAAGGGAAAGGAAAGGAAGGGAAAGGAAGGGAAAGGAAGGGAAAGGAAGGGAAAGGAAGGGAAAGGAAGGGAAAGGAATCTCCCCTCTTTAAGCTTGAAGCCATTTCCCCTTGTTTTATCACCACGGACCTGATAAAGTGTCTGTCCCTTTCTTTCCTATTTCTCCCCTTTAGATATTGGAAGGCTGCTATCAGGTCAATCAGAACCTTCTCTTCTCCAGGATGAACAACCCCAGCTCTCAGCCTGCCCTCTCAGGAGAGGCATTCCATTCTGTGGATCATTTTTGTGGCCCTCCTTTGGATGCGCTCCAACAGGTCTATGTCTCTCCTGTACAGAAGAATCCACATCTGGACATAGGTGTGGTCTCACCTGCGCAGACCAGAGGGGCAGGATCACCTTCCTGACCTCCTGGCCAGGTCAGTAGGCAGCAATCAAGCTGCTCAAAGTGTAGGTTAGCTGTGAAAAATTCTAGTTCACCAGCTCTAGGCTTTTCCTGTCACACTGTCCATCCATCTGTCTTCTGCTTCCCCTCCCCTTTTTATCCCACCAGCCAGATGCAGAGGTCCCAGTGTCACATCCCATTACCCCAGTGATCACCATTCTGCACACTCCCAGGTTGGCAGAGAGAGCACCAGCCCCATTTTAGCAAGAAGAAATGACTTACCCCAGGTCACCCAGCAGCACCACAGCTGTGCCAGGAGCAAAATCCAATCAGATAAAAGCGTTAGAGAAAGAACAGGCAAACTGCTCCAGAGTGCTTGGCCAGATGAGGTAACAGCTGGGGAAAGACACTGATGGGGTTTGGCAGGGTGCAGGAGGCACATGCACCTCCCACTTTGGCAGAATTAAGAAGTTGCTCGGGCTTTTCAGGTCTGCTGGCTGTAGAACTTACACAGTGCAGCATTTGTCCTCAGGACATCTGGGAGGGTCCACCTGCTCTAAGTCTCCCATATCTTCCTTCCACACACAGAAGATGTTAAGGAAATTACAGTGCAGGCAAAGTGAACTCCCTGCTGAGCTAATTGCTGAAGTGTCAATTAATTTGGAAGCAAGGTGTGCCAGAAATTGCCCAGGCGAGTTGTGCTGTGTCCATCCTTGAAGGTGTTCAGGACCTTGAAGGATCAAGCCCTGAGCAACATGGTCTGTCCTCCCAGCTGACCCGCTCTGAGCAGAAGGTTAGGCTAAGCACTTCCTGAGGTCTCTTCCAGCCTTATCTATCCCATGACCCTGTAAAATGCAAAGTTCAGTCCCAAATTCACCATCCATAGTGATTCCACATGATTTTCTGCAATAATACAGGCAGATAACCTGCAATAGCATGTCTAGATTGTCATCAAGATGTACCTGCATGTCCCACACATGTCCTCCTTCCCAAAAAAAAGGAGGAATTTTTTCACATCCCGTTTCATTCACTGTGTTTCTTCCTCAACACAAACCATAGAAGCTTTGGTTCTACCAAACCAGGAGCTTTGAAAGTATGAAGCCACTTTTCCTCTTCTTCATCACCCTTTTATTCTTGACTCTCTTGCACTCTTTCAGCTCATCCCTGATTCAGACAACAAGTTTAATGCCACAGATCCCCAGTCAAGATATCAACAGCTTCCAAGCCACCACATGTCAACCAAGACACCACAACCAGCCATGCCCTCATGCCCAGCATGCAGCACATGTAGGATAAGTTGATTTCATTTCACGTGGGAGGAGAGCAGGGAAAAGTCACCACCACAACCCAACCTCCACTCTTCTCCCCGGGACTTTCCACAGTTTTACCAACCTACCCAAGAGGATTCTGTGGTGTGAGCAGGCTGCTTTCACTTCTGACCTGAGGAGGACCTCCGACCGAACGTCTCAGGCTTCAGCCATCGGCCGTATCTCCTTCCTTCTCATTTTCCATCATGAGCTCCCTCCTGCTCCACCGCTCTCCTGCCAGGCTAACTCGTCTGTTGAGCTGAAAGTGCTCAATCACACTCCCTTCCTTCCATAATCCCTAAGACAGCAAAGCATCTGATCTCTCCTCTTTGGGAAGGCCAAAGGGATAAGCTCTGGGCCTCCTTGGCCCGCGGGGTGGAAAAGATCTCATGCCAGGTAATCCTATTGTTCCTCATCCCCCTACCTGACACGACCACTTGATGTTTTGCTGCGAGGTCCCAGACGTTATAAGACGATGGGGGAAGTTCAGCCCTGCACCGATGGCTCCAAACACATTAGTATTAAATTCTTACATAATCAAAGCTGCCCACAAAATAAAGCCAATGATCTACCTGATTTGGATGTTCTTGGCACCGGACAATAGACTGCAATTTTCCAACAGAATCAACTTGTTATAGCACAAGGACTTTCTTTTTTTCTTTTTTTTTTTTTTTTTCAATGTGAGGTTGTTTTTTGCCCTCCTGCCAGATTGTGTTAGTAATACCGTGGCATGGAGCCAACTTGCAGCTTGTTTGGAGTTCATCTAAAAACCTCTAGTAAAAGAAGATAGAGGTTCCATGTTTCCCGAGGAAGATGGAAAGCTTCAAAAGGCCGTTTGTGGAGGCATCAAGCCGGCTGTCTGGGGTCCCAATCCCCAAGCAATTACCTCATCCTGCTAATGAGGAGTTTGCTTCGGGCTGTACTGAATAAAGATCTCATTCTGACTCTTGATTTTAGTGGAGCAGTTGTTCAGTCAAAGTTGGCCAAACAAGCTCCCTTTCTGGTTTCCCTGTTTATCCATCCTTTTCAAGTTACGGTTCTGTGAAGGGGAGATGAAAATGAATGAAATGCACTCTGGTTTTTTTTCGGCTCAGGGTATGCCACCTTTCTTTCAAATCAGCTTCCTACCACAGTCAGCTTTCATTGATCAGATTTTGACTTTTCAGTCTCATCCAACCCAAACCATTCTATGATTCTGAGACTGATATCTTCATGAGTGTTTCCCAGTGGCGTTAATCAAAACAGACAGCATTTTAATGCTGTCTTTTCAATGAGCTGCTCAGTGACCAGGGGACAGCATCATCCAAGCGTGGATTCGCAGCACGATAACGGTGGCAGAAGAAAGCTACAATTTCCGTGGAAGTTTTCAGAAAAGTTACATTCACTTTCTCCGTAGATTCTGCTTCTCTCATTTTTGGCCTCCTTACAAATCCTAAGGACACCTGGGAGACATCACTTTCTTCAGAGTCTGGCTTATGTAAGCCCATTACCTTTGGGCTATTAGCAGATGTGAACAAGGTATTCATGTAAAGCCAACTCAGTAAACAATTCTGTTGATGATGTAGAAGAGCAGCCTGACTCCAGATCCCTCCAAATCCCACACTGCTGTCTGCTTTGCAAAAGTCAAAGGCGGTGAAGAAATCTGTTTTTCACAACATTAGCATCTTTAACTGAACACAGTCTGTCTGCAGGGTGTTACAGTTGGGTGTGAAATGGTTTCCCCATTCTGCGAATTTTATTTTAAAATCTCAGCAAGCTTCCCATCATAAACTGTGATAAAAAGCTGAAATATTCCAAGCGCTGACACCCAGAAATCTAGAGATGGGGAAAAGAGGATTGTGGACTTTATTGAAATACTCCGTGGTTTGAACTTTTTTTAAAGAAAGCTTAAAAGCTCTTGTTTTCATTTCAGTCATTTTGATGGATGTTGACTCTTCCATCCGAAATATTTTTAATTAAAAAAGAAAAGTCACGCCATGTGGCCATTTAAAATATTGCATTCGTTAAATCCGAAATATCAAAACAGAGCAATTTGAAATTTGACGTCAATCGGGGGGTTCCTCCTTTCCTTTCAAGCAAGAAGCCTTTCCTAGCACGGAAGAGTTTGTGCTTTAATGCAGATGTGGTGGCTGAGATACTTCTTAGAGAATCTCCTGTCCAATGGGAGAAATGCCGGCTTTTGCAGAGCCAGGGGATTTCCTGTAATACCAGATAAATCTGCAACAGGGAGATTTTTCTTTCCCAAGGCCTGGATGGAAGCACTGAACATTTATGCCTGGAAGCACTTTGAGAGACACCTTAGCATCATCCAGCAATAATGCAGACAATAAGAGAGACTTTGCCATAGAAAAGCCAATGCCGTCTCACGGCTCTCTCTGATGTAAGTGCATACAGTTCTATTTTTTCTCCCCTTGTCTCTTCCTAGCATATCTCCAAAGCATTCCAAAGCTCCTATGGTGTTTAATTCATGTGAAAAATCACCCCTTCCTCGTCTGGTGCATTTCAGAAAGCTTGAGGAGTGGTGTTTCCATTTGATCTGTGGCTTTACCTCATCCATCAGTTTCTGGTCCAATACTCAAGAAATTGTCCTGCCTGGACACTCCTCCCTTGTTCTACTGACATTGCCATCAGTATGCAAAGGCTCCATGAGGGCTGGAGTTTCCTTTCCCTCCTGTCCCTATAGAAGAATAGTGAGGAAGAACACAGACAACTGAATCTGGTTGTAAGGCTTGCTTCAAACTGAAGCATGTGAGCAGACAAGGATGGGACCACAGCGGACCTACCCAGTGCATAGTGCTTGCCCTAGCAAATAGAGTGTGGGAGCGTGCTTTTCCTTGTTTTGGGAGTCTTTTCCTTTCAGGGGAGGGTCAGGTTGGATATTAGGAAACATTTCTTCTTTGAAAGAGAGATCAGGTACTGGCACAGCTGCCCAGAGAGTGGAGGGGTCACCGCCCATGGAGGTGTTCCAGAACCATGGAGATACGGCACTGAGGGACGTGATCATGGGCATGGTAGGATGGGTTGGGGTTGAGCTTGGTGACCATAGAGCTCTTTTCCAATCAGAATGATTTTACAATTCTATGATTCTTCTTCAGAGGCACCATTACAGAGCACGGATCCCTATTTTGGCATCTCCACACAAAACTGCTTTGAGGTTTTCCTTTCATTTTGCTTTGTTTATAGTGAATTAGATTGAAAAAAAACCAATCCTAGCCCACACTGCTTAGAGTTTCTACTTTCTCTGTTGTGAAAGTCAACCAAAACCTGAACTCATATTGAATTCATTTCCTCTCTGGGTACCTCAATACCAAACAGTCTGTACAAAAGAGGGTAAGCTGACCTTCTCCTCTTGAGCTAGGAGCTCTCCTTTAGCTTGGATCTCAGTGCTGTCTGATTGCAGACTTCAGTAACATTTCAAAAAGAAAAACACATGAAAACCAGGGCTGTGCATATCAAATCTTTGAGGGGCTTCAAACCCTGGCCCCTGTAAAACCCCATTGACTCTCTCACCACTGACTCTCAGCATATAGAGCAGCCAGCAGATTGCTCAGTATCTACTGAGTGTCCAGGACCTGAAACGTCTGCCAGATGATGCAGACAAAAGTCTACATGGCCAATTATCAGGAAACTGGGACAAAACATCAACAGTCCCAGTGTTCCTGGAAAGCCTGGTCTACACGAGCATCAGGAGCCGCAAAGGAGAGTCAAAAAGGGGGGAATCATTTATAGAGGGTGGAATAGATGAGACATATGGTCTGGATGCAGGGAGAATTGGCACCTTCCATTCATCCATGGGAAGATTTCCTAAGCAGGATTTCTGGAAACCCCAAAATATATAAATTTGAACAGTCTAAAACTAGGTGAATGGTTATGTTGGATGTAAGTTCCATGTCTGGGTCTTGGCTTTAAAATAACCAGCTCTCCCCAGACTGGATCACACATCTCTGAAGCAGAGCTGCTCAGCCAGAAAGCAATGACCTCAAGGTAGGAATCAATGGATGAAATTCTAGAGTTGTGAGGAAAGTTTCTGCTGGATGACCACATTGGCTTTTTACAGATCCTTCAAAGTTTGGAACTTTAAAGAAATTTGGATTCAAGTTCTGATATTTTGGCTGAACTCCAGCCACAGAAAACACAAAGCAGCTAACCATCCTACAGCGTGAACTGAAAGTCAGAAAGTCCTTCATCCAGAGTGTAAAAATGGGAACATGAGTTTTTTTATTTAGTTGGTAAATCTCAGAAATTGCAGAGGTTTGGGTTTGGACAAATTTCAGATCTTGGTTGCTTATCATGGTTGCATTTTCTTCAATCAACCTTGACTGAGGACATGAGACAGGAAATACTTAGCAGTGCCCTGGGCTGGAGAAACCAGAAATCTCACTACATTTTTCCTCCTGGTGTTATTGTTACCTTCAGACCTGCCCCATGTAAAACTGGTAACCCACAGAATCCAAGCTGAAAACAAAACAGAAGCACAAACTTTAACCTAAAGCAAAGTAACACGATTCCCTTTGCACAGTGCCCCAGAGTCTTATGAACTGCACTGACTGAGGTGGGACTGGAGGAAGGCTATACATGTTCAGTGGGCATGTATTCTACTCCTTTTGTGCCTACAAGGGTAGGCTGTTCATAGCTGATAGTGTCAGACAAGAGCACATTAGAAATAAACCCAAATTCAGCTACACATCATTTTTTTCCCCCTTTTTTTTTCTCCCCCCTTTTTTTTTCTCAATGAGAAATAGTCGCATGAAACTGCAGATCAAAAGCATGGCAGAGCAAATATTTGGCTTGCTACCAGCTTTGGCTG